>NC_092709.1:182171061-182475880 GCF_047496885.1 Scyliorhinus torazame | reverse complement strand
AAAAAATTCAATGGCCTTCTGTGCTCAGCAAGGGTGAGTTCTGAGGGGGCACTGTCCAGTGTGGAGGACTGAAGAAGGATGCCCGTCCCGAGTTGCAATCAAGAGTGTGCATTTCTGGGAGTCGCAGAACACATATCTGGCCGTGCATCTCAAGGCTGGAGAGAATAACTTACAAACCTGTGTCCATCAAAGGGTCAGGTGTTCAAAGGGGTGGTAGCATTCTCTAGCCTCTCAGGGTGATCTGAGATGCAGGACCGAATGGTATGACGATGGAAGTGGAGGGTTGAGTACTCATTGGAGCTTTGCACTTACTGGCAGGAGAAATATAGCCACAGCAATCAGGTGTGAACAACCACCAGTGGTGGGTGCCTAACCTGACCATCCTCAACAGCCATGGGATGGGAGCCCTGGAGCCCGGGTGCGAGAGTGGAGGGAGGTTGTCAGGCAGGGGAGAGGCTAGTGTCTCGGAGGAAGGTGGGGATCCAGTGGACTGAAGTGAGACATGTTGAGAGTGAAAATTATGTCTGGTCGTCTCACCCCTTAGAACGATTTCAGTGATGTGGCAGTCACTAAAACACTTCAATGCAACTGAGAGCAATTGCACCGGGCAGCATGTGCTGAAAATTCACTCTCTGTGTCATATAAGTGATGTATGTGACTGCTTGTTTTCATCCCTCAGGTGAATCATCCACTAGAGCCGGAGAGTTAAACCTCGTGAAAGGTACCAATGGCACACCAACTCTGAACACCAAACACCAGCGCAGATTCTGGCAGGGCGGTGGGCATCAGCATGTCGGGTGAGTTGGTCGTTCCCAGCAGTGAGGGCACATCTTGTTCGCTGGTCCAGACTGTGGAGGCAGAGAGTGCCCAAGTCAGAGGAATGCTGGACACCAGAACCATGCCGAGTCCGAGGGAGATGATCAGACTCTGGAGCTGTCAATTAGGCAGAAAATGCTGTATGTGCAGTGGGATGCGTGAGGAGGTCTGGCGGAGATCCTCGAGAGTCTGCAGCATGCCATGGCCTCTGCCATGGAGGAGCCATTGTGGAGCACGAGCACTTTATTGATCCTTAGCTCCAAGCACACAGTCTCAACCATTGGGAGAGTGACATCTCTCTTGGCGGAGCAACTCCAGGAAAGGAACGAGGCATTTCTGGGGTTGTAGTCAGACCTGTAAGCTGCCACATCGGCACTGACCTCAGGCGATCACTGCCAGTGTGGGAAAAGGATGCAGCAACGTCTCTCTCCGATCGGTGCCCATGCTTCATTGGGAGCAGGAAGGTGAGTCCTCACACAGTGCCCCAGATGAGAGCAGCAGCTTCTCCACCTCTCTGCTAGTCGTTGTACTATCCTCCAAGTCCGGGGCAACTGATGTATGCCCGGCCACGTCGCTGAGCTCACCCTTCAAGACAGGGGGGCACCTAGACGTGGCATCCGCAAGTGTAAGCTGAAGAGACAGTGAGTACAACCAGGGATATGCATAACATGCTTTGGGTTTTTTTCTATCACTGTATACTGTTGTTGATCCAACTTGATATTTGGTTTTGTTTTAAGTTATTGTTGTCACCATAAATTACTGATTAGTCTCAGTCTCATAAATGGCCGTGGAGAGATATCTGGGGGATCAACCTTTATTACTGAGCAAATAGGGCTCACGGATTGGTTAAGTGTGAGGTGCTTGAGGCAGGGTGCTGTGTGTGACTGTTGACTCTGTGTGAAGGCAGGGTGACCAGGCTATCCAAAGAAGTGCTGAATCAGGGCCTCCCTGCTGTTCCTGCCCCCTTGAAGGTTCCTGATTTCAGACTCCTTGCTGTCATAATATACACCAGTATATCATGGTGCAGACACACACTGATGGACACACAGCTGGACCAATCAACAAACACAACACCACAGCCAATCACCTGCTAGAGCACACGCACTGTATAGACAGAGGGCATCAGAGTTCCCGCTCATTCGGGATGCAGCCTCTCAGTAGGACAGAGCTTACAGCTTACAGCACAGTTCTTCACCATGTGCTGAGTGCATAGAGTGGTTAGGACAGGCATAGGTCTTTAGTTTAATCTAACATCGTGTTAACCCACAGTGAAAGTATGTTCAACAGTTTCTAACTTAATAAAATAGTGTTGTACTATTTTAAGTGTTGGTGGCCTGTATGTGTTCCATGGATCCAGAGCACCCAACACATCACTCGCCTCCTGGCTGCCCAGGCTCTGCATCTGAGATGACGTCAGTGTCCTGTTCTGAGGCAGCTACAGCAGCATTGGTGTCTCCCCAGTGCAGAGGTTTACTCCTGGAGAGAGCAGGGTTATGAAGAATGCAGCAGGCAATGACAATGAACTCACGTAGATAGGGCAGGGCACCCCTGGATCGGTCCAGGCATCGAAACATTATCTCCAGTAGGCCAATGGTCCTCTTCACCATCGCCCTTGTGGCAGTGGTTGTAACTCTCCTCTGCCATTGTCCTTGGGCGCCTGGCAGGTGTCATCAGCCACCTTTTCAATGGATACTCCTTGTCACTAATCAACCACCCAAGACAAGCTGGAATCATGAACAGCCCTGGCACTTGTGAGTGGCGCAGTGTGTAGGAATCATAGGAACTGCCCAGGTACCTTTCACAGAGCTGCAGAATCGGTGTCCTGTGGTCACAAACTATCTGTACACTCATGCAGTGAAACCCATTGCTTTTGACAAAGGCTGGCTGGTGCTAGCCTCTTGGGTGCCTGAAATTGCAGCAACGCCTCTGGCCCGCACAGCCTGGCTGATTGGCCCATCCTGAAATTAAGGAATGTTCTCACACACCTGAGCATCAGTCATGGAGACTCCGCAATTATCACCCACTGACCCCTGAAGAGATCCAGAGGCATAAATGTTTAATGCCACAGTGACCTTTTGAGCCACGTCCATCCACATAATTGGAGGCAACCTCCAGCTCAATCACCTGGCAGATGGTTGTGAGAGCTTCCCTTGGAAGCCAAAGCCTCCTGCGGCATTGGGCCTCTGTCATGACCAAGTAGTTGAATCGCTACCTCTACACCCTGGAAGCTGAGTCGTGGCATTTATCCTTGCCCTGTCTGTTGGCTAGATCAACCTGTGCCTGCATCACTGCCGTGGTGATTCCTGCGACCATCAAGCCTCCTCCCACTTTGTCACCTGACTTTCTCCTCAGAGAAGAAGGCGCTCCCTGCTGAGTATACTATGCCCAATTTGAGGCATACAAATGGTGCTGACCCGTGTGCAGAGGATAACAGAGGGACCCAAATATCTGATGTCGGAGGACAGCAATATCCTGTAAGTTCCACACTATGATGAACAACACACAAAGAAAACACTCTCAGTACACAAAAAACAACTCCTCACCTCACTCCCCAAACTCACAACTCCTCTACCTTCCGTTGCTCCAGCCCACTATGTTATTCTCTAAGTCTGAATAAAGATTGTAGACTTCCAGTTAACACAAATACTTTATTCAGTGGGTTCGTTCTGTTTCCAGAGCTTAAATAGATATAAAACAGTCAAGAGGTATGACCAGTGAAGCAAAGGTAAGCTGCCTATGCTGAACTGTCTCTGTCTGCTGCTGCTCACTAGCTCTGTGCCTCTAAAAGAGGCGGATCCTGCCTTGGGCTGGACCCTTTATACCCGTCTCTGATGCTGCCCTCTAGTGATGCTGTGGCTGTTACATCTGTGCTGTAGTGCCTGGTGTACAGATGTATAGATCACTATATTCCCCCCCCCCCTTTTATTTGACATGTTTTCTAGACTGGCCTCTAGAAAACTGTACAGAACAAGTGGTGAGAATATGCAAATCTGCACACTGTGAAAATGATAGAAGTAATACAGAAACAATTAACTGTGTTATGAGTCCATCGTTAGAAATGTCCATATTCGTCTTGCGCGTGTGTCGATGTCGTTACAAATCTAGCGGTCGGGTGCCTTACGGCTTCTGCTGGAGCATCTTAATTGTGGTAGTAGGGATGATGGTTTGATGTCATCAACAGTACTGACTGGCGTTGTGTGGCAAGGAATGTCCTGTGGACAAATGGACTCGGTCAAGTCCAGTGTGGGAAATACTAGCATTGTAGGTTGAATATCTAATAGATCCCGGTGGTTAAGGCGAAAAAGTACTCCCGCTAATGATTTGACAGTGTAGGACTGCGGTGGCTCCTGCCTGATCACCGTGGCTAGCTCAGACCATCCGCCTTCTGGGTCCCTGACTCTGACGATGTCACCTATTGTCAGTGGCTTGAGTGGGATTGCATGTTGATCATAGTATAATTTTTGTTTGGAGCAGAGTGCCCGCATTTTGTCGTGAACCAGTGCGTTGCCGGGGTCTCGGAACTGCATTGCCAGTAGGGTTGTCCGGATGTCTCTGCCGAAGAGCATTTGCGCTGGCGACAGTCCTGAGCTCAATGGGGTTGCTCGGTATGATAACAGAGCTAGGTTGATGTCGGAATGCAACTCGGCTGCTTTGCTGATGTGTCGTTTAATGATGTGGACACCTTTTTCCCCTGTTCCATTTGATTGCGGGTAGCGATTCTGTGTCGCACCGTTGTCCTTTTTCCTGTGTTTGTGGTATTGATTCTATATGTCATCGTTCGTGAAAGCTGTTTTGCTTGTTTGTTCTGGAGCAGATGTGAATTTGTGAGATTCTTTATCATGCCATGGCAAGTTTGTAGTCTTGCCATTGTTCGCAGTGTGCTGTGGCATTGTCCTTCACGTGCAGAGTTGTACCATGTTGTACAGGTCGTTTTTTCATTGTTGTTGTTTCTGTCGTTTTTGTCTTTATTGTTTTCGTTGTCGTTCTTATTGTTGTTTTTGTCGTTTCTGTCTTGGTTGTTTTCATTGGCGTTCTTGTTGTTATTGTTCTTGTTGATCTTTTTGTCGCGCTTGTTGATTCTGTTTTCGTTGTTTTCGCTTTTATTCTTGTTCTTTTTCTTGTTGTGCTTGTTGATTCTGGGATGTTTCTTGTTGCTTTTGTCGTTCTTGTTGAGCTGCATGTTGTTTTTGTTGTTGCTGTTATTGTTCTTGTTTCTACTGTGCTCCGCGCGTTTTTTGTTGTTCTTGTTGTGCTCAATGAGTGTGCCATGTGGATGATTTGAGTCTTGTCACAGTTATTGGTATCAGTGTCCTTTGTGGTATCTGCTACATCTGCGTATCTTCTTGAGAATTGTGAGAATGAACTGATGTTGCATTGATGTTGGTGACATCAGTCATTTGTGGTGGATTTGATTCCTCTTCTTTGTTTACTTCGTACTCCTCTTCTAGAGTCATTTCTGGTTCACTTGAATCATCATTGATTTCTAGGTGCTCCTCTTTTGGAGTCATTTCAGATTCACTTGAATTATCATTGATTAGTTGGTCCTCCTCTTTTGGAGTCATTTCAGGTTCATTTCAATCATCTGTGATCTCTTTGTGCTCCTTTTCTGGAGTCAAAATCTTCACGATTTCATTTTGTTGTGGGTCGTGGTGCTCCTTTTCTGGAGTGAAAATCTTCAAGATTTCAATTCACATGGTTGAAGCACGATCAATTTGGCTGGAGACGAAGTTGAATTCAAACTGAGGCTTTATTAGTGTCTGAAGTGTGGCCTCCTACAGCAGCTGACGAAATGGCTGCGAGCTGAAGGCCACGCATATTTATAACCTGGCTCCTGGGCGGAGCTAGCATGCAGGGGCCCAGGTGAACCTGTAGTGCAGGTTCTACCGTACAACCCTTAATATAGGAACACAGTGGTTTACCACATTTACCCCCTGTTAAAATTGAGTCCGGCGGGGGTGGTGGAGAAATATATACAATTTGCAATCTTAGATATTTACAGACCAGTGAAAAAAAATGTCTCTGGTCATCCGGTGGGCCGGTCAGAGGTTCAGCCAGTCCGGCGCCTTGGTCGTCCTCTGGGATCAACGAAGTGGAGACGGCGATGTTGGTGCTGTCGTGGTCGAAGTTGACTCTGGGAGCATGCCAAAATCTTCTTCATCAACGGGGGTGGGCAGGGGGAGGACGGACAGTCCTAGGGGGGTGATGGGGGCGGCGGGGGAGGGGAGGGTGGCTCCGGGGGCGATGGGGGTGGTGCGGGGGTGGAACCTGCTGATGCCAGGTCCCTGAGGCAGATGGTGTCCTGGCGGCCATCGGGGAATGCCATGTAGGCGTACTGGGGGTTTGTGTGGAGCAGGTGCACCCTTTCCACCAACGGATCCGCCTTGTGGAACCGCACATGTTTACAGAGAAGTACGGTTCCTGGAGCTGTGAGCCAAGTTGGGAATGATACCCCGGATGTGGACTTCCTGGGGAAGGCAAAAAGACATTCATGCGGTGTATTGTTAGTAGCAGTGCAAAAGTAATGAGCGAATGGAATGTAGTGCATCAGGGAGGACTTCATGCCAGCGGGTGGCCGGGAGATTTCTGGACTGTAGGGCCAGCTGGACGGCCCTCCATACAGTCCAGCATCCTAATCCTGCACTCACGTGTCGGGATGTCATATATGCTGGGCTGAAGATTCCCCATTCCGAAGAACTCATCGCTGGGATCTTCACGGTACAACACCTCTAGTTGCGGTTCGGATTTGGTACTGGGGTAGCCATCTCCCAAGATGAAATCTTTGTCTGAGTCATAGTTTACAAGGACCATATCATCTTCTAGGGCGATACTAACTGCTTGTTCCAGGGTGTTGTAAATGTTATTTTCAACTGCTGGTGTAAGTTCGGGCATTGTTCTGTCTTTTGAGGCAAGACAATTGGGTTTTGCAGCTTTAAATTTCTTTTAGTTCATTTTTGTGCATTTCCTTTTTAAGTGGGCGTGGTCCTGGTCCTCTGACATCATGACGCGCGTGACGCCATGCATAGGACTCGATTGCCCATGCGCACACCGAGTTTCCTGTACTGTGTCCTCTTTTCGCAACTGAGCATGTGCGGTTCCTTTCTCAAGATGGCTGCCGCTCAGAACTTTCGTCTTTCTCCGATTCAACCCTACCTCCGCCTCGTGGTGAGTGTTTGCACCATTTTTACCGATTTTGTTTTCTAAATGATGATTCTGTGTTTGTAGAGACTCAAAGTACTGATTTTGTTTTTGTTCATAAGCAAGGCATTTTTCTATAGCGATTTCTAGAGTTAGATACTTATTTTGTGAAAGTTCTTCCCTCAAATTTTTATCAGATAGTCCAGAAATCAATTGATGCACTATCAAAGTGTCTCTGAAATCAGCATAATCACAGCCTTGTGGTGTTAACTTGAGATTTGTAATAAAATCAGAGGTGGGCCCTCTGTTTCTCTGACAAGAGTTAAATCTTACCAGCATCTCACCGGACTGACTGTTACAGCGTTCAGCAAATTTTTTGAGTATAACATCTACTTTGGTGCTGTCCTCACCTACTAAGTAATTAAAGCAATTATAGATTTCTCTAGCTTCATGCCCTCCTGTTGAGAGTAGTAGGGCTATTTTCATTGCGTCAGTGGCAGTGCTTAAATCATTAGCTGTGATAAATATTTGGAACAGGTGTTCAAATATTTCCCAGTTATAACTTAAATTACTGGTTGTTTCCAGCTGCCATGGAGTTCCAACAAGTTCCATCGAATCAGTAAGTCATCGAGGATCCATTTGCTGTGAAGTCTTCCACAGTCGAATATCCGGTTTAAGTTTTTCTTCTCTTGCTGGTGTCTAGCTAGCTTTCTGAAATCACTCCTGGTATCATATGTTATTCTTTAAGTCTGAATAAAGATTGTAGAATTCCAGTTAACTCAAATACTTTATTCAGTGTGTTCGATCTGTTTCCAGACCTCAACTAGATATAATAGTCAAGAGGTATGACCAGTGAAGCTAAGGTAAGCTGCCTATGCTGAGATGTCTCTGTCTGCCGCTGCTCACTAGCCTTGTGCTTCTGATAAGAGACGGATCCTCCCTTGGGCTGGACCCTTTATACCCGTCTCTGATGCTGCCCTCTAGTGACGAAGGGCACGCCGATTACGGCGCAGAATGGAACCATCCTGTTAGACGAACCAGGAACGAGTGGGGAGCCACCTGCCGAAGAACCACAGCATTTGCAGACCAGCCACCATCCGGAAGATGGATGCAGATGCTGTCATCTGGAGCCAGGGCAGGGAGATCAGCTGCACGGGCGTCATGAGCCGCCTTGTGCTGTTCATGAGACAGTTGCATTCGTTGAAGGACCAGAACGTGGTCGAGGTCTGGGACGTGAATAGACGGCACCATCGTCCTCAGGGTGCGACCCATGAGCATCTGGGCTGGTGACAGGCCAGTGGATAGTGGGGCCGAGCGATAGGCCAGCAAGGCAAGGTAGAAATCGGACCCAGCATCGGCAGCCTTGCAGAGGAGCCGTTTGACTATGTGGATGCCCTTCTCCGCTTTGCCATTGGATTGGAGGTGCAGGGGACTGGATGTCAAATGCACAAAGTTGTACCTCCTGGTAAAGTTGGACCATTCCTGGCTTGCGAAGCAGGGCCCATTGTCCGACATCACAGTGAGTGGGATGCCGTGACAAGCAAATGTGTCCTTACAGGCACGGATGACTGCAGACGATGTGATGTTGTGCAAACGTACCACCTCCGGGTAGTTTGAAAAATAGTCTACAATCAGAACATAGTCCCTGCCCAGCCCGTGGAACAGGTCGATGCTGACGTTGGACGAAGGGGACATGACCAACTCATGGGGCTGTAGGGTCTCACGTGGTTGGGCTGTCTGTGGAGAGGAGAAGAGCAATCTTTCTGGTGTCCGAGGCGCCCTCCCTGTCCGTGGCCTCGAGGTAGAGCTGGAAGCGCCGTTTGAAAGTCTTCCAGTTTGGCACGGAGGTTGCCGGCGATGCGGAGCGGCGGCGGGGGGCTGATGTTGTCCATGTTGCAGAATGACAGAATGCTGGCGGAAGGCAGATCACTTGCAGGTAGGTCTCAGAAGTGCTAGTATGCAACCACGCCTGGTATCATGATGTGTTGGGTGTTCTGGGTCACATACAGGTCACCAACACTTGAAGTAGTGCAACACTATTTTATTAAAAGGTTAACTATTTAAACATACTTGAACTGTGGGTAAATACGATACCAGCTTTAACTAAAGACCTTTGCCTTGTCCTAACCAGTTGATGCACTCAGCACATGGTGAATGTCTGTGTTGCAGGTTGTGAGCTCTGTGCTCCTAGCTAGCTGCTGCTCGAATGAGCGGGAACTTTGATGTCCCCTGTCTTTATAGTGCGTGTGCTCTAACTGGTGATTGGCTGCAGTGTTGTGTATGTTGATAGGTCCCACTGTGTGTCCATCAGTGTGTGTCTGCACCATGATATACTGGTGTATATTATGACACAATAGGCACCCAAAGTGTAAGTGTTGATTTTTAAAAGTCTTATTGCAGTAAAGTCCCAATGAGTTGAATCCCATGGGACCTGTCCACAAATTTGTATTAAGTGGAGCTTTGTGATATCCGAGGAGGCCCCATTTCTACTTGAATGCATCTCTTTGTAACCCCATATGCCTGCAAACACGGTTTATCTCAAAAACAACAGATTCAAATGCCAACTGAAAAGCAATAAAGTAGTAAACGTGTGAAAAAAACTTTATTCAATATGTTCAGAATTTACAATGGCCTGATCTGTTATATGCCATCGTTTTGCATTAAAAACCATCGGGAATTAACTCCAGACAACTCTGTAATGTTTCTCTGCTTAGCGTGTTGTCTTTGGACATGTGTGACACAGTCCACCATGTCGTCCATGCAGTCAAGCATGTTTTTGATGTTTTCGTGCTGCAGTGTGAATCCCAGAGTATCTCTTAGGCCTTTGCAGCATCAGTAGGGGAAACAGGCGTGCGATCGGGGGGGCATTCACACCACTCTTCAGGGTCGTTGGCCTACTCAGATTCCTCAGAAGTACTGCGTCTGTGATTGCATCATTTATTAGTTCCATCATGCAGCAAATAACATCATTCACCTTCGGATAAGTATCCATGTTCATCTGTCATGATATTCAGGTAAACATCATAGCACATACATACATACATACTGATGGACAGATCAACGGACCAATCAGCACACACAACACGACAGCCAATCACAGGCAAGAGCATACACAGTACAAAAGAGGGAACACGACACTTCCTGGGGACTCGAGCAGGAGACGGCTCAGGGCACAGAGCTCATTACAAGCCACTCAGACATCCACCATGTGCTGAGTGCCACTACAAGATAGAATTAGGAATAGGTCCACAGAATCAAGGGTCATGATCGAACCACAGTAAACAGTTTACCAGTGTAAATAGATGTTTGAAATAAAACTGCGTTGTACCATTCGCAACCGTGTTGGTTCGTCTGTGTAGCAGAGTACCCAGCACTTCAATCTCTGCTGGAATTTCAATGCTGGCCTTCTGCAAGCACACAGAAAGTGCCTCATCATCGCGTTGGTTGATTTCATCCTGTTTCTCCGCACTCTCAATGTCATGTGCAGTTGTCACCTGTTTGAACTCAGTGTGGTGGAAGCAGTTGCCAATTGTTGCTTCCACAACCTTTTTCATCATGAACATGGCGTGGAGGGCAATTGGATTATATTCCTGCTTCTTATCAATGGCTCTGATAACCTAAGAGATCAGCTACAATCAGTAGTGGATTATCAGGTGTTGTGTCATCTGAGTTTGCCTCATTGCTTTTTCACTCTATAATGCAATTCTGGGTTTGGTGACAAACATCATTTTGAGGTGGGGGGTGCACCTCCTGTGTGTCCAGAACCATCCGGGCCTGGACCCTTGCATTTCAAGAGCATCTCAGCTGCAAAGTTAAGTATCGTTTGTAGCACTTTAAGTTCATCATTAGCACCACATTACATGTATCCCACAAATTGCTGGATCATGCTGCGATAATGGCGCATTGAGATCAAAGACAAATGCAAGGTCACATGATTTATCTCTCAGACCAGCCGCAGGGTGCTATAAAATGTTATGAGTGTGGTTCACCCTAAAAATGACAACGTTTTTTTTGGATAATATCCAGGCCTGGTTTCACCTCAACTTAATTATTTTTTGGGGCCTTGTGGAGTTTCTCCCCAGTCTGGCCTACACTTAGAAATTTGTTTCTGCAGTGGTTGTTTCTACAATGGGCAGCTGAACTTGTCGGCAAGACCGGCTCCTCAGCAATCAAAGCGCCATTTTGATCACCACACATCACACCCATGGGCAATGTCACCCCTCGGGACATGGACAAGAGCCAACCCTCCCCCCCCCCCCCTCCAATATGAGAACAACCCGGAGGTCGCTGAAGGCTCCCTGCTTTCAGGAGCCACCTTTCATCCCCCGACCTTTATGAGGTCCCTTCGTATGCCCCCTTCACCTCCCTTTCATGGGCATGATCCCCCTCAGGGCCCGATTCTTGCCAATTTGGCGAACTGCCACTGCCAGCCCAGCACGTTGACAGGGTGCCTGGGTGCCAGAGGAGGGCCAGGATCAGGACCTTCCATGTCCCCAACTACCTGGGAGGCTCCAACGCCTCTGAGGCCTCCGGAGTGGCCATCACACCTGGTCTTTGCTTATGAAGACCAGTCCTAATCGTCGTCCAGTTGAGGCCTCATTGCTGCGGCCGGTGACTTCAGAGATCTGGGAGAATGTGGTCTCAAATAGGCCACATATATTTGAATATGATTACCTGGATCATGCTCAGTGAGGAAATGGTCCAGATCGCGCCGGGTGCCATGGGTCAGAAGCCTCAGTGCAAATCCCGGTTTGGGCCATCTCCATGATGCTCCCTGCACATATAGCTCAGATTGAGGCTGCTGATAATTCAAGAGAGAGGTCATGTCTCATTATCACTCACCGTGCTGCCAATGTGCCATCTCGCAGGGGGTGGTGGTGGGAGGGGAGGGGGGCAATACCTTCAAGTTCAAGAACATCTAGTTCAGGATTCTCCTGTCCCCACAATATTTCACCTGCCAGCAGCACACACCAATGTTATTCAGGGTTGTTATGGGCCAGGGTTCAGAAAACTCCAAAGGATATCATTCAGTTCACATGACCCACAACTTGTAATTAATTTTGGTCATGGGTAGCCCCAAGGCCCACTTTACAAGGAATTATGCAACAGAGACCTTAAAGTATTTTAAAATAAAACAATGTTTATTCTATGAATTCAGTTTACACTTTATAAACACACGTAAACAGTTTATCAACTATCACCACTGATAATCCCCACAGATACAATACTCTATAAGTAACCCTTAAGAACTTTCCTAGCAACATCCTTAAGTCAAACCCTTGTTTTACAAAGACAGCAGGTTTAAATTCTCCACAGAAACAGGTATTACTTTGAAATCATCAAGTGAGCTGAAAACATTCTTTAGCTTGTAGAGTGAAAGATCAGGACATCTTCTTGGTTTGAATGCAGCTCTCCAACACTGAAAAATAAACCAAAAACAGAGCCACAGCGCAGCTTTTCAGCTCAAAACGAAAGTGAAAGACAGAAAAGACAGCCCAGCTCTACCCACACACTGACATCACTGCAGCTATTTGATAAACAGCCATTTCCTAAAGGTACATCCACATGACACCTCCCCCCAAGAATAAAAAAATAAACCATCAACTTCAAGATGGTTTCATTTTTCACCTTTTCATTTTCCTTTAAGAAACACTGACAGTAAAATACTTTTTCGTTTCACAAAACAAAACACGCAAACAGGTATAATAACATAGTCCATTTGAGTTCTTCTTCCTCCACCAAACCTGCTTCTCTTCATCACATTCATTACAAAGCATCAGTTATCATGTTTTCTCGACCTGATAGATGTATTATTTTTAAATGAAATGGCTGTAACAATAAACTCCATCGAAACAGTCTGGCATTGTTATTCTGGAATCCCTCCAAAAACGTCAATAGATTATGATCAATATATATAATTGTGTCAGACGGATTGCTGGTCACATAAATGTGAAAATGTTGCAAAGCCAGCACCAAGCTCAAAGTCACCTTCTCAATCGTTGAATACTTCTTCTAGTACGTATTTAATATCTTATAAAAATAAACAACAGGCCGCTCTAGTCCTTCGTCGGCATCTTGTAGAAGCACCGCATCTACGCCTACGTCACTCGCATCAACAGCCACTTTGAATGGTTTCATATAATTTGGGATGGCTAACACAGGAGCAGTGGTTAACACAGCCATCAGGCCGTCAAAGGCCTGTTGACACTCCGCTGTCCACTGAAATTTGCTACGCTTCTTTAGCACGTTCGTCAGTGGAGCGACCACACTGCTAAAGTTCGACACATATTTCCGGTAAAATCCACTCATGCCAAGAAATCGCATTGTTTCCCTTTGTGTCGAGGGTATTGGAAACTCCCCAATGACTTTTGTTTTTACATCCCGTGGGACCATTTGACCCTGTCCGATTGTTGGGCCAAGGAAAGTGACTTGGGCTTTTCCAAATTCACTTTTGGCTAGGTTTACTACCAAACCCGTCTCCTGAAGTTGATCAAATAACTCCATCGGATGCTTCAAATGTTCTTTCCATGTCTGGCTAAAAATTACCAGATCGTCGATGTATACCGCACAATTGGGTAATCCTGAAACAACTTTGTTAGTTAATCGTTGAAACGTGGCTGGGGCCTTTTTCATGCCAATAGACATAACTTTGAATTGGTATCTACCATCTGGAGTCACAAAAGCTGAAATCTCCTTCGCCCTCTCGGATAAACGTACCTGCCAGTAACCTTGAAGTAAATCCAGTTTGTAAATAAAAGCTGATTGCCCCACCTTCTCAATGCAATCCTCCAAACGTGGGATAGGATAAGAGTCCATTCTTGTAACTGCATTAACCTTTCTATAGTCCACACACAACTGTTGGGTACCGTCCGGTTTCGGTACCATCACTATGGGTGAGCTCCATTGGCTGGAACCCACTTCAATTATGCCATTTAAAAAAAAATACAACAAAATAAAGGTTAGAATAAAATAACTGGTAGGGTATTATGTGCTAGCTCAACAACAGTAGCTCTGTACAATTGACAATATTGTTTTTAGCACATAAGTAGGCATCTGTTTGTGAGGGGGGGGGGAACTGGGGGTAAATATACATTCAGTTATGCCATTTTTAAGCATACTTTCAATTTCTTTGTTAGCCTATACCAATTTTAAAGGGTTAAGTCTATATGGATGTTGCTTAATTGGAACAGCATTTCCCACATCTACATCATGTATAGACATATTAGTACTTTCCAACTTAACTCCACAAGCTTGCCCATGTGACATCAATAACTCTTTCAGGTCAGTTTGTTTTTCCTCTGGAGGTAACTCAACAATGTATCCCAATTTTTAAGAACATCCTCGTTTTCCAATATAATTTGAGGAATGTCAAGTTCAAAGTCATCTGGATTTGGTTCTTCACTTTGAATTAGAATCATTAAAACCCCTCCTTTTGCTCTCCTTCCCTTTCAAAGTACCTTTTAAGCATATTCACATGACATGTGTGACATGATCGACAAACTTTAACTACATCTTCATGTAGTCCAGGCCAATAAAAATATTTTTGGATTTTATCTTGAGTTTTCCTTACACCCAAATTACCTCCCACTGGTACCTCATTTGCTACTCGCAACACCTCCTTTCTATACCCTACCGGCAATACCACTTGATGAGTTTCTGCCCACTTTTCATCCACCTGCATATGTAAAGGTCTTCATTTCCTCATCATTTTTACGGTAATAACACTCTGGTATACACTCAGATTCCTCTTCTGTGTATGCTTTCTGATATATCCGTTTTATTATTATATCTTTCTGTTGTAATTCCGCCAATTTTCCTGAACTAAAAATATTCACCTCATCCTCCACCTGCTCTTTTCCAACCATCTGATCAAAAATCGTTTCTGATAATTGCACCTCAACTTTATCTTCACTCGACCTCCAGTGGCGGCGATGAGTGAGTGAGCCGCATATTCGGTGGCTCTCACTCCGGCGGGATTTGAGGACCTGGTTCCCCGGTTTTGGGGGACTGCCACGGAGGTGCTGAGGAATGGGCAGAGCTGCATGGAACCGCGGGAGAGCAGAAAGCAGCGAAAACAGGAGAGGAAAGGACAAAGGCAAGGTGCAGGGGAAGCTGACCCGGGAGCAAAGATGGCGGACCTACGGACCTTGGACCCGGCGATCCAGCAAGCGCTGGAAAACATGCTGCATGTGATAAAGAGCAGTTTTGAATCATTGAAGCGGGAAATCCTGGACCCACTTCAGAAGGCAGTGGATCAACTGAACCAAAGATTGGATGCCCAGGACGATAAAGTTAAGGAGCTGGGGGAGGCTGTGGAGGAGAATGTGGACGCGCAGACGATGGCTGCGCTAGAAGTCGATGGGTTGAAGGAGAGACAGAGAAGACTGCTGGACAGAGTAGAAGAGCTGGAAAATTGAGCCCGCAGACAAAATCTGAGGATCATTGGCTACCCGGAGGGGGCTGAGGGAGCAGATGCCACAGCATTTGTGGCTGACCTGTTGATGCAGCTGATGGGGGCTGACACTTTTCCGTGACCGACGGAGCTGGATGGGGCACACAGAGTACAGGTGAGTCAGATGCGTCCGGGGGGTCCCCCCCGTCCGATGGTGATCAGGTTCCACAGGTTTGTGGAGAAGGAGCGGGTGTTGCAGTGGGCAAAGAGCGCTAAGATCAGCACGTGGAATAACAGTGTTCTTGGCATTTATCAGGACCTAAGCCAGGAGGTGGCCAGGCGTCGAACAGCCTTTAAACAAGTTAAGGAGGTCTTATTTAAAAAGCACGTGAAGTTTGGTCTGCTGATCCCGGCTCGTCTTTGGGTCACGCATCAGGGCCAACACCACTACTTCTCCGAGCCCAAAGAAGCGATGGACTTCGCAAGGGATCAGGGGCTGGTCCCGAAAAAAGGACCCAAGGACGCAAGCTAGGGTCCGAGAGTTATCGTTTGGGGGGATGCCTACTGTGCCTGGACTGACGGTCGACTGTTTACTGCTTTAACGGTGCCATGTGTTGTATTTTTAGGCAGCTTTTGCCTACGGGGAGTGCGGGGCGGGGGAGGGGATCCCCCTCTCGTATGCTCGTTTTTCTTCTTTTCTCTTTTTTCTGCTGTTGTTGGTACCTTTCGTCGTGTTCTCTGGGTGTGCTGGAGCCTTCATTGTAACATAAAGGTGGCCGGTAAGCAATGGGGATTAAAGATGTTGGGTGGGGCTTTTTTATGTCTATGGTTTTTATGCTTGTTTCGGGTGGGTGATATACGGGTACTGTGTTACTGTGTTGCTATTTTATTAATGCTCAGAAAGGGACGTGGGTTAACACTTATCTGTGTACACAGTTGGAACTGTATTGTACCTGGAGCAGACTCGCGGTGCTGTTTGATGTTTTCATCTTGTTTGATCTTTCCCATCTTAGTGGGACTGCTCCAGTGGGTCGGAGTGGAGGATGGTGTGTTGTTGAGTGGGAGATGAGGCCGGGGAAACCATGGGAGTGAGACAAGTGGGCGCCGGAGGGATGAGTCACCGGGCTAGCAGATTGGCTAGTCAAGGGAGTCAGGTGGGGGGGGGTGAATACAGCCAGTAGATGGCAGAGGTGGGGCTATCGGGAGATGTTGCTAGGAGGGGAAGGGGGGGAGGGGGGGAAGTTATTCTGCTGATGTGGGAGGGGTCTGAAGTAGGTAATGGAAAGGAGGTCGGGGATGGAGGCGGCCAAGAGGCGAGTCAAGAACGGCGCGGCGCATGAGCCGGGGGCGGGCCAAAGAAAGGTTGTGGCTGACTGGCATGGGGGGGGGGCGGCGGTGTTCCCCCCAACCAGGCTGATCACCTGGAATGTCAGGGGACTAAATGGGCCAATCAAAAGGGCACGTGTGTTCGCACATTTGCGGGCTCTAAAGGCGGACGTAATTATGTTGCAGGAGACACATCTGAACGTGTCTGACCAGACTAGGCTAAGGAAGGGCTGGATCAGCCAGGTCTTCCACTCGGGCTTGGACTCTAAGTCCAGGGGGGTAGCAATTATGATCAATAAGTGGGTTCAATTTGAGGCGGAGGGCGTAATCGCAGATGGCGGGAGCAGATTCCTTATGGTAAGGGGAAAGCTGGTGGGAAAGAGAGTGGTGCTGGTGAACATATATGCTGACTTTATTAAAAGAGTGCTGGGGAAGATCCCAGACCTAGACTCACGCAAGTCGATGATAGGGGGGATTTTAATACGGTCCTCGACCCGGGGCTAGACCGGTCATGTCCCAGAATGGGTAGCCTCCCAGCAATGGCAAGGAAGCTGAAAGGGTTCATGGAGCAAATGGGGGCAGTGGACCCATGGAGAGCCAAACAGCCGATGGGAAGGGGCTACTCATTCTACTCGCATGTTCATAAAGTATACTCTAGGATTGATTTTTTTATCGTGAGCAGGGACTGTGTAGGGGAGGTAAAGAATACGGAATACTCGGCAATCACTATCTCGGACCATGCCCCGCACTGCGTGGATCTGCAGGTCGGCGGGTCGAATTACCAACGCCCGCAATGGAGATTAGACGTAGGATTGTTGTCGGAGGAGGGGATATGTGAGAGACTGCGGAAGTGTATGCAAAATTACTTGCAGGTGAACGATACGGGGGAGGTGTCAGCAGCGACCCTGTGGGGGGCGCTGAAGGCAGTAGTGAGTGGGAGCTGATCTCAATTCGGGCTCACAGGGATAGGGCGGACAGAGCAGAAATGGACAGATTGGTTAAGGATATTCACCGGATAGACGTGGATCATGCGGGGTCCACGGTCCTTCTTCAAAAGGACCGGCACAACCATCATGAGCTTTGTCTGGGCGGGAAAATCCCCGCGGGTGAGGAAGGTGATGCTTGAAAGGAGCCGCAGCGAGGGGGGACTGGCATTGCCGAGTCTGATCAACTACTACTGGGCGGCTAACATAGCCATGATAAGGAAGTGGATGGTGGGTACGGGGTCTATCTGGGAGCGGGTGGAGGCAGCTTCGTGCAGGGGCACCAGTTTGGCAGCCTTGCTCATGGCTCCCCTACCGCTGTCGCCGGCCAGGTACTCCACCAGCCCGGTAGTGGGGGCGGCCCTGCGGATTTGGGGCCAGTGGAGGAAGCATGCAGGGGAGGTGGGGGCATAGGTCTTACCTCCAATTTGTGATAACCATCGATTCGCCCCCAGGAACATGGATGGAGGGTTTTGAACATGGCGGCGGGCGGGGGTGAGGAGGGTGGGTGATATGTTCCTGGAGGGGAACTTTGCGAGTTGGAGGAGAAAGCTGGGCCGGAAAGGGGAAATTACTTTAGGTACTTACAGGTGCGGGACTTTGTATGCAGACAGGTCCCATCCTTCCCACGCCTCCCGCCAATAGGGATCCAGGACAGAATAGTCTCTAGAGGAGAAGGAGGAGAGGGTAGGGAATCGGATATCTACAAGGTGCTCATGAAGGGGGAAGAGTCCCAGACGGAGGAACTGAAACTCAAATGGGAGGAGGAACTCGGCGGGGAGATGGAGGACGGGGTATGGGCGGAAGCCCTGAGTAGGATAAACTCAACCGCAACATGTGCGAGGCTCAGCCTGATTCAGTTTAAGGTCATTTACCGAGCCCACATGACCATGGCTCGGATGAGCAAATTCTTTGGGGTAGAGGACAAGTGCACTTGATGCGCAGGAGGGCCAGCGAATCAAGTTCACATTTTTGGGCATGCTTAGGGGGTACCGGGAGGGATTTGCGGGGGTCATGTCCCGGGTGCTGAAAACAAGAGTGGTGTTGAGTCCAGAGGTGGCAATGTTCGGGGTTTCGGAAGTCCAGGGGGAGAAAGAGGCCGATGTTCTGGCCTTTGCTTCCCTAATAGCCCGGCGGCGAATACTGCTGGCATGGAGGGACTCAAAACCCCCGAAGACCAAACTATGGCTTTTGGACATGTCAAGTTTTCTGGGTATGGAAAAAATTAAGTTTGCCTTGAGGGGATCTGTACTGGGGTTCGCCCGAAGGTGGCAACCATTCATCGACTTCTTTGCGGGAGAGTAAACGTTAGCAGGGGGGGTGGAGGGGGGAGAGTAGAGTAGAGTAGGAGGGATAAATAGGCGGGTAGTGTCTATGGGAGAGGAGCGGGTATGTGCATTATGGTTTGGTTGAAGTGTTGGTTTTCCGTTGATGCTTGCATATTTCTGTAATCTGTAACTGTTTACAATGCCAAAAAATACCTCAATAAAATTGTTTGTGTATCTTCACTCTCTGATTTCTCCACTTGTCTTACCCTGTGACTTTGCGACCTTGTTACTACACAATCTGGAAAAATCCCAGGATATTCGTTCTTCAACATTTCAGTTATCTGATTCTTCACTGGTTTATCAAGCTGTTGTAACCTGCCTACTTACCATTGGCTGGGGTCTAATGACTATCCCACAATCCTGTGGGAGTATGAGCTTCCCCAATGAGGGGGGCAGAGAAACCACTAGTAAATTCCTAGTATAAATAAAGCTGGCCAGTTCAGGAACCAGCAGGAAGGAGTTTGTAGCAAGGGAAGTTACTGCTACTGTTATGTATATATGTTATAGTAAATAAATGTTATTACTTTGTATCCGTTTGTTCTCTTAAGAGAATTATTTTTTCGTCCGTTGCAGGAAGGTTGTCTGCGCACATTTGCACATGAGACTCGATGTGTTGGATTATCTCTAGTGGTTCACTTGGCGAAGTGACTGGACGAGACAATGCGTCTGCAATGAATAGATCTTTGCCAGGCGTATATACCAAATTGAAATCATGGGCGAAATTCTCCCGAAACGGCGCGATGTCCGCCGACTGGCGCCCAAAACGGCGCCAATCAGACGGGCATCGCGCCGCCCCAAAGGTGCGGAATGCTCCGCATCTTTGGGGGCCGAGCCCCAACATTGAGGGGCTAGGCCGACGCCGGAGGAATATCCACCCCGCCAGCTGGCGGAAACGGCCTTTGTTGCCCCGCCAGCTGGCGCGGAAATGGCATCCCCGGGCGGCGCATGCGCGGGAGGGTCAGCGGCCGCTGACAGTTTCCCACGCATGCGCAGTGGAGGGAGTCTCTTCCGCCTCCGCCATGGTGGAGACCGTGGCGGAGGCGGAAGGGAAAGAGTGCCCCCATGGCACAGGCCCGCCCGCGGATTGGTGGGCCCCTTCGCGGGCAAGGCCACCGTGGGGGCACCCCCCCGGGGCCAGATCACCCCGCGCCCCCCCAGGACCCCGGAGCCCGCCCACGCCGCCTTGTCCCGCCGTTCAAAAGGTGGTTTAATCCACGCCGGCGGGACAGGCAATTTATCAGCGGGACTTCGGCCCATCCGGGCCGGAGAATCGAGCGGGGGGGCCTGCCAACCGGCGCTGCCCGATTCCCGCCCCCGCCGAATATCCGGTGCCGGAGACTTCGGCAACCGGCGGGGGTGGGATTCACGGCAGCCCCCGGCGATTCTCCAACCCGGCGGGGGGGTCGGAGAATGACGCCCCAGATCTCCGAAGTTTGAGTAGTATTCTTTGTAATCGAGGAGTCATGTCATTTCGATTCTTTTGAATGATGTGCACCAGCGGTCTATGAAACATTTCGATGGTGAATGTTGGCAGGCCGTAAACGTAATCATGGAATTTTAGGATACTGGTGAGGAGACCTAAACTTTCCTTTTCAATTTGAGCGGACCGAGTCTCTGTCGATGTCATTGCACGTGATGCATATGCTACTGGAATCCATGACGAGGTGTCATCTTTCTGTGACAACACTGCTCCAATATCATCCTGACTTGCGTCAGTCGAGATCTTGGTTTCACTATCAGAATCAAAGAATGCTAAGTTGGGTGCAATTGTGAGTTTCGCCTTTAACTCCAACCACTCTTTTTGATGTTCCGTTGTCCACTCAAACGAGGTTGATTTTTTGATTAAATGTTGTGTGGTTGGCCAAATTGGGATAAAATTGCCTTAAAAAAGCACCACTCCAAGGAAGCGAAGAACTGCTTTCTTGTCCTCAGGGACGGCTTCAATGGCTTTTATCTTGTCTGTGTCCAGTCGTACATTGTATTCCGATATCTGATCACCCAGGAACTTGAGCGTGGACGTTCCAAAGCTGCATTTGGATTTGTTTCGCTTGAGGCCATGCTCGTGTATGCGTTTGAAGATTCTCTGCAGTCTCAACACATATTCCTCTGGAGTCGAAGACCAGATAATTATATCATCCATGTAGACCCGAACTCCATCTATTCCTTCCATCATCTGCTCTATGATGCAGTGGAATATTTCAGATGATGAAATGATTCCAATTGGCATTTGATTGTAACAAAATCTGTCAAAAGGTTTATTGAAGGTGCAGAGATTTCTGCTGGATTAATCTAATTGTATTTGCCAGAATCCTTGAGACGCATCCAGCTTGGTGAAGATGCACGCATGTGCCATCTCGCTTGTAATCCTTTTTGGGATTGGGTAGTGTTCCCGCATTATGTTCTTGTTTAGGTCCTTAGGGTCTATGCAAATTCTTAAATCACCTGAAGGCTTTTTGACGCACACCATTGAACTGACCCAGTCAGTCAGTTCCGTGACTTTGGAGATGATGCCTTTTTTCTGTAGGCTTGCTAGCTCTGATTTTCACCGTTTCCTCAGTGGAGCAGGGACTCTCTTTGATGGGTGAACTACAGGTTTTGCATCAGCACGCAGCAAAATTTTGCACTCAAATGGAAGTGTGCCCATTCCACTGAAAACATCTGGATATTGATCCAGTATTCCTTCAATTCTGCGTTGAAGAGCTTGACGAGACAAAGTCAATGTGTAAATCCTTTGAATAAGGTTAAATTGTTTGCAGGCTTTCGCACCTAAGAGCGACGACTTGTCTGATCGGACAATCTCAAATCTTAGGCTTGTCTCTATTTGTTTGTTGGACACTACTAAATGGCATGATCCCAATGACGAGATGGCGTTGCCATTGTAGTCTTGAAGTTTGCAGGCAGTTGGAAGGAGTTTGGGAGCCTGCTTGAGCTTCAAGAAGTCGCGCTTCGAAAGCAGGTTAGCGGAGGCGCCAGTGTCCAGCTTGAATTTAATTGGGCATCTGTTTACATCTATCACTGTGTTCCATTCAGCGTTGGAATCAATGGCATGGATTGATTTTACTTGTGAAGTAATCTCTGTGGAGTTTTCAAACTTTTCAAAAATTCCCACTTGGAATGTTTAATCCAGGCAATAATCTTCAGGATCTGTTGCATTATCTTGATCAGACTAATCTGTTTTAAGTTGTACATTGCCAATGTTACTCTTCTTGAAGCTCTGTTTGTGGGTTTTAAATTGAAGTGCAGATCTGCACTGTGCAGCACAGTGATTCAGTCTCTCACATTGGAGACATTGTTTGCCATTTGCAGGGCATTTTTTTCGGAAGTGGGCGGTTCCACATCTCGTGCACGTCATCGTGTCAACATCATGATGTTCTGTGCATCTTCGCGCATGCGCAGAATGGTTCTCAGCCGTCTCGCACTTTTTTGCGAAGTGCGCATGTGCGCGCTCAAAATGGCTGCCGTCCTAAACATGGGGCGTTTTCAATTGCAACACTGCCTTGATACACTTGACCTCGTGGAGGGTTTTGGTGCCACTTTCACCGATGTTATACTGCAAGTACTGATTTTTGGACTGTTCATGCACCAAACACGTTTCAATAGCGACTTAAATGGTCAAATATTTTTGCCAAGGGCAGCACAGTGGCGCAGTCCCAAGTTTGATCCCGGCTCTGGGTCACTGTCTGTGTGGAGTTTGCACAGTCTCCCCGTGTTTGCGTGGGTTTCGCCCCCACAACCCAAAAAAAGGTGTGCAGACTAGGTGGATTGGCCATGCTAAATTGCCCCTTAATTGGAAAACATGAATTGGGTACTCTAAATTTATTTTTAAAAATGAAAAAAAAAAAATCTTTTTTGCCAAAGTAGTCCCTCTCTAAGGTGTTCATCAATAATTCCAAACACTATTTGATCACAAATCATTGTTAGAGCAGCAAAATTGCTAAATTGCAGGATTGAGGTTTAAGGTCAGTGAAAAGCTGTTAAAAGATTCCTTTTTCACTTGCATCCTTTTTTAAAGATATAGCGCTCAAATATTTCATTTGTCTGTACTTTACAGTGGCTATCAAATTTCTCAAGGATGGTCTCATACTTTTATCTTGATCTTCTGAGTAGTTAAAAGAGCTGTCGATCTCTCAGGTTAGGTTAGGTTAGGTGGATTGGCCATGATAAAATGCCCTTAGTGTCCAAAATTGCCCCTCGTGTTGGGTGGGGTTACTGGGTTATGGGCATAGGGTGGAGGTGTTGATCTTGGGTTGGGTGCTCTTTCCAAGAGCCGGTGCAGACTCGATGGGCCGAATGGCCTCCTTCTGCACTGTAAATTCTATGATAATCTCTATCGCATGTGCACCAGGCTTAGTCAATAAAAGAGCAATTTTACGAGCATCTGGCACGCTTGTTAAGTCAGACGCTTCTAAATTCAGTTGGAATTGTTGTCAAAACAACCCCCAGTTAACATTAAGATTACCCATGATCCTGAGGTGACAAGGAGCTTGTGGTCTGTCCATTGTGCCAGGAATCATCAGGTTTTGTTCCCAAGGCGATGCTTCTGTTGCCGAATAGCTGTCTATTCTTCTATCTGTACTCACTAAATTTAACTAGGTAGATTTAGTTGCCACTCTGGTACTATGTTATATTACTGGGTTTAAGTAATATATGTCGTTACTGACTGTAGATAATGTTGAAGAACACTCGAGTCTTCGAAGTAAACTGAAAGAATTTATTAAGTAACGATGAAACTAATGAATGAGTTTGAAACGCCACTGAACTAACTCTAGCAATAAAGTAAGAATGAGTAACTGTACAAACTGTACTTAAGCTACACGTGGTGTCTGGTTGTGATTCTACTCTGCACACTGCTGCTATCTGGTAATTCCTGCATGGAAAATATAGCTAGAGCTTCTGGGAATGCAGATATATCGTGGATCTAGTAATATCCTCTCGTGGTAGTATTACAGTTAGCTGCTGTTATTAACCCTTTAGTTACATGTCTATCCATATATCATTACAACCTACACCCTAAACCCATAACCCAGTAAACCCACATAATCTTTTTGGTCTCTACGGGCAATGTTGCATTGCTAATCCACTTAACCTGCACATCTTTGGACTGTGGGAGGAAACATGGGGTGAAAGTGCAAACACCACACAGACAGTCACCCAAGCCGGCAATGGAACCTGGTACCCTGGAGATGTGAAACAACTGTGCTAACCACTATGTTACCATGCCGCCAAACTCAGTGAGCCAGCATGTCTTCAGGGGGCAGTGTCAGGGCAGTGTTGGGTTCTGCCCAGGCATGCCCTTTACCTCCCCCCGGGGCCTGTACTCACCTGTTCACCTCTGGCGGGTTCTGTTTGACAGGTGCACATCATTGGAGTTTTTCAATTTGTTTGACTTCAGTGCAGAATTGGTCAAAAGGAAGTATAGCATGGTGCTACAGGGATGTCCGATTGTGAAAAAATTTGATGAGTGCTACATGTTAAATATACAGCTGCAGTTCAGAGGAGAGTCTGTAGATTCAGGCATCGCAGATCTGGAGCGCTGAGTGCAGTCCGGTAATTTTGCCTCAGGCTCCGAGTATATGTTGCGGGATAATTTTTGAGTTCGGAATAAACAGAGAACGGGTGCACGAGAAAAAATTCAGACGACTGGTGTTGTCGATTGAAGACGATATAAATATGTGTAAGGGAACAGGCATCGAGCGAATTATGCCGAATTCGTGGCTAAGGAAAAGAGGGCAAAATCAATATATGTGGCTGACACCATTAATGATGCATCGCAGCATAGAAAACTGCGGTCAACGGCCGGCGGTCATTTTGATTGTGACATCACAAGCGTGGTGACATGCATACGCTGTGGACACGCCCACAGTAAAAATAATTGTCCGGTGAGAGGGAAACATTGTTCCAATTGTGGTAGACTGAACCACTTCGCAGCACTGTGTCGTTTAGCAACAACTATTCGAATAAACACATTTAAACAGCATTCTAGTGATGGCAGAAGGATCCAAAGTGTGCAAAGTGTGAGAAAAAATCCAAAATCATAGAGGATAGAGAGGGTTGCTCACCATATTCACTTTTGGATACTTTCATGATAGAAGCCAGAACTAAGATGATTTATTGGATCAAAAAGAAAGACCAGTAAACACACTCTCAAAGACAATAAAGGAGTGGACTGTCTCACTTGAAAAAAATGGTGAATTGATCCTGTTTGGGATTGACACAGGAGAGCATGCAAATATTATCACGTTCTGATCTTTAAAGCAAGCAATCAGAAATCCTGGGCGGGATTCTCCGATATCGGCGCGATGTCTGCCGACCGGCGCCAAAAACGGCGCGAATCAGTCCGGCATCGCGCCGCCCCAAAGGTGCGGAAGTCTCCGCATCTTGAGCGGCCGAGCCCTCACCGGACTGATTTCTGCCCCGCCAGATGGCGCGAAACTGACTTTGCCAGGCGGCGCATGCGCGGGAGCGTCAGCGGCCGCTCACAGCATCCCCGCGCATGCGCAGTGGAGGGTGTCTCTTCCGCCTCCGCCATGGTGGAGACCATGGCGAAGGCGGAAGGAAAAGAGTGCCCCCACGGCACAGGCCCGCCCGCGGATCGGTAAGCCCCGATCGCGGGCCAGGCCACCGTGGGGGCACCCCACGGGGCCAGATCGCCCCACGTCCCCCCCAGGACCCTGGAGCCCGTCCGCGCCACCATGTCCCGCCATCCCAAAGGTGGTTCAATCCACGCCGACTGGCGTGGGTTGACAGCGGCGGGACTTTGGCCCATCGCGGACCGGAGAACCGCCGGGGGATTCCCGCCAACCAGCGGGGGGGTCGGAGAATCGCGCCCCCTGTGTTAAAGCGGTCCACCTGTGAGCTCCAAGATTACAATGGTAACACGATAGCTACAAAGGGGTCATGCTGCCTCGTGAAGAATGGAAAAATAGAGTTAGCCATTGACTTCGAGGTGGTAGTGGGTCAGAAATCTTAATTGATTGGTGTTACTCCTTGTGAAAGATTGCAGCTAGTTGAAAGGATTCACTTAACCGGTACTTCAGATGACACAGACAAAGAGTCCTAGGTGATGTGAATGACCTCTCCAAAGCTAATAATGATGATGGAACATCAAAGCTTCGACTGATGCTGAAATATCAGAAAACATAACTACTACTGATGCTGAAACATCAAAACCCGAGTTAGTCAGAATAGCGGAATCGCAAGCTCGTTTAATTTCTGAGATACTACCAGTATCTGATCGCAAACTACAGACCATAAAAGCCAAAACTGAAAAGGATTTGATCCTCCAGAAGGTAAAACAATACCTCAGAGAAGGATGGCTTGCTGGATGCAAATCACTCTTTCAAGCCATAAGAGATGATCTGACTACAATTGATGGTGTTCTGCTAAAAGGAGATAGGATATTGATACCTGCCAGGTTACGTCTAGGGATTCTGCAGCAGATTCACAAAGGTCATCAAGGCATTGAGAAGTGTCGTAGGCAAGCCAGACAATCGAGATATTAACCGGGAATAAACAGTGAGATTGATCAGTATGTGCAAGCATTAACCTGCACTGAGCAAAGATACCATGTAACAGATTGAAATTGTGACCAGTCCATGGAACAAAGTGGGCATAGATCTATTTCATTTCCCGGTTTATGACTACTTGATAGTCACAGATTATTACTCCAGCTTTCTAGAGGTGATGTTGTTGAAAGGTTCGATTGCCAGATTAGTAATATAGGCAACAAAATTGATTTTTGCACTCCATGGTATTCCACTTAACGTTGTTTCTGACAATGGTCCGTGCTTCTCGAGTTGGGAGTGGACACAGTTTGCAGAACAATATAATTTTAACTATGTGACGTCTAGCCCACATTATCCACAGTCTAATGGAAAAGCAGAGCGAGGAGTTGGGATAATTCAGAGATTATTCCGCAAGGCGCGTAAAGATGGTCAAGATGTGTCACTAGTGTTGTTAACATACCGAGCAACACCGTTAGCGACGGGTCTCTCACCTGCACAAATGTTGATGGGGAGAAGACTACAAACCACTTTACCACAAATCATCAGTCCAGAAACTGATAACACGAAGATACGTGAAAGAATCACAAACAGAAAAAAGAAGCAACAAGAGGTCTACAATAGACATACCAAGTCTCTAGCTGAGCTTCACGAAGGTGACTTTGTGAGGATTCAAAATCCAGAAAGTGGCTGGCCAAATCTTGCCAAAGTTCTGAAACCTAGGTCCTACTTAGGACATGATGTGGAGATGCCGGCGTTGGACTGGCGTGAGCACAGTACGAAGTCTTACAACACCAGGTTAAAGTCCAACAGGTTTGTTTTGATGTCACTAGCTTTCGGAGCGCTGCTCTTTCCTCAGGTGAATGAAGAGGTCTGTTCCAGAAACACATATATAGACAATTTCAAAGATGCCAAACAATGCTAGGAATGCGACCATTAGCAGGTGATTAAATCCTTACAGATCCAGAGATGGGGTAACCCCAGGTTAAAGAGGTGTGAATTGTATCAAGCCAGGACAGTTGGTAGGATTTTGCAGGCCAGATGGTGGGGGATGAATGTAATGCAACATGAATCCCAGGTCCCGGTTGAGGCCGCACTCATGTGTGCGGAACTTGGCGATAAGTTTCTGCTCGGCGATTCTGCGTTGTCGCGGGTCCTGAAGGCCGCCTCTCTGGATCTGTAAGGATTTAATCACCTGCTAATGGTCGCATTCCTAGCATTGTTTGGCATCTTTGAAATTGTCTATATATGTGTTTCTGGAACAGACCTCTTCATTCACCTGAGGAAGGAGCAGCGCTCCGAAAGCTAGTGACATCGAAACAAACCTGTTGGACTTTAACCTGGTGTTGTAAGACTTTGTACTCTACTTAGGACAGACAGAACAAGAATTACTGTTCAGGAGAAACAGACGAGCATTACTACGTGTCAAGCACAAGTCAATCTCAATGAGAAAAAGTTATTTCATGTGACAACATATTCAAGGACATTGCCTTACAAGATCCAAGTTTAGCATGAACACAGCTAGAAGATGGGATAGAGCAATCCAACGCCTTAACACTCCACTGAGACGTTCTACCAAAAGAAGACGACCTCCAGAGCGACTGAACTTGCGATTGTAATTTAACCTATTCTCATCTAAGTGATGTAACTGTCACTGGGGATGTGGTATTATCATAACTATCAGCATTACAAGGGTTAATGTACCATGAATAGCCACTGAGGGAGCTGCAGATACTGCTAGATAAAGCAGTGATACTAGACCTTAGGGGAGGAGTGTATGCAGGAGACAGCTAGTGAAGGACATAAGAGCAGTTAGTGTGAGAAGGTTAGATTATAGTTTATACCAGTTAGTGATATTAGCAGTAGATGAGTGTAGTTAGATGTTATTGATCAATTCTGTATTCTAAAAGTACTAAGTGTCAAAACCCAGTTTAGTATTGTAAATAAAATCATAGCGTAGGTTAATCATCTTGCTCATGACACCAGAACACATGTGGGAGGTTACGTTATTTGATATGACATTATTGGCGGCTATTTATTTTGCCCCTGCCTAGTAGATCTCTTTGTGTTGAATCAGCAAAGTGAAGAAGAAGAATCAAGAGCAAAATCAAAAATGCAATGGGAGAAGAAGTAGCCAAAAAGAGAAAATCAGTGATGAGGGCAGATGGTAAAAGAGTGTTGGGAGCTGGATTATTTTGTTATTGAACTGAAAGTGGGACCATTGTGCTTCTTTGCAATTGAGGTGATAGCAGTTCAAAGTTAGGCCACATTTTTAAATACATTGGAGTGAATTCACTGCCTCCAAGCCACTTGCTCTTCGGCAGCATGCCGTTGCCGGCACCCGGATTCTCTATTTGCACCGCCGGCCACTGGGATTTCCCATTGTGGCCATCCCACGCCACCGGGAAACCCGCCGTTGAGGGTATGCTGCTGGTAGAACAGAGAATCCTGCTGGCGGAGAATTAACCCCATCATTCCTCACATGGCAAACTCTTTGCAAGGTTTCCCAACATGCTCGACAGGTTTCAAATCTGAAGGAAGCCATTGAAACAAAGAGGACACGTAAGAGTAAATATATAATTTTTTTTGCCATTTGATGTTGATGACAGTTCTATTGATAGATGAATGATTATTTAAGCATCTTCTGTAACTGGTTATGAAATACTTGGCATGTATTAAATGTATTTAATCTTATTTATGGGGTCATGGTTAGTGCAAATGCCCAATTTCAATCTTGCAGCCAACTCAGATGACGGGCGGTCACTCACCTGGTCCACTCACTAGCCTAGATTGTCCATCATTAGTCCAGTGAGATAGTTGATGCATTGGTTTTAATTTTCCAAGATTCGCTAGATTTGGAGAAGAATCTAATAGATTGGAAGAGAAAGACAATAGTGAATCAGATTGTCTTTTATAATGACCCACACAACACCAACAATGCCATTAGCCTTTTATTCAATATATATAATTAACTGAATTGAAATTCCTGAGCTGCCAAGTGTTTTTTTTTAACCACAAACCAGTCAACATTACCTATGTTCGCTTTTTATTCAAGTTTTATTTAATTAACCAAATTTACATTTCCCTACCTTTGGTAGGATTTGAACCCTTGTATCCAGATCATTAATCCAGACCTTTGAATTACTTGCCAAGTAACATAGCCGCTGTGCTACCATACCACTAAAATAGTAAAAACTGTTATGTTAAAAATTGCTTTTTAATTAATCTACAATTCCGGCCTTGGGTCACTGACTGTGTAGTGTTTGCACATTTTCCAAGTGTCTGTGTGAATTTCCTCCGGGTGCTTTGATTTCCTCCCACAGTCCAAAGATGTGCAGGTTAGGTGGATTGGCCATGATAAATTACCTTTTAGTGTCCAAACAGATGTGATGTGTAGGTTAGATTAAGGGGTTAATGGGATAGGGTGGGGGAACGAGCTTGGGTGAAGTACTCTTTCAGAGGATCAGTGCAGATTCATTGGGCTGAATGGCCTCCTTCTGCATGGCAGGGGTTCTATGATTCTATAATATTCTAATTAAATATTGATTTATCTTCTGCTTTCCTTGTAAGAAACTAAGGACCTGGTGGTGTTTGTGATGAAGAGTTTTCCATTGGGCCTTATTATGTGAATCATTTGGTTATAATTGCCTGTGCAGTGCATGCAATATTCAAGTGTTAAGTTTACAAGTGAGCTGTGGAAAACCTTCAAATTATAATTACTCTGGTGCAAAGTCAGCAGCATGCAACAAGGCTTTTTTTCAGCCCTGCTTTGTGGGCATTGTGGTTACATATGAAGCATTCCAACAATGTTCAACAAAGAAAATTTTCACAGAGACGGGCATTTCATAAACCTGACAATGTCACTCAAAGACTGAAAGAATTTATTTTGAGGTTCTTGGAGGCATATTTAACAAAGGGAGAAGAGCACAATAATCTATTTTCATATGGCGTCTGATGCATGCCAACTTATATCCTGAAAAGAAGCATATTTACACAAAGGGCAGGATTTTACGCTCCTGATTACGGTCAGGTGGGTTCAACACAGGAACGGAAAATCTCATGACAGCATACAAATCACATTTCACGTCGACGTGAACATGTGACCTGATTGTCCCCTCCACCGTCAGTGACAGGGCACAGTTCCCGACGGTTCTACATCAGGAACATTATCTGAATAGATTAGCATGTCATTATTAGGCTTCTTCTCTTGGGTTGGCTGTATCAGCGGTTGTGGTCCATGGGATGGAAGATGATGACAACTCGCAATGCGATGAACTCCAGTGCTCCACATCAATTGACAAAGTCTGACTCCTGCCCCTGTGTCACATTCCACTGTCCGCCTTGGTGATCCCGGCAAGCACTCTGGCCATTCCATCACACGATCTGCATGCCTTCAGGGGAGGCGGGGGTGGGGATGGGGTCAGTAGTGGTGGAGATTGGTTATGGGGGGTGGGGGGTGGTGAGCGATGATGGGTCACTCACTGGATAGGCCCTAACGCGTGGAGCCCCCACATTCTGGCCCAGAATCCTACTGGCTCCGGGATATGTCGGACTAGGGCAACACGACGGCACAGTGGTTAGCGCTGCTGCCTCACAGTGCCAGGGGCCCGGGTTCAATTCCAGCCTTGGGTGACTGTGTGCAGTTTGCACTTTCACCTCATATCTGCATGGGTTTCCTCTGGGTGCTCTGATTTCCTCCCACAGTACAAAGATGTACAGGTTAGGTAGATTTGCCAAGATGAAATTGTCCCTTTGTGTCCAGGAATGTGCAGGTTAGGTGGGTCTGGGTAAGGTACTCTTTCAGATGGTCGGTGCAGATTCGATGGGCTGAATAGCCTCCTTCTGTGCTCTAGGGATTCTATTCTCTCCTAGCAGCCCTGCCCTGTGCCTCCCCCAACACCCACAGCCCCCCCCCCCCCACCCCACCCCCACCACCACCACCACCACCACTGCCCCTTCCACTCTTTGGCACACACCCTGCATCCAGCCCAGCCCATTTTCACACACTTCAGACAAAGGACCGAGGCAATTCAGAACATTGGTGAACAGGTATTTATTGTGATATATACAGGCATTGTGCCCTAGCCCTGAACCACATTGTAACTCCATTGCATTCAGGACAAAGTCCAAGGCAAAATCCAAAGCACCACCTGAATGTAACACTCTGATAGACCAATATGATAAAATTCAATAACCATAAGCAAACTTCTTGTCAGTGGAACAGGACATATCCCTGGAATGGTGATGGAAGCATCTGTGACATTGGCTGTGAGATATGATTCTGTGGGAATGATTGTGTCAGGCTACTGCTTGACTAGTCCATGGAACAACTCTCCCAATTTTGGCACAGACACCCAGATGTCATAGAATTTCATATAATTTACAGTGCACATGGAGGCCATTCAGCCCATTGAGTCTGCACTGGCCCTTGGAAAGAGCACCCAACTTAAGCCCATACCTACACCTCATCCCCATAACCCAGTAACCTCACCTAACCTTTGGACACTAAGGGGAAATATAGTGTAGCCAATCCACCTAACCTTCACATCTTTGGACTGTGGGAGGACACAACAGAGTGAATTATTTGCTGTGCTATTCTGAATGCAGTTAGGAGTTTTGGTCTTTTGTGGCTGGACATTTTCAGGCAACAGTAGAAGGATAGGATAGAACATACAGTGCAGAAGAAGGCCATTTGGCCCATCGAGTCTGCACCGACCCACTTAAGCCCTCACTTCCACCCTATCCCCGTAACCCGATAAACACCCTAATCTTTTTGTTCACGAAGGACAATTTATCATGGCCAATCCACCTAACCTGCACATCTTTGGACTGTGGGAGGAAACCGGAGCACCCGGAGGAAACCCACGCAGACATGGGGGGGGAACGTGCAGACTCCGCACAGACAGTGACCCAGCGGGGAATCGAACCTGGGAACCTGGAGCTGTGAAGCCACAGTGTTAGCCACTTGTGCTATCATGCTGCCCCATGCCCAAGGAACGCAAGTGGATCCCGAGCTCGAAACATGTGGACTTTACTAAGGCTGCAGAGTAAAGGGGAGGGCACCTCCATCCTAAGACATTAATAACATTTTCCTGAGCCGGGCAGAGAGGTCCCAGTGATTGGAAGGGTCAAGCTTCCAGCTGCAGCATTGGATCCCTGAAAGTGGTTACTGTGCTTAAAAATCTGTGATATAATGGAGTTTCTCATTATATAACACCATTAACATAATGAAATGTCCCAAGACACTTGATGGGAGCATTAAAAACAAATATTAAAAGTCTGATACTCTACCGACTGAGCTATCCGGGCCCTGATTTAAAACAAATATGACACTGAATCACAGAAGCAGGTCAAATGGCCAAAACCTTTATTAAAGAGGTAAGTTTTAAGGAGTGCTATCAAGGAAGAAAGTGAGATAGAGAGGCAGCGAAGACAGGGGGCTGGATTCTCCACCGGCAGGATGCTCCGTTTTGCCGACAGCCCGGGGGTTTTCCGAAGGCATGGGGCTGCCCCACAATGGGAAACCCCATTGACCGGTTGGCGTAACAGAACATCCCGTTGGTGGGGTGAAACAGAAATGTGGCGCGGCGGGGCAGAGAATCCAGCCCAGGGTATTCCAGAACTAAAGCCAAGGCAGCTGAAGGCACAGCCGCCAATGATGGAACAATTGCATTTGGGGACACACAAGAACCCAGAATTAGAGGAGCACAGCTATCTTCGAGGGTTTGGGAGCTGGAAGATATGACAGAGAAAATTAGATGTGGGGCAATGGAGGGATTTGAAGACATGGATTGGAATTTTGAAATCAAGATACTGCTTGACTGGGAGCCAATATAAGTCAGCAGGCATAGGAGTGATAGGAGTTAGGGACTTGCTACGGGTTAAGACATGCTCAGCAGAGATGCAGATGATCTCAAGTTTACAGAGGGTGACGTATGGAAGACCAGCCAGGTATGTGTTGGAATAGTCAAGTCTAGAGGTAACAAATGAGGGTTACAGCAGCCGATGAACTGAGACAGGTAATGAATGAGTCATAGAGCCACAGAGTTTTACAGCACAAAAAGAGACCCTTCGGCCCATTGTGTCAGTGCTGGCCATCAAGCATCTCTCTATTCTAATCCCAACGGAGCTGACAAACCCGTGTAGGTGGAAACAGGATCTTAAGAATTGTCTTGAGGTTAGTTACTATTATTATGGGTTGCCTCCTCTGTCCCCTCACATACCTCCCTCCCTCCTACATACATATCTATATAGTCTGGAACTAAATGATAATACCTTGGGAACAAGGTACTATGCCTTGGCGGGGGGAGGGGGTATGGCGGGGGGAGGGAGTGGTGACATCAGACAGGAAAGTGCAGTTAGGGCCACAATTAGATCAGTCATTATCTTATTGAACAGGCTTGATGGGCCGAATGGTCTCGTCCTGCTCCTATTTCTTATGATCTTTTTACTTATTGCTGGCTGATTCACAGAAACTTTCAAAGACTGGGACAGCTCCTCCCAGAGCTGTGAAGGTCACAATTATGTTACACTGCTGTGTAACAGTTGGTGCATCCTTGGATATATAGACCGCTATTGTGAAGACTAACACATCATTATTTGTCATTTTGGTGAATTGCCAGAGCCAATTAAGTGGTTTACCCAAGGACTAAAACTTCCTGGGAGAATGGGAAAGATTAAAATTGGCTGGGATTTTTAATGTGATTCTTTTAATGAAGAAATGCTTGGCAAACGTTGTGATGTTTTGTGCTAGAAGAGAAATAGAAGACGCATAATCTTTTTGATCATATGTAAAAGAGAGTGGATGTATTTCTGCCAATAGGGTAGATTTTGACTTTCGGGTAACTATGTGGTGGTGTTCACTGGTCATCCATCCAGACTGGTGTCAAAGTGACCCCTGTGATATTAGGAGCCAACTTCACCAGATTGAGCACTGGAAATTGGGCCAGACTGCTGCCAACAAGCTAAGTTGCAGATGGATAGACACTGGACGTCTCGATTGTGAGTGTAATGGTTCCCGGTGGCAGAGGCCAAGATAATTTTTGTGGGCCCCAGAGACACAAGGGGGCAACCAAAATAATTTGATACTTTTGTGAAATGAGAATAATCTTTATTAGTGTCACAAGTAGGCTTACATTAACACTGCAATGAAGTCACTGTGAAAATTACTGTGAGGACTTCTGATCTTCCATCGCCTGTGGATCTGGTCACAGCCGAGACAAAGTAGGCCCCAACTACTTTCTTTTGGACGGCACGGTAGCACAGTGGTAAGCACTGTTGCTTCACAGCACTAGGGACCCGGGTTCAATTCCCGACTTGGGTCACTGTCTGTGCTGAGTCTGCACATTCTCCGCATGTCTGAGTGGGTTTCCTCCGGGTGCTCCGGTTTCCTTCCACAAGTCCCGAAAGACGTGCTTGTTCGGTGAATTAGACATTCTGAAAGCTCCCTCTGTGTACCCGAACACTGGAGTGTGGCGACGAGGGGCTTTTCACAAAAATTGCAGTATTAATGTAAACCTACTTGTGACAATAAAAATTATTATTATTATTTGTTTCATAGGACATGGAGTAAATATTATAAAAATAATTACAATATACTTGGACTACTGGACAGAAGGCTGTTTTTGAAAGGGCACCGGCCACTTTGCCAGTATTAATGGGCATTAAAGCTTGTGATTCCATTTTGAAGCTTTTACATCCGTGTTAACTCACGGCAAAAGCATTCAAAAATTATATTTGTAGCCGAACAAAGAATTCTCAAACTCATTTCCCTGGGAGAAGTGCCATTGGAATGGATACCACCTAGCCTAAACACAGTTAAAATTTGTATTTCTCTGGAAGTTAGAATCATTAATGTTATTTTATTTTGTTACAGTAATGATCATATTCAGTTGTATTCACGTTTAAAGTAATTTTTTTATTGTTGCCTACCAAAAATTAGTTCAAACTGTTGTAAAAAAGATACTTGGAACTAAATAGCAACTGCTGTGTACAGAAGCTGGATTTTAATTAATCAGCCCAATTCCTTGCCAAGCAACAAATTTCAGAATGAGAAGCTAATAACCTTAAACCTTGAAAATGTTAACTCGCGCAAATTGTTAGGTTCAGATGACAACACACTGCCCTTCACAGATCGATTTACCAAATTGTCAGCAGAAATGCCCACAAAATGGGATTTCATAAGCAAGCCAAATGTCTCTTTACACAGCAAGCACTAATTGCAGTAAACAACACATTTATTCTGCCTGAGTTATGGTTATATAATCTCTCGAAAGTTCAAGTGGTCAGAAGAAGAGGAGTGCTGAAAGTAAAGGAAGCAAGAGTATATCAAACTAAAGAACACTGACCGCAAAGAAAATGGACAGTGCCAAAATGTTGTTGCCTTCTGCGCAAGTCCTAATTCACCCATCTTAAAGAACAATGTAAAGTTTCCATCTCCACATGCAATCCAGACCAAAAATAGATTTTATTTTTGCATATCTTGAGAAGACCAAACTTATTTAATGTGTGAGGATTCAGATTTTGCAATTTTCCCACATTACAATCGTGACTGCAATTCTTAAAATTACTTCAATGGCTGAAAAGTGCTCTGAGATGTGCAATGAAGTTTAAAGGCACGATATAAATGCAAGTCCCTTTTCTCTTTTGTCTGCCTTTATTTATATGTGTTTGGCACTCAGGGCAGAATTTTCCATTCCAGTGACTAAGTGCAGTGGCGGGCGGGAATCGCATCGACTTTCCAGCTGGGCAGCGGTCAGATTTTTGCGCCTGATTTCCACTTTTCAGTTCATTAATTACGCATCAATGGGTGTGTTGTGAACTTCTGCATTACCTGCTCCCCAACCATGCCCCCTTCAACCGCCTTGCCTTCCCCATTTTAACCCCCTTATCTCCCCTCCTCCCTTCCCCTTTTGCTGACACCTCAATCCTCCTTAAAGAAGTCAATGAACGGCTTCCTCCTCCGAGCGAACCCATCAACCGGCCCCCCGCAGAATGAACTTGACCTTCTCCAATCTCAGGAATTCTGCCACATCACTGTTTTCGGCAGCACCGAGTCTGTCCATCCAAGTAAGATCCATCTCCGGGCTATCAGGGAGGCAAAGGCCAAGACATCGCCTCTCTTGACCCCTGGACTCCCGGGTCCTCCAACTCTCCAAATATCGCTACCTCCGGACTCAGGGTCACCTTTAACCCCAACACCTCGGACATTACGTCCGCAAAGCCCTGCCAGAACCCCGTTGGCTTCAGACATGCCCAAAACATATGGACATGATTCGCGGGCAGCCCCGCACATCGCCCACATCTGTCCTCTACTCCCTCAAAGAACTTACTCATCAGCGCAGCCGTCATATGTGCCCTGTGAATAACCTTAAACTGAATAAGGCTTCAGCTCGCATGCGACGAGGATGCATTCACCCTCCACAGGGCTTCCTCCCACGTCCCAGCCGCCACCTTCCCCCAGATCCTCCTCACACTTCTGCTTTATGTCCCCCACCGGGGCCCCCTCCCAATCCACCAGCTCCTTGCAAACCTCGGACATCTTCCCCTCCCCTACCCCCTCCCTCAACAACACCTTGATTTGCAACCCCAAGGGCGGCAACCTGGGAAAGGACGGCACCTCCCTCCTCACAAAATCCCGAACCTGCAAGTTCCGGAAACCAATCTCTCTGGGCAGTTCATGCTCTTCCTCCAGGTCCTCTAATCTCCCTGCCCCATATCCCTTTTTGGGCCAGCCCCCTGCCCATGTCACATGATCCTCCTGTCCCACCCTTGGATGTCTGCCAGCATCACTCCTTTTCCAACTGCGCCACAACAACCACACCCTTGTCGGCAACCCCTCCTAAACAAAACAACAACCCCATCCCCCTTCCCTATGCTTACCTTCTGACTACCCCCCCCTGCACTCCTGTTAACTAGCCTGCCTAGACAGCAAGGCATGCCCCACCCAAGGCCTCCAAAGCCCCTTCCCCCAATTCCCCTGCCCCCCCCACCTGCGGCTCCTCGAAAAAACAAACAGAAAAGGTGCACCTTTGATAATCCCGCCATGGAGGGATCTGCCCTCCTAACACCCTGCCATCAAACCCAAAAGAACAAAGAAACCGCCTCAAACTCCTTCAAAGTTGAATGTCCTCCTTCTCCTGCCAGTCCATTGTCCCTCAAAAACCCCACAGCCTCCTCTGGGGTATCAAAATAATATTCACACTTCACCCAGAGCCGGCTGGACACAGCCCTCCAAACTTTACCCCCTTCTTGAAGAGGGCAGCCTTGACTTCCGGTGGCGGCTGTGAGGGAGTATGTCGCGCATTTGGTGGCTCTCGCTCCTGTCAAACTTTTAGACCTTTTCCCCTGACTTTTTCGAACTTTTGAGCGCTGGAGGGGTAAACAACAGCACTGTAGATCTAGATCCATACAGAGTTGTATGGACTTAAGGAGTAGAAGGGAGCGAAAACAGGCAAAGAAGGGGCTGAACAAAGGTGGTGTGGTAGTTCAAGTGGGAGAAAAGATGGCCGATGAATGGACCATGGAATGGACGGTCCAGACAGCATTGGACAACATGCTGAAGGTCGTGAAGGAGAGCTTTGCAGCACTGAAGCGGGATAAATTGGAACCCGCTTCAGAAAGCGGTGGAGTGACTGGACCAAAGGCTGGACACCCAGGATAAGGAGGTCCAGGCATTGGAGAAGACAGTGGAGGAGCAGGCGGATTGCCAAACGGTAGCGGACGTGGAAATTAGAAAGTTGAAGGAGCAACAATCAAGGCTGATGGACAGGCTGGAGGACCTGGAAAACAGGTCTCGCCGGCAGAATCTGAGAATCATTGGGCTCCTGGAGGGGGCCGAGGGAGTGGATGCCACGGCATATGTGGCAGACATGCTGCAGCAGCTGGTGGGGGATGATTTCTTCCTGCGTCCATTGGAGCTGGACAGGGCACACAGAGGCAGCCGCGAGGGGAGGGGGCGATGGTGGTCAGGTTCCATAGGTTGGTGGACAAGGAGCGGGTCCTACAGTGGGCCAAGAACACGAAGAGTTGCTTATGGAACAACAGTGTCCTGCGCATCTATCAGGATCTGAGCCGGGGGTGACCAGAAGGAGGGCAGCCTACAGACAAATTAAAGAAATCCTGTTTAAAAGGAAGGTCAAGTTCGGGCTACTTTTTCCGGCGCGGCTTTGGGTCACATACCGGGAACAGCAACATTATTTTGACGACCCGGAGGAAGCGATGGACTTCACTAAGGGGAATGGACTGGTGCAGAACTGAGGACCCATGGACTCAAGTTAGAGTGTTTCAAGGGATGTTTGCATTTGTTTGTGGATTGCCTTTCATGTTAGCGATGTCGTTCGGCATGTTCTTTTACTTAAAATTTGGGGTGTTCTTGTGTCTGTTTTTGCCTGTTTGAAAGTTTTAAAGTTAAAGCCAAAGTCACAGTTAAAGGTTAAGTTATTGGGTGCTGGGGGGGCTGGACGGGTTCTTTTTGCTATTTTTCTGGTAATGTTGGGAGGGGGGTGGGTGGTAGCGCCCACCTCATCACACAGTTTGAATTGCACTATTGTGGAGGCGAGCTTTGTTCTTTGTTTGCTTTCTCTCTGTTTCGGTCCCAGAGCGATTGCTCGAACAGGGCTGTTCTGGGGAAGTGGTGTTGATGGGCGGGGGGAGGGGATCGGGGGGACAATAGGTGCGAGACATGGTGGCACCGGAGTTGAGAGTCACCAGGCTAGCTGCTTTGAACTAGTCAACGGGAGCGAGGTGGGGGGGGGGGGGGGTGTATACAGCCAGTATATGGCAGGGGTTAGGTTACAGGATTTGTTGCTGGGGGGAGGGGGAGGGGGCGAAGATGATCTGTTGACGAGAGAGGGAACTGAATCAGGTAACAGGGATGAGGTCGGGGGGTGGGAGCTGCCAAGAGGTGGACCAGGGGGGGCGTGGCACATGGGCAGGGTGTGGGCCCAAGAAGGGGGCTGGCTGATCGGCATTGGGGGGGGGGGGGGGGGGGGGGCAGGGTGCCCTCCAACCAGGCTGATCACCTGGAATGTTCGAGGGTTAAACGGGCCGGTCAAGAGGGCACGTGTGTTCGCGCACTTACGGGCTCTGAAGGCGGATGTAATGTTGCTGCAGGTGACCCATTTGAGAGTGGCGGACCAGATTAGATTATGGAAGGGCTGGGTTAGCCAGGTCTTCCATTCGGGGCTTGACGCTAAGACCAGAGGGGTCGCGATCATGATTAACAAACGGGTTCAATTTGAGGCGGACAGCACAGTTGTGGATGGGGGTGGTAGATTCCTCATGGTCCGGGGTAAGCTTGAGGGGGTGAGGGTGGTCCGAGTGAATGTTTACGCTCCAAACTGGGATGATGTAGATTTCATCAAAAGTCTGCTGGGGAAAATTCCCGATTTGGATTCGTACAAGCTGATTATGGGTGGGGACTTTAATACAGTCCTTGATCCCGACCTGGATCGGCCGTGCTCCAGAACGGGCAGGATCCCGGCAATGGCAAGGGAACTGAGGGGGTTCATGGAACAAATGGGGGGGGGGGGGGGGTAGAACCCTGGAGAATCAGTCAGCCGATGGGGAATGAGTTCTCATTCTATTCACATGTTCACGAGGTTTACTCTCATATTGACTTCTTTATTATGAGTAGGGACCTTTTGGAGGGATTGAAGGATACAGAATGCTCGGCGATCACTATTTCAGACCATGCTCCACATTGGGTCGACCTGCAGGTCTGCAAAGAAAGTTACCAGCGCCCACAATGGAGGTTAGAGGTGGGATTGTTGGCAGATGAGGGGGGATGTGAGAGAGTGGGGAAATGCATGCAGAACTACTTGCAGGTCAACGATACAGGGGAAGTCTCAGCAGCGGTGCTCTGGGAGGCGCTGAAGGCGATGGTGAGAGGGGAACTGATCTCAATCCGAGCCCATAGGGACAGAACGGACAGGGCGGAGATGGACAGACTGGTTCAGGAGATGATACGGACGGACAGGGAATATGCGGAGTCCCCGAGGGCAGAGCTACTTAGGGAATGATGGAGACTGCAGGTGGAGCTGGGGGCGCTATCCACTGGGAAGGCCGTAGAGCAGCTCAGAAAGGCAAGGGGCGCAGTGTATGAGTATGGGGAGAAAGCCAGCAGAATGCTTGCACAGCAACCTAGGAAGAGGGAGGCGGCCAGGGAAATAGGGACGGTAGTGGACGGGGCAGGGAACCGGGTTGGAGACCTGGCAGGATTGACCAGGGTATTCAGGGACTTTTACAGCAAGCTGTAAGCCTCGGAACCCCCCACGGGGCCGGAGGGGATGAGGCGCTTCTTAGATGGGCTGACCTTCCCAAAGGTGGGCAGGGGGATGGTAGAGGGGCTGGGGGCCCCGATTAGGGCTGAAGAAGTAATGGGGGCCTGAAGGCCATGCAGTCGAGTAAAGCCCCGGGGCCGGACGGGTATCCAGTGGAGTTCTACAAAAAGTTCTCGGGGATAGTGGGGCCGGTGTTGGTTCGGGTGTTTAACGAGGCGAGGGACAATGGGGTGTTACCCCAGACGATGTTGCAAGTCACCATCTCGCTGATATTAAAACGGGATAAAGATCCGGAAGCCTGTGGTTCCTATGGGCTAATCTCCTTGATTAATGTTGACGCTAAACTACTGGCCAAGATCCTGGTGTCCAGAATCGAAGACTGTGTACCAGACGTGATTGTGGAGGACCAAACGGGGTTTGTAAAGGGCAGGCAGCGGGTAGTCAACCTAACAAGGCGACTCAATGTGATTATGATGCCCCCGGAGGGCAGAGAGGTGGAGGTAGTGGTGGCAATTGATGCCGAAAAGGCTTTTGACTGGGTCGAGTGGGACCATTTATTAACCGAGTGCTGGGTCTGTTTGGGTTTGGAGAAGGCTATGTGGACTGGGTTAGACTACTATATCAGGCCCCGGAGGCTAGTGTAAGGACGAATAGGATGACATCTGAGTATTTTCGACTAGACCGTGGGACAAGTCAGAGATGCCCCCTCTCTCCATTGCTGTTTGCATTAGCCATAGAACCGCCGGCAATTGCTCTGAGAGCGGCAAGGGAATGGAAGGGAATGGTCAGGGGGGTGGGGGGGGGGGAATCCTAGGGGAATTTGGCCGGTTTCGGGGTACAAGTTGAACATGGCAAAGAGCGAGATGTTTGTGGTGCAGGCGAGGGGTCAGGAGAATAGGCTGAGGGAGCTACCGGTTAGGCTGGTTGGGGAAAGTTTTAGGTATTTAGGGATACGAGTGGTGTGGGACTGGGGCAGGATGCATAAGTTGAACTTGTCTAGGCTGGTGGAGCAAATGAGGAGCGAGTTTCGGAGATGGGATGCGCTCCCACTGTCAATAGCAGGGAGAGTACAGACGGTGAAGATGACAATCCTCCCGAGATTCCTGTTTATTTTTCAGTGTTTCCCTATTTTCATTCCGCGGTCCTTCTTTAAAAGGATCAATAAAGTCATCCTGGGATTTGTTTGGGGGGGGAAGTCCCCGCGGATAAAGAGGGGGATGCTGGAACAGAACCGTAGCGAGGGGGGACGGGCGTTGCTGAACCTCAGCAACTACTACGGGGCGGCTAACATAGCCATGATAAGGAAATGAATGGCGGGTACGGGGTCGGCTTGGGAGCGGGTGGAGGCTGCTTCGTGCAGGGGCACCAGCTTGGCAGCCCTGGTCAGGGCTCCTCTGCCGCTCCCGCCAGGTACTCTACCAGCCCTATAGTGGTGGTGGCTCTGCGGATTTGGGGCCAATGGAGGAAGCATGCGGGGGAAGTGGGAGCGTTGGTCTGGTCCCCAATATGCGACAACCACCGATTTGTCCAGGGGAAGATGGACGGCGGGTTTCGAGCGTGGCGGAGGGCGGGGATGGGAAGGATGGGCGAGTTGTTCCTGGAAGGGAGCTTCGCGAGCATGAGGGCACTGGAGGAAACGTTCGGGCTGGCAAGGGAAAATTACTTTCGGTACTTGCAGGTGCGGGATTTCGTACGTAGACAGGTCCCGTCCTTTCCACGCCTTCCACCAAGGGGGATCCAGGACAGGGTAGTTTCCAGGGGAGAGGTAGGAGAGGGGAGAGTCTCGGATATTTATAAGGAGCTTATGGGAGCGGAGGACACAGGGACCGAGGAACTGAAACTCAAGTGGGAGGAGGAGCTTGGTGGGGAGTTGGAGGGAGGCATATGGGCAGACGCTCTTGATGTGTTGGGTATGCCGGGTCTGCGAGGACTGCGTTTACTGCAGCAGTGAGAGAGACAGGCTTCCAACACTTGAAGAAATGCAACTTGATTTTATTGAACTCTTAACTATCATACATACTTTAACTGTGGGTTGACACTATGCTGACTTGACTGGAGACCTGAGGCTAACCTGACCAGACTACCTTACTACCACATGATGTATGTTCTAGTTGCTGCTCACGGGCTCTGACTGTCTCAGAGGCTGGATCCTAAGAGAGCGGGAAGACTAGTGCCCACTGGCTTTATAGTGATCATGTCCTGTCTGGTGATTGGCTGCTGTGTTCTGTGTGTTCACTGGTCATCCTGTGTGTCAATCACTGCCTGTCTGTGCATCATCATATACTTGTGTGTATATTATGACATCTCCCCCCCTTTTATTTTCTTAATAAAAATGTGTGTGGGTCAATAGTGAGTGTGAGGAGCCTGACTATATACAAAGTATGTTAACATATTCACATGGGAAGGTGTCTAGTGCAGATAGAGGGCAGATAACAAATTAGAACGAAACAATATGTACAGATGTGTAACGGATCACAAGGTAATGCAACATTCAGTCTATAAATTCTGGCTCTGTGGCGGGCGACGAATTCTGGTTGGCCGCCTCAAGGGTGGGTCAGGGGCCGCCTGCACTGGAAGGGGTGGAACTGCCTCCAATGTAGAGGTTGGTAAAAGAACTGGCAGATTGGTGGCCTCGTGGAAAGGTGCGTCCTGAGGAACTAGCATGCGAGGCGGGACATCACGTTCCGGTGGCGGGTGTGGAAATAGCCGCAGTGCCCGCCTATTACGCCGAAGAAAAGAGCCATCATGCATGCGAACGAGGAACAATCTCGGGGCCACTTGCTTAACCACCACAGCCGTGGCAGACCAGCCACCGTCAGGTAGCCGAACACGAACTTGGTCAGCAGGAGCCAGAGCAGGGAGATCTGTGGCGTGGGCGTCGTACGCCGACTTGCATTGATCCGGAGACTGTTGCATCCTCTGCAAGACCGGAAAATTGTCAAGGTTCGGGATATGGATAGCCAGCACCGTCGCCTGTAGTGTGCGGTTCATCAGCAGCTGTGCTGGGGACAGGCCAGCGGACAAAGGAGTCGCCCTGTAGGCTAACAGCGTCAGGTTAAAATCCGAACCCGAGTCAGCAGCTTTGCACAACAGTCTTTTAACAATGTGGACCCCCTTCTCAGCCTTCCAATTCGACTGGGGGTAGTGGGGGCTTGAAGTGACGTGTGTAAAATTGTACAGCCGGGCAAAATCCGTCCACTCCTGGCTGAAGAAAAAGGGCCATTATCAGTCATAACTGTAAGTGGAATGCCATGACGGGCAAAAGTCTCTTTGCATGCCTTGATGACTGTTGCTGATGTGAGGTCAGTCAGTCTAACCACCTCGGGGGAGTTGGAAAAGTAGTCCACGAGGAGGACATAGTCTCGGCCCTTTGCATGAAAGAGGTCAATACCAACTCTGGACCATGGGGAGGACACCAGTTCATGCGGCTGTAGAGTCTCTTTGGGCTGAGCCGGCTGGAACCTTTGACACATTGGGCAATTGAGGACCGTGTTGGTGATATCCTGACTGATGCCAGGCCAATATACTGCCTCTCGGGCTCGACAGCGACACTTTTCGACCCCCCAGGTGACCCTCGTGGATTTGGCCGAGGACCAGCTCTCGCATGCTCTGTGGGATTACTATCCTGTCCAGCTTTATTAATATGCCGTCCACTACCGCTTGACCGTCCTTTATATTATAAAACTAGGGGCACTGCCCCTTTTGCCAACCCTCCGTGAGATGTCGCATTACCCACTGGAGTAAAGGACCCCTGGCCGTCTCCTGACGGATTTGCACGACCCTTTCATCAGCGGCCGGAAAATTGGATGCACAAAACTTCACCTGAGCATCTATCTGACAGACAACGTCCGACTGCTCACACAGCGTGGCGATGGATCTAGAGAGTGCGTCGACCACAATGAGCTCTTTGCCCGGGGTGTAGACCAGGTCAAAATCGTAGCAGCGGAGTTTGAGGAGGATACGTTGTAGCCGTGGCGTCATATCATTGAGGTCTTTTTGGATGATGTGAACCAATGGCCTGTGGTCTGTCTCGACCGTGAATTTGGGGAGTCCATACACGTAATCATGGAATTTGTCAATCCCTGTGAGGAGGCCCAGGCATTCTTTTTCAATCTGAGCGTATCATTGCTCAGTAGGGGTCATGGCTCTAGAGGCATATGCGACTGGGGCCCAGGAGGAGGATTCGTCCCGCTGGAGGAATACTGCCCCAATGCCAGCCTGGCTTGCGTTGGTGGAGATCTTGGTCTCCTTGGCGGAGTCGAAAAATGCCAGTACCGGGGCCTTGGTGAGTTTCGCCCTGAGCTCAGCCACTCTTGCTTATGAGCGGGGAGCCACTGGAAGTCCGTAGTTTTTTGACAAGATTGCAGAGAGTTGTGGTGTGTGATGCAAGGTTGGGGATAAACGTCCCAAGGAAATTGACCATCCTTAGGAAGTGGAGGACCGCCTTCTTGTCCTCCGGGGTCTTCATGGCATTGATCGCCGCCACCTTATCTGCATCTGGCCGCACACCGAACTGCGAAATATGGTCGCCAAGGAATTTTATTTCTGCTTGACCGAACGAGCTCTATTGAGTCGGAGGCCATGCTCGTGGATCCTGTGGAACACCCGCTTGAGGCGATCAATGTGCTCCTGAGGAGTTGTGGGCCAAATAATGATATCCCCCTCGATGCCCTCCATCATTTGCTCCATTATGCGGTGGAACACTTCCGAGGCGGAGATGATGCCAAAGGGCAACCGGTTGTAACATTAGCGACCGAACGGGGTGTTAAATGTGCACAACTTTTGACTGGACGCATCTAGCTCTATTTGCCAAAACCCCTTGGAGGCATCCAGCTTCGTGAAAAGCTTGGCGTGAGCCATTTCGCTGGTGAGCTCTTCTCGTTTAGGTATAGGGTAGTGTTCCCTCATGATGTTACTGTTCAAATCTTTGGGGTCGATGCAAATGCGAAGTTCCCCTGACGGTTTTTTGACACAGACCATGGAACTAACCCAGTCCGTGGGTTCAGTGACACCCTGGAAATGATGCCCTGGTCCTGGAGGTCTTGCAGCTGCTGCTTGAGGCGATCCTTGAGGTGTGCCGACACCCGACGTGGTGCATGAACCACAGGTGTGGCATTCGGCTTCAGCAGTATCTTGTATCGGAGTCCGGAGGGGATAGAGGCCGGCATTGTGGCCTTTGCTTCCCTGGTAGCCCGGCGACGAATACTGTTGGCCTGGAGGGACTCAAAGCCCCCAAAGACCGAAGTATGGATGTCGGACATGGCAAGTTTTCTCGGCTTGGAAAAAAGTCAAGTTCGCCTTACGAGGATCACTATCGTGGTTCGCCCGGAGGTGGCAACCATTCAGTGACTTCTTTGCGGGGAACTAATTGTCAGCGGGGGTGGGGGGTGGGGGGGGTGGGGGTGGGGGGGGTGGGGGCGGGGGGGGTAGAATAGTGTAGAGTAGGGGGTGAAGAATAGACGGGTCGTTTTGCGAGAAAGGAACTGTTATTTGCACTATCATTTTGTAATTGATATTTGCACACTAATGTATATTGTTACTGTTTACATTGCCAAAAATGCCTCAATAAAGTTGTTTATTAAAAAAAAAGAAGAGGGCAGCCTTGACCCAATTCAACGTGGCCCTCACCTTCACCGGTTCTGCACCCAGGTCTTGATACACCCGCAGCTCGTTCCCTTCCCAGGTGCACCTCCTCGTCTGCGTCGCCCACCAAAGAATCTTCTCCTTATCTAAGAAGCGGAGCAACCGCAACACCAACGCCCTTGGTGACGCACCCACTTGCGGCCTCCGCATCAGCGCCATGTGCGCTCGGTTGACCTCCAGGGGGCGGTCAAAGGCCCTCTCACCCATCAACTTTTCCAGCATTTTAGCCACATACGTGCCGGCCTCCGCTCCTTTGATGCCTTCGGGCATCCCCACAATCCTCAAATTCTGCCTTCTGGAGCGATTCTCCAGATCCTCCACCTTTTCCTTCAGACCCTCATCTGGGTCTCCCGCATCACCCCCACCTTGGCCACCAATGAGCTGCTCCTCAGGCTCTCCCACCGCCTACTCCAGCTCTGTTCCACTCTCTCAATGCATGTTTTAACCGGCTCCACCACCTTGGTCAGGTCCTCCAGGGCCTCCTTCCTCTGCCGGTTGAATTTAGCATTTAAAAATTCCATCTGTTGCTCCGTTGACCACTGGGCGGACTAAACACACCGTTTGTCCTCTGCCACCTTTGCCGATGGCGTACCTTGAAAACTCCAACAGCTTTTTTCTTCTCGACCCATTCCTCGATTTGTGAACAGAGTATATTTTGCCGTTATGTACACAGGATATGATATATTTGTGCCAGCGAGGCACTTCCGGAGGGCAATCCCTGAGTGGGTCTGGTGCCAGTGTTGCCCCTCGCTTCTCCTAGCTGGATGTTGCCGCCGTTGTCGTCTCGTGCTCACTGCCGCTTCAGCCGGCCCTCCCGCCTTCCGCCTGTATTCTCCTTTTTCTCTGTTCCTGTGGATGTCAAGTTGGTTAACGTTTCCCTGCCTCCCCCCTCCCCCTCCCCCCCCCCACCTACCTCCCTAGCTCTCCTCTATTGTTCCCTGTCTCTTCCTTTCTCCCCCCCCCCCCCCCCCCCCTGCGGTTCGCCTTTCCTTCCCTCCTCCCCCCACCGTCCCCCCATCGTGGTCCCCCCACCGTGGTTCGCCTTTCCTTCCTCTTTGACTGAGTTGTCCCCCTCCCCACTCCCGGTCTACCTCCCCCTCTCATGCTTTGGCTGCTTTCCCCTGGTTCCTGGCTACCTGGTTATTCTGTCCCGAACAATTGGGTGAATAGCTCCCTCGTTCTGTGGAATCCGTTGTCTGACCCTCGGATGGCGAATTTAATTTTCTCCATTTGGAGAGATTCCGAGAGGTCGGACAGCCAGTCTGCAGCTTTGGGTGGTGCTGCTGACCGCCAGCCGAACAGGATTCTACGGCGGGCGATCAGGGAGGCAAAGGCAAGGGCGTCTGCCCTCCTCCCCAGGAATAGATCTGGCTGGTCTGAAACACCGAAGACCGCCACTTTCGGGTACGGCTCCACCCTCACCCCCATCACTTTGGACATTGCCTCGAAAAAGGCAGTCCAGTACTCCACAAGTCTAGGGCAGGATCAGAACATGTGGGCGTGGTTGGCCGGGCCTCCTTGGCACCGCTCACATCTATCCTCCACCTCTGGGAAGAACCTACTCATACGGGTTCTTGTTAAGTGGGCTCTATGTACCACTTTTAACTGTGTCAGGCTGAGCCTTGCTCACGTGGAGGTGGAGTTGACCCTATGCAGTGCTTCGCTCCAGAGTCCCCACCCTATCTCGATCCCCAGGTCATCCTCCCATTTCCTTCTTGTTGCGTCTAGCACGGTGTTGGCCCCTTCTACCAGTCGGTCGTACATGTTGCTACAGTTTCTTCTCTCTAATATGCTTGCGTCCAGTAACTCTTCCAGTAATGTCTGCCATGGCGGTTGTGGGTAAGTCCTTGTCTCCTGTCGTAGGAAGTTTCTGAGCTGCAGGTACCTTAGCTCGTTCCCCCTGGCCAGCTGGAATTTCTCCGTCAGTTCGTCCAGTGACACGACCCTGCCATCGGTGTATAGGTCCCTGACTGTCAGTGTCCCTCTGTCCTGTCCCCACCTTTTGAAGGTGGCGTCAGTCAGTGCTGGTGTGAACCTATGGTTGTTGCAGATGGGAGCTTTGTCTGACATTTTGGTCAGGCCAAATTGCTGCCGTAGTTGGTTCCAGGACTGGATGGTGGCTATTACCACCGGGCTGCTGGAGTGTTTTTTGGGTGGGGGTGGGAGTGCCACCGTGGCGAGGGCCCGGAGGGAGGTCCCCCTGCAGGAGGCTTCTTCCGTGCGCACCCATTCGGCTTCTGGCTCCTTGATCCATCCCCTTATTCGCTCGGTCGTCGCCGCCCAGAGGTAGAATTGTAGGTTTGGGAGGGCTAGCCCCCCCCTGGATTTTGTTTTATAAGACCTTCTTTGTGATCCTAGCATTCTTCCCCCCCCCCCACATACGAATGCCATGATTAGTTTGTCTAGTGTTTTGAAAAAGGCCTTGGGGATGTAGATCGGGATGGATCTGAATAGGAAGAGGTACCTGGGCAGCACGCTCATTTTGATCGTCTAGACTCTCCCTGCGAGGGAGAGTGGGAGTGTGTTCCATCTTTGCAGGTCCTTTTTTACTTCCTCTGTCAGACTGGTGAGGTTCCATTTGTGGATCCCTTTCCAGTCGTGGGCTATTTGGATCCCCAGGTAGCGGAATTTGAGCCGGGCTTGTTTAAACAGCAGTCCCGTTAGTGCTGCCCCACCGACTTGTGGGTTCACCGGGAAGATCTCGCTTTTACTCATGTTGAGCTTGTAGCCCGAGAAGGCGCCAAACTCTTTCAGGAGCGCGATGATTCCGTCCATGCTGCTTTGTGTGTCCGAAATGTAGAGGAGCAGGTCATCTGCATAGAGTGGACTCTGTGCTCTCTGCCGCCCCTTCGGATCCCTCTCCAGCTTTTTGCCGCTCTGAGCGCAATTGCTAGTGGCTCGATCGCTAGAGCGAACAGCAGCGGGGACAGTGGGCATCCTTGTCTGGTGCCCCTGTGCAGCTGGAAGTATCGGGAGTTGGTGTTGTTTGTCCGTACGCCATGGGAGCGTTGTATAGGAGCTTTACCCAGGAGGTGAATCCTGTTCCAAGCCCGAACCGCTTCATTACCTCTGTGAGGTATTTCCATTCGACTCTGTCGAAGACCTTTTCTGCGTCTAGGAGACGATCACCTCTGGTGTTCTCATTATCACGTTCAGCAGGCACCTGATGTTGGAGGTAAGCTGTCTATCTTTGACAAAGCCAGTCTGGTCCTCTGCGACCACCTCTGGTACACAGTCTTCTAGCCTTTTGGCTAGAATCTTGGCCAGTATTTTGGCATCTGCGTTCAGCAGTGAGATGGGTCTGTATGACCCACATTCCGTTGGGTCTTTATCTTTCTTAGGTATCAGCGAGATTGAGGCCTGTGCTAGCGTGGGTGGCAGTGTGCACTTAGCCAGCGGGTCTGTGAACATCTACCACAGGTCCGGGGCCAGTGCTGTCGCAAATGTTTTGTAGAAGTCCTCCGGGAATCCGTCCGGTCCCGCTGCCTTCCCTGCCTGCATGGAGCTTATGCTGTCCATGATCTCTTCCAGTGCTAGTGGTGCTTCCAGGCCCTGTTTTCTGCCCTACCCCATGACTTGTATGTCCAGTCCATCAAGGAGCCGTTTCATCCCGGATTCCCCCATTCTGAGGTGTACAGCCCTTGGTAAAAGGCCCTGAATGCTTTGTTGATCTTTTCTGGCTCTGTTTGTAATGCGCCTCTAGTATCCCTGATTTGTGCAATTTCTCTGGTGGCTGCCTTCTTTCTCAGCTGGTGTGCCAGCAGGCAGCTGGCTTTATCTCGTGTTCGTATAGGGTCCCCCGTGCCTGGCGGAGTTGAAGCACTGCTTTCCTGGTGGAGAGCAGATCAAAGTTCCTTTGTAACTCTTTCCTCTCCACCAGGAGCTCTACGGTCGGGGCCTCGGAGTACTTACGGTCTACCTCCAGTATGGAGTCGACCAGCTGCTGCCTAGCCGCCCCTCCCTATCTCTTTGCGCTTTGAAAGTGATGATTTCCTCTGTTAGTATGGCCTTTAGCGCTTCCCAGAACGTGGAGGGTGAGACCTCCCTGTTCTGATTGTTCTCTGTGTACTCTGCTATGGCCCGCGATATCTTTTTGTTGAAGGCCTTGTCAGCTGGTAGGGCAATGTCCAACCTCCATGTGGGGCGTTGGGCCCTGCCCGTTTCCAGCCTCACGTCCATGTAGTGTGGAGCGTGGTCTGATATCACAATTGCGGAGTATTCCATTTTGTCTATCCCCGGAAGCACCGTTTTCCCCACAACAAAGAAGTCAATTCTGGTGTATACGTTGTGTACTGGGGAGAAGAAGGAGAACTCCTTCTCTCCCGGGGTGGGTGAACCTCCAGGGGTCCACCGCTCCCATCTGTTCCATAAAGTGACAGAGTTCCCTTGCCATATTTGAGGTTTTCCCCGTCTTGGGGTTCGATCTATCCGTCGTTGAGTCCTGTACACAGTTGAAGTTCCCCTCCCATGATTAGCCGGTGTGTCGCTATGTCAAGGATTTCTGCCATGGTCTTCTTGATGAAGCTCGGGTCGTCGCAGTTGGGTGCGTACACGTTAACTAATACTACCGGTGCCCATCCAGGGTCCTGCTGACCATGACGTACCGTTCCCCTGGGTCCGTAACCGTCTTTGTCGCCCTGAACTTCGTCCATTTGCTGTTAATTATTGCCACCCCCCTGGCCTTCGTCCCATAACAGGAATGGTAGGTCTGTCCCACCCAACCCTTTCTTACCCGCAGTCGGTCCTGCTCTCTTAGGTGTGTCTCTTGGATGAAGATTCTGTCTGCCTTCATGTTTCTTAGGTGGTTGAGGACTCTGGATCTTTTCACTGGGCCGTTGAGTCCCCTTACGTTCCAGGTGACTATCCTGGTGGGGGGCTTCTGTCCCCTCGCTCCTGTGGGATTAACCATATTCACCTGGTGGACGCGCCCCTGACCTCCGAGGGTTCCCCCTTGTTAGGGGACCGTCCAGAATGGCCGCTGTCACTGCTCTCTCCGTGCGGTTGGGCCCCTGTGCTCCGGGGTTTCCCTCCGTCCAGGGGACCCTGCATTGGTCGCCCGCAGTGCGGCCGCCATTCGGGTAGCCCCCTTCACTCTGGGGTTTCCCTTCGCCCAGAGGCCGTACTGGGTGGATACTTGCAGCGATTGCTTGTTCTGAGCCCTTGGTTGCGGCACTCTGTAGTGTGGTAAACCACTATTGCACCTGTGTTAGGTGATGTAAGGTAGGACCTGCACTACAGGTTCGCCGGTAGTCCCTGCCTGCTGGCTCTGCCCAGTGGGCGGAGTATAAATATGTGTGTCCTCCATTCAGCAGCCATTGCGCCAGCTGCTGTGGGAGGCCACACATCTTAGAGCAATAAAGCCTCAGTTGTATCCAACTCTAGTCTTTGTTCAATTGATCGTGCCTCATGTAGCCCAATTGCTATTCCTTTTCTAGCCTTGTTTGTCCTTCCATCCTGGTGTTCCGCCCCCCCTGCGCCCCCCCCCCCCCCCAGTCTCTCCCTTTCCTCCCCCTTTCTCTCCTTCTCCCGTATATCCCTCTTTTGTCCCTCTTTCCCCTGCTCCTATCCCCGTTTGCTCTCCCGCCTCTGTTGAGTGGTCCCACCCGCCCTCTGCCTGGTGCCATCCCCTCTGTTGGGGGCGCGCTGCGGCCCTGCTTTTTTGCATGTCCCCAGTGCTAGCTTTCTTGCTGGTGTGGTGACCCCCCTCTAGGGAGTTACTGTCTCGCTTCTCCCCTGCCCAGCCTCTGCATTTTTTTGCCTACTCTTCCCCTGCCCTACCCTGCGCTCTCCCTGTTTTCTCACCCTTCTCCGCTACTCTCGTACCCTTGTACTGGGGCCTGGTTTTCCACCTATGTTAGTTCGTTGGGTAGCGGTTTGCTTTTTGTTCAGGGTGCGTTTGCCATGTTGGGGGTGGGGGCGGGGGGGGCCTGGCATTGCCTCACCCCCCCCCCCCCTCCCCGTCGGCACGTTGTTGCACCTTACCAGGGGCCCTATGTTTCTACCCTTGCTGTTGGTTTTCCAGCCCGTGTTCTTTGATAAATGTGTTTGCGTCAGCGGGGGATGTGAAGAAATACTCTCTTTCTTGGTATGTGACCCAGAGTTTCGCTGGGTACAGCATACCAAAGCACACATTGTTCCTGTGAAGGGCTGCTTTTGCTCTGTTGAATTTGACCCGTCTCCTGGCGAGGTCTGCCCCAATCTCGTCTCGTACACTCTAATGAGGTGCCCTTCCCATCTGAGGGTTCTGTTTTGCTTGGCCCAGCTCAGGATTGTTTCCCCGTCTTTGTACCTGTGCCCTCGGGTTTTCCCCCGCCCTGGGTTTCGGGCGCAGCGACCGGTGCGCTCTGTCCATTTCTGGTGGGTTGGGGAAAGTTTCCCTCCCCACTAAGTTGCCCAGCCTCTCGGCCATATAGGCCGTGGGATTTCTACCCTCGATCCCCTCTGGTAGGCCCACTATCCTGACATTTTGTCTTCTTGAGCCGTTTTCCGGTCGTCCACCCTGCCCTTCAGGCTCCCCTACATTGTGCCCAGTCTCGCCACCTCTTTCTCCAGGGCCGTGATCCGGTTGCTCATGTCAGTCACAGCCCTCTCCAGCTCCTTCATGGTCGCCTTTTGGGTTTCCAGTTTCTCCTCCTGGGCTTCCAGTTTCTTCTCTGCTCTGCCCAGGGCGAGCTGCACCTCCGCCAGGACCTTGGCCATTACTGCCTGTACTGCGGCCTCTATGTCTGCCTTGGTCCCTGCGTTGCTTTCTTGCTGGTGTTCCCTCAGCCCCTCGGCAAAGGCTGACTTCCAGGTCCCCTCTGGCCCAGGGGGGAAATGCTCCTCTCTGCCCAGTTCTTTTTGTTGCGGCGAGGCTTCCATTCCGCCGCTTCGTGCGCCGATTAGCTCGCTGAGTGGGCTTGTGTATTGCCCAGTTTGCTTTTGGTGCCGTTTGTCCCTCTGCTTTGGCTCCCTTCTGGCAATTTTTTTGGCCCCTGTTTTTTTCCCCCCCTTTTCCCCCTCCCTTTTTTATTTCACCCCCCTTCCCCTCTTTTTCTCTCCCCCCTCCCTTCTGTAGAGGCTCTTTTCAGGTAAGTTTGGTTTTCTTTTTTGAGAAGCGTGGAAGGAGAGGGAGTGTTCTGTCCCTTTAACAGTTTTCTTTTTCTTAGCCGGGGGCCGGCTTGCAGGTCCACGCTCCGATGTGCTGTCTCCATTCGGGGGGTGGGGGGGGGGGACGACTCTCTGCGGTCGCTTCCTGGTCTCTGGCCCCCGGCTCCTACCGCGCACCTTTCCTCCCCCCCGGGCCACAGCTTACCGCTCCGGTCCGTTGCGGCCTCCTCCCCTTCTCCCCCCGGGGAGGCTCTCCCCTCGTGCTTCTGATGCTCACTTCGCTCCCGTGTGCCCGGATCTCCGGTCCCGCTCCACCTCGGAGTCCGGGTCGTTCCTCTTCCTTCGTCCTCTCCCGCTGCGCGGGGCCCACTCGGCCAAGCTCGCTCACCCGGGCGCATGTTCTTCGTGGGGGGAACGGGACATAACTATGTTCCCCCCTCCGAAGCTTCTCTACGCGCGATCGCTCCCCTCCGCCGCCGGAAGTCGAATCTGACCCACTCCGAGTTTGTGGATCCATCCAACAGCCACACCAGAGGAGTTACACCTTCTCCAGGAACTCCTACACCTCTTTCCAACCAAACGCTTCGCCCCTCAGACAGCGAAAGGACCAAAATATACCACCTAGAGTGGGAGATACCAAATGTGTGACTGTTCATTCCATGGCCATCACCAGATGTCCATCTGGGCCATTTTTTATTTGATTCAGTTGCCGGATGTGGGCGTCGCTGGCTAGACCAACATTTATTGCCCTTCCCTAGTTGCCCTTGAAAAAGTGGTGGTGAGTTGCCTTCTTGAACAAGGCTGAGGCCTTGACAGAAATCTTTGGATCATCACTGTCTTCAGGTGATGTCCAGGAGGACTGGAGAATAGCCAATGTTGTTCCTCTGTTTAAGAAGGGTAGCAAGGATAATCCAGGGATCTACAGGCCGGTGAGCCTTACTTCAGTGGTAGGGAAATTACTGGAGAGAATTCTTCGAGACATGATCTACTCCCATTTGGAAGCAAATGGACGTATTAGTGAGAGGCAGCATGGTTTTGTGAAGGGGAGGTCGTGTCTCACTAACTTGATAGAGTTTTTCGAGGAGGTCACTAAGATGATTGATGCAGGTAGGGCAGTAGATGTTGTCTATATGGACTTCAGTAAGGTCTTTGACAGGGTCCCTCATGGTAGACTAGTACAAAAGGTGAAGTCATACGCGATCAGGGGTGAGCTGGCAAGGTGGATACAGAACTGGCTAGGTCATAGAAGGCAGAGAGTAGCAATGGAAGGATGCTTTTCTAATTGGAGGGCTGTGACCAGTGGTGTTCCACAGGGATCAGTGCTGGGACCTTTGCTGTTTGTAGTATATATAAATGATTTGGAAGAAAATGTAACTGGTCTGATTAGTAAGTTTGCAGACGACACAAAGGTTGGTGGAATTGCAGATAGCGATGAGGACTGTCAGAGGATACAGCAGGATTTAGATTGTTTGGAGACTTGGGCAGAGAGATGGCAGATGGAGTTTAATCCGGACAAATGTGAGGTAATGCATTTTGGAAGGTCTAATGCAGGTAGGGAATATACAGTGAACGGTAGAACCCTCAAGAGTATTGAAAATCAAAGAAATCTAGGAGTACAGGTCCACAGGTCACTGAAAGGGGCAACACAGATGGAGAAGGTAGTCAAGAAGGCATACGGCATGCTTGCCTTCATTGGCCGGGGCATTGAGTATAAGAATTGGCAAGTCATGTTGCAGCTGTATAGAACCTTAGTTAGGCCACACTTGGAGTATAGTGTTCAATTCTGGTCGCCACACTACCAGAAGGATGTGGAGGCTTTAGATAGGGTGCAGAAGAGATTTACCAGAATGTTGCCTGGTATGGAGGGCATTAGCTATGAGGAGCGGTTGAATAAACTCGGTTTGTTCTCACTGGAACAACGGAGGTTGAGGGGTGACCTGATAGAGATCTACAAAATTATGAGGGGCATAGACAGAGTGGATAGTCAGAGGCTTTTCCCCAGGGTAGAGGGGTCAATTACTAGGGGGCATAGGTTTAAGGTGAGAGGGGCAAGGTTTAGAGTAGATGTACAAGACAAGTTTTGTACGCAGAGGGTAGTGGGTGCCTGGAACTCGCTGCCGGAGGAGGTGGTGGAAGCAGGGACGATAGCAACATTTAAGGGGCATCATGACAAATACATGAATAGGATGGGAATAGAACAATACAGATCCAGGAAGTGTAGAAGATTGTAGTTTAGTCGGGCAGCATGGTCGGCACGGGCTTGGAGGGCCGAAGGGCCTGTTCCTGTGCTGTACATTTCTTTGTTCTTTGTTCTTGTTTGTTTATTTGAACTACTTCAGTACCTGAGGTGTAGGTACATCCATTGTGCTGTTGGGGAGGGAGTTCCAGGAATTTGACAATTGACAGTGAAGGAATGAACGTGCAGATTCCACACAGCCAATCACCCGGGTCCCTGGCACTGTGAGGCATCCGTGCTAACCGCTGTGCCAGTGTGCCGCCCCACGGATGATGTCACGGATGATGTTGAGCTTCTCGAGTGTTACTGAAGCTGCGCTCATCCAGGCCAGTGGAGAGTATTCCATTACATTCCTGACTTGTTCCTTGTAGATGATGGACAGCCTTTGGGGAGCTAAGATGTGAGTTATTCATTGTAGGATTTCTGGCCTCTGACCTGCTCTAGGGAAGGACTGCAGAGCTTAGACCAGATCCGTTGGTTGGGAGATCAGTTAATTTTCTTTATTATCTTCCTGGTTCTTGCTCCTCAGGACGATGGCCTTCCCTGAGCTGTGCCAATCTGTTTCTCCTCACTAAAATCAATGCTATCAAGAAGACAGCGTTGGCTGCAGCCTCCTGTTCTCCTTCTATCTGTTAACGGATACAATTGAGCAATCAATGGTAGTTCCCATGGAATGGTCTTCCTCCATATCCAAGTCCATATCCATATCCAAGGAGTGCATTTTCCAGTCCTTCACTTTCCCTTAGTCTGTAAATCACGCACCCAGCCCACTCATTGCAGGCTGATGTCACCCTAAAGAATGACAGGAGTCTGAGTTACCCCCTCAGATGTTACTACCATTCATAATAATTCAGGTCAAAAGACCCAAGCCCTTCGAGCTACAGTCAGAATCGTGTTGGTTGTGTTTCAGTGGCCTTGACAATAACTATGAATCCCCAATTCTTGCATTTATATCTTGACTGTTAGCACGGTGCATTGAAACCAGTACAATGGGAACATGAAGGCTTGCCATACCCATGCTGCCTCTGTGCAGCAGGCAGGGTCATTGACTTTTTGACATTTTATCCATTCTGACCTGCCTCTGTAAGGATCAGATGCCAATTAAGACCATATGCATCGCAGCATCTAGATTTAATGGGTACTCGCCTAAATGTGCACTATTAGAAAAGGAGCCCAACTTAATCCTTGTTCATTGGACCCTTGAGAACAGCACTCGAGTGAGCCATTACGTAGAACATAGAACATACAGTGCAGAAGGAGGCCATTCGGCCCATCGAGTCTGCACTGACCCACTTAAGCCCTCACTTCCACCCTATCCCCGTAACCCAATAACCCGTCCTATCCTTTTTGGTCACGAAGGGCAATTTATCATGGCCAATCCACCTAACCTGCACGTCTTGTCTCCATTGTTTGAGCAGCGCACTTATAGGGTGCCCCTTCAATCAGCAAAGAATTTCTGTGCAAAACTCCATCCACCCCTCTGACCCCTCCCTGATCTAATTTTTTTCTAGCTTGTCTTTCTGCCTGTCATTGGAAGGTAAAGTTGAAAATGGTGCCATTGGCCTACATCTGCGAGATCGGCCTCCAACCTCAACACCCACCAAGTTCCCCCCCCATCCTTTGATGTACTTACTGCCTCCCAATCTCCCTTCCTCCTATCACAATGAAGAATTCCCCTGCTACCCTTGGACCCTTCATTATCCATATGGATATTCCTGTCCTTCCTGTGGCTCCTTTTATGTTGATGCCCCCATGGCCTTTGCTGACCTTATCCCTGCCCTTCCCAAAGCCACATGTAGCCAGACTTTTCAGCCCCCACCCCCCCTCCACCACCCCCACCATGAGACCATCCAATATCCCCCATAAGACTTTTCAGCTCCCGACTTACAGGATGCAGATGCCTCCCCTGATGTTAATTGTGCCATCTGCCTCAGTGCCATGTCTCTAATCCCCAAGACCAAATTCCCCAGGTGACTGACCAAATCCTGCACCTTATACTGTGCATAACTATCACTTCCCGGAGAGGCCTTGCCTCACCCAAGACCAGGACCAAAACATGCGTGCCATGCAAAGACCTCTAAGATGGACTGCAATCCCAGGACAGTCTGTTCAGAGTTCCACAGAGATTGTAGCCTCAGTCCCAGGATGGAGTCTGACTCTTCCTCAGGCAGTCTTGTAGCTTTGCCCTAGGACAATTTTTCACTCTTCCACCCTGTGTTTTGACTACCCTCTAGTCCTGCCTCTGTCTCCCCGCTCCCCTCTGATATTCCACCTCAACTCCTCGGTACTACCTCTGTCGCCCTGCTTCCCTTTCATTTTCCACAGCCCACCCCAGTCTTGCGTAGTCTCTACCCTCCCTTCTGGTGCTTTGCACCCAACCCCGAATCCTGTCTCCAACTCCCCCCACTCTCATCTTGCCTACCATGTCCAACGTTGGCACAGCTTCTGGTACAAACATCCAAAATCTCACAACAAGGCTTTTAAAGGTAGGAAGTCAGCTGGCGTGATTTAATGGCCATGTTGCGCTTAAGCAAGAGAGCGACAAGGCTGTTAATCATGGGAGAGGCCAAAATTGAGAACCGTGCCAGGTGCCAATCTGATTGCGATCGAACTGGAGCGCTCCCGTTGGCGAAATCAGGATGTGGAATGGGATGGTGTGGGCGGCACTGCAGGACATGTGTGGGTTGGGGCACAGAATGATACTGGCCGTGGGTGGTGCCAGGTTCTCTTGTAGGGACAGGGGTCTGGTGCAAACTCACCCGAGCATCCCGGTGGAGATCGTTGGCCTTCTTGCGCCACTGGGTGCTGGTCCTTGTGATCACCCTTTGTCAGAGCTCTGATGAGGAACCATCCAGACTTGAAACATTAGCATGTTCTCTCTCCACTGATGCTGTCATACCCACCGCGATGTTCCAGCAATTGCTTGTTTGTTTCAGTCTCCAGCATCTGCAGTAATTTGCTTTTATCTTCTCCCCAACAGATTTCCCATCCAGCTCTATCTCTTGCATTGACACTGCAAAAGGCTTAAGGGTTTTGATGTGGAACAGATCACCAGCAGATCACCAGCCTGTTGTAGACAAGATCACTATTCTGCTGTGGAACGGATCACCAGCAGATCACCAGCCTGTTGTAGACAAGATCACTATTCTGCTGTGGAACGGATCACCAGCAGATCACCAGCCTGTTGTAGCCAAGATCAATGGGCGGGATTCTCCACTCCCACGCCGAAGTGGCCACGCCGTCGTGAATGCCGTCGAGGTTCACGACGGCGCGGAACGGCCCCGATCCCGACCGATTCAGGCCCTGACAACGGGCCAGTATCGGGGCCGCGTCATCTACCCGCGCCAGGCCTTGTCGCCCGCGTAAAAGCGGCGCCGCATAGATGACGTGGCCGGCGCCGCATAACGGACGTCATCCGCGCATGCGCGGGTTGGCCGGCACCAACCCGCGCATGCGTGGTTGCCGTCCTGTCCAAATCCGCCCCGCAAGAAGATGGGGGATGGATCTTGCGGGGCCGTGGAAGGAAGGAGGTCCTCCTTCAGAGAGGACGGCCTGACGATCGGTGGGCACCGATCGCGGGCCACCCCACATTGCAGGTGAAGCCCGGTGCAGGATCCCCCCTCGCCCCCCCACAGGCCACCCCCCCAGTGTACACGCACCGCCCACGACTGCAGCGACAAGGTGTGGACGGCGCCGGGGGGAACCCGCCGTTTTGACCTGGCCGCTCGGCCCATCCGGGCCTCAGAATCGCGGGGGTGCAGGAGAATCGCCATTTTGGGTGTCTCCGGCGATTCTCCGGCCTGCGGCCCGCGAAACTCGACCGGGCCGTTCCCGCCACTTGGGAGAATCGCGGGAGGGCGTCGGACCGGCGTCCCCGGAAATTCTGGCGGCCCAGGCGATTCTCCCAACCGGCGTGGGAGTGGAGAATCGCGCCCACTATTCTGCTGTGGAACGGATCACCAACAGATCACCAGCCTGTTGAAGGCAAGATCACCATAAGATCAGGGGCAAATTATTAGTCTGTGGTAGGGCGGATCCCCAGTCAGTTAGAGAAAATCACTAGTTTGTTGTGAAGTAGATCGCGAACAGATCACCAGGGTGATGCAGTGTAGATCACCTATTGCTTATTGAACAGATGATCAATCTAGGAGGATAGATGACCAGAAGATCGACAGTCTGTTAGTGCAGACTGTTCTGGGGTATGTGACTGAAGTAGGCCACTTTCCAAGACCATGGGCGAAATTCTCCCCAAACGGCGCGATGTCTGCCGACTGGCGCCCAAAACGGCGCCAATCAGACGGGCATCGCGCCGCCCCAAAGGTGCGGAATCCATCTTTGGGGGCCGAGCCCCAACATTGAGGGGCTAGGCCGACGCCGGAGGGATTTCCGCCCCGCCAGCTGGCGGAAACGGCCTTTGTTGCCCCACCAGCTGGCGCGGAAATGACATCTCGGGGCGGCGCATGCGCGGGAGCGTCAGCGGCCGCTGACAGTTTCCCGCGCATGCGCAGTGGAGGGAGTCTCTTCCGCCTCCGCCATGGTGGAGATGGTGGCGGAAGTGGAAGGGAAAGAGTGCCCCCACGGCACAGGCCCGCCCACGGATCGGTGGGCCCCGATCGCGGGCCAGGAGACCGTGGGGGCACCCCCCCGGGGCCAGATCGCCCCGCGCCCCCCCCAGGACCCCGGAGCCCGCCCACGCCGCCTTGTCCCGCCGTTCAAAAGGTGGTTTAATCCACGCCGGCGGGACAGGCAATTTATCGGCGGGACTTTGGCCCATCCGGGCCGGAGACTCCAGCAGGGGGGCCCGCCAACCGGCGCGGCCCGATTCCCGCCCCCGCCGAATATCCGGTACCGGAGACTTCGGCAACCGGCGGGGGCGGGATTCACGGCAGCCCCCGGCGATTCTCCAATCCGGCGGGGGGAGAATGACGCCCCATATTTTTATCTCATCTCATCAAACATTCTTTATTTATGAAACTGTTTTATTGGACTGATTGGCACCGTTTGTAATGTGCGCACAATGCAGAAGGGGACACCCGGATGGACATTCGTTTAAATCCCCTTCTGCACAGCTGGGAGACCTTTAATTCGAAATTGATGGAAGACACTTGTTCTGCCCAGCAACAGCACAAAGCTGCATCTTAATGATGGAAGACACTTGTTCTGCCCAGCAACAGCACGAACGCAATCGAGACTCCAGGATGGTATGTTGCCTCCCTGGTGAAAGGGTCAAGAATGTCTCGGAGCGGCTGCAGGACATTCTGGGGGGGGGGGAGGGTGAACAGCCAGCTGTCGTGGTGCACATAGGCACCAACGATATAGGTAAAATACGGGATGAGGTCCTACAAGCTGAATTTAGGGAGCTAGGAGTTAAACTAAAAAGTAGGACCTCAAAGGTAGTAATCTCAGGATTGCTACCAGTGCCACGAGCCAGTCAGAGTAGGAATGTCAGGATGGAGAGGATGAATGCGTGGCTTGAGAGATGGTGCAAGAGGGAGGGATTCAAATTCCTGGGACATTGGAACCGGTTCTGGGGAAGGAGGGACCAGTACAAACCGGACGGTGTGCACCTGGGCAGGACTGGAACCGATGTCCTTGGGGGGGGGGGGGGGTGGTTGCTAGAGCTGTTGGGGAGAGTTTAAACTAATTTGGCAGGGGGATGGGAACCGATGCAGGAAGTTGGAAGGTAGTAAAACAGGGACAGAAATAAAAGGCAGTAAGGGGGAAAGTGTAAGGCAGAGAAGCCATAGTCAAAAATCAAAAAGGGCGACAGTACAAGGTACAGTGACTGAGGGGAGCTCAGTGAATAGGACCAGGAATACTAAAAGAAATAAAACGGGAAGTGAAAACATTAATGGTAAGCGACGCGGCAGGTTGTTACATGAAGATATGGGTTCGACGACAAGGAAAATTAGGAGAAAGGTTAAGAGGAAATATAACTTAGGAGAGGTTACTCATCGAGGTGTTAAGCTTCAGAACAGATGTAAAAAAGCCAACATAAGTGTACTTTACCTGAATACTCGTAGTATTCGGAATAAGGTAAATGAGTTAATGGTGCAAATCATCGTGAATGACTATGATTTAGTGGTCATTACTGAAACATGGTTAAAGGATAGTCACGACTGGGAGTTCAATATCCGAGGGTATCAAACTTTTCGGAAGGACAGAGTGGATGGTAAGGGAGGTGGTGTAGCTCTGTTATTTAAGGATGATATCCGGGCAACAGTAAGGGATGACATTGGTGCTCTGGAGGATAAGGCTGAATCCATTTGGGTGGAAATCAGGTATAGTAAGGTGAAAAAGTCACTGATAGGAGTAATCTATAGGCCACCAAATAGTAACATTATGGTGGGGCAGGCAATAAACAAAGAAATAACTGATGCATGTAGAAATGGTACAGCAGTTATCATGGGGGATTTTAATCTACATGTCGATTGTTTTAACCAGGTCGGTCAAGGCAGCCTTGAGGAGGAGTTCATAGAATGTATCCGCGATAGTTTCCTTGAACAGTATGTAATGGAACCTATGAGGGAACAAGCGATCCTATATCTGGTCCTGTGTAATGAGACAGGATTGATTCAGGATCTCATAGTTAGGGATCCTCTCGGAAGGAGCAATCACAATATGGTGGAATTTAAAATACAGATGGAGGGTAAGAAGGTAAAATCAAGCACTAGTGTTTTGTGCTTCAACAAAGGAGATTGCAATGGGATGAGAGAAGAACTAGCTAAGGTAGACTGGGAGCAAAGACTTTATGGTGAAACAGTTGAGGAACAGTGGAGAAACTTCCAAGTGATTTTTCACAGTGCTCAGCAAAGATTTATATCAACAAAAAGGAAGGACGGTAAAAAGAGGGAAAATCGACCGTGGATATCTATGGAAATAAGGGAGAGTATCAAATTGAAGGAAAAAACATACAAAGTAGCAAAGATCAGTGGGAGACTAGAGGACTGGGAAATCTTTAGGGGGCAACAGAAAGCTACGAAAAAAAGCTATAAAGAAGAGTAAGATAGATTATGAGAGTAAACTTGCTCACAATATATAAACAGATAGTAAAAGTTTCTACAAACACATAAAACAGAAAAGAGTGGCTAAGGTAAATATTGGTCCTTTAGAGGATGAGAAGGGAGTTTTAATAATGGGAGATGAGGAAATGGCTGAGGAACTGAACAGGTTTTTTGGGTCGGTCTTCACAGTGGAAGACACAAATAACATGCCAGTGACTGATGGAAATGAGGCTATGACAGGTGAGGACCTTGAGAGGATTGTTATCACCAAGGAGGTAGTGATGGGCAAGCTAATGGGGCTAAAGGTAGACAAGTCTCCTGGACCTGATGGAATGCATCCCAGAGTGCTAAAAGAGATGGCTAGGGAAATTGCAAATGCACTAATTTACCAAAATTCACTAGACTCTGGGGTGGTCCCGGCGGAATGGAAATTAGCAAACATGACACCACTGTTTAAAAAAGGAGGTAGGCAGAAAGCGGGTAATTATAGGCCAATGAGCTTAACTTCGGTAGTAGAGAAGATGCTGGAATCTATCATCAAGGAAGAAATAGCAAGGCATCTGGATGGAAATTGTCCCATTGGGCAGACGCAGCATGGGTTCATAAAGGGCAGGTCGTGCCTAACTAATTTAGTGGAATTTTTTGAGGACATTAACAGTGCGGTAGATAACGGGGAGCCAATGGATGTGGTATATCTGGATTTCCATAAAGCCTTTGACAAGGTGCCACACAAAAGGTTACCGCATAAGATAAAGATGCATGGCATTAAGGGGAAAGTAGTAGCATGGATAGAGGATTGGTTAATTAATAGAAAGCAAAGAGTGGGGATTAATGGGTGTTTCTCTGGTTGGCAATCAGTAGCTAGTGGTGTCCCTCAGGGATCAGTGTTGGGGCCACAACTGTTCACAATTTACATAGATGATTTGGAGTTGGGGACCAAGGGCAATGTGTCCAAGTTTGCAGACGACACTAAGATAAGTGGTAAAGCAAAAAGTGCAGAGAATACTGGAAGTCTGCAGAGGGATTATGGATAGGCTAAGTGAATGGGCTAGGGTCTGGCAGATGGAATACAATGTTGACAAATGTGAGGTTATCCATTTTGGTAGGAATAACAGCAAAAGGGATTATTATTTAAATGATAAAATATTAAAACATGCTGCTATGCAGAGAGACCTGGGTGTGCTGGTGCATGAGTCGCAAAAAGTTGGTTTACAGGTGCAACAGGTGATTAAGAAGGCAAATGGAATTTTGTCCTTCATTGATAGAGGGATGGAGTTTAAGACTAGGGAGGTTCTGCTGCAATTGTATAAGGTGTTAGTGAGGCCACACCTGGAGTATTGTGTTCAGTTTTGGTCTCCTGACTTGAGAAAGGACGTACTGGCACTGGAGGGTGTGCAGAGGAGATTCACTAGGTTAATTCCAGAGCTGAAGGGGTTGGATTACGAGGAGAGGTTAAGTAAACTGGGACTGTACTCATTGGAATTTAGAAGGACGAGGGGGGATCTTATAGAAACATATAAGATTATGAAGGGAATAGATAGGATAGATGCGGGCAGGTTGTTTCTACTGGCGGGTGAAAGCAGAACTAGGGGGCATAGCCTCAAAATAAGGGGAAGTAGATTTAGGACTGAGTTTAGGAGGAACTTCTTCACCCAAAGGGTTGTGAATCTATGGAATTCCTTGCCCAGTGAAGCAGTAGAGGCTCCTTCATTAAATGTTTTTAAGATAAATATAGATAGTTTTTTGAAGAATAAAGGGATCAAGGGTTATGGTGTTCGGGCCGGAAAGTGGAGCTGAGTCCACAAAAGATCAGCCATGATCTCATTGAATGGTGGAGCAGGCTCGAGGGGCCAAATGGCCTATTCCTGCTCCTAGTTCTTATGTTCTCATGAAGCTGCATCTTAAAACGGCCCCATGGCCAGGAGATCGGGATTTCTGCGAGTCAAGACCCTGGCAGTGGGATATATGGCACAACTGTATTGCAAAGACTTATGAAAGAATGAAATAATATATTAATAATATGGCCAAGGCAGGCAAAGAAACCAGAATAGAAGGAATAAAAGAAATGTATAGATTAGATTAGCGTCCCCTACACACACAGCAGGACAAAGATGGCATTAACACCTCATCTAGCAAACACAGAAACAAAAGCATAGCACAGCCACAGACATCGGAGGTCGATTTAGTTAAGGAGACACATCAGGGAGATAATGGAAAACACATTAGAGAAGGGAGGGACGCCGGAGCGAGCACAGATAATCTCATCAACACGGACACACACCATACAGATGCAAATTGACAAAGATGCATATTCTCAGTTTAAACCTGTCTCAGAGATCTAAATCAAAACTACCCTTTAACTATTATGTATGAGCAAATGTTCCCGCTTGAATTTGGATTCCTATGAAAATCTTGAGCGAATGTGTAATTGTCGAGATCAACGTGGACCAAGCCATTGTTTCTGAGCTGGCTGCGTGGGTCTCCCTGAAGGCTTCAGTAATTGTACCATAAAGAACAACGCTTTGAACCTTGCCTTGAGACTCGGCCTCTTGAATGCACTGGTACAAGGGATTTTTCCCTACAACATGACCAACAGATTACCAGTCTATTGTAAAGCATATCACCACACTGTTCCGGAATAGATTAGGAACAGAAAACCACTCCATTCGAGATTTCATTACCAATAGATTTATGGGCAGCATGGTAGCATAGTGGTTAGCACTGTGGCTTCACAGCTCCAGGGACCAAGTTTCGATTCCCGGCTTGGATCACTGTCTGCGGAGTCTGCACATCCTCCCGTCTCTGCGTGGGTTTCCTCTGAGTGCTCCGGTTTCCTCCCACAGTCCAAAGATGTGTCCAATTAAAAGCTGAAAGAGTGGGCAGCATGGTGGCACAGTGGGTTAGCCCTGCAGCCTCACGGCACTGAGGTCCCAGGTTCGATCCCGGCTCTGGGTCACAGTCCGTGTGGAGTTTGCACATTCTCCCCGTGTTTGCGTGGGTTTCGCCCCCACAACCCAAAAGATGTGCAGGCTAGGTGGATTGGCCACACTAAATTACTCCTTAATTGGAAAAAATTAATTGGGTACTGTAAATTTGTAAAAAAAACAAGCTGAAAGAATGACAAGTCTCGATTCAATGTTTTTAAAACTCTTACTGTAACAAATGACTAAAACACATTTGATTAAACACTATTTTCTTTTTGTAGGCAGCTTAAGGTTTAAACTACTGAAAATGGATTCTCCAATTAACTTTTATGTATTGCCAAACATTTTCTGTCTTCCTCTCATCAGGACAAAAGCAAGAATGTCAAATTTCCAACGACCACAACAATTTATAATCTGGGGAAAAAGAAGGTAATTGGTTGGTAAATTGACCCCAATTGGCTGAGGTATTGCAATGGAGAAAACAATGGGGAACTATAGGTTCCCCAAGCTCCCAAATGATCGAAAAAGTGTGCAAGAATTTAACATATTTTTTTGTTTGCAGAGAGTGATTCTCTGTGTATGAATGTATAAATGAGCCCCATTACAAACTCAACAGATGATCTTAAATTGATTGTTTGTGCAGCTATTAATGCACTCAGGATTGTTCAGCAAATGCTGTCCAATCGTGGAATAACATCCAACAGCGGACATTTAATTTTGGGTTTTGCACGCATGAGTTGGTTGAGTACACTGTACTCTGTCTATTATTAACAACTGAAGGAACATACTGGGCTGGATTCTCCGATCCCTGACTTCAAAATCGCGTTCGGCGATGAGGCGGAGAATCCCCGATGATGATGAAATCGGCGGCAGCACCGCTTTTGCGATGCTCCATCCCCTGAGTGCGCTGCATGCCATATCCACGGCCTCAGGCCTTTGCCTGAGGCCCGCCCCATGATGCTCCATCCCCGACCGGCCGAGTTCCCGACGGCGTGGGGCAAGTGTGGTCTCACCGATCGGGAACTCAGTGTGGCGGCTGCAGACTAAGTTCAGCGCTGGCACAGTTGGGGAAGGACCAATCCGCGGGCAAGGGGGGCATTATTCGGGGCTGGGGCACTGTTGGAGGGCGGTCCAGGGCGCGCAAGCCGCCCGAAGGAGGGGACTATTTTTGTAGGCCAGGTCCACGGGCTGCGTCCGCCATGAAGCACAGCGCGGCCGCTGCAGGCCACCGCCATGCGGAATCACTGTCACTGTCCGGCAGCCAGAGCCGGGAGCTCTACACTGCCTGGCTGCTGGCCATCCCTGGAGCAGGGAATTGGTCATCGTTTTGCGCCAGTTTTCCTGGCGTGGAGATTTAGTCTCCCAAACAGAGAATCCAGCCCACTGTTTGATTCCATCACTTAATCATTGGGACGTCGGTCTGCATGCATGGTCTCACACTGGTACTGAAATTCAATCACAGTGGGCTGCACTGTTCACTGGCAGGGGGATTCCCTTCACCCGTTGCTGTCAGTGGGAATTCCCACTAAAGCCACCTTATGCCAGTGGGAAACTCGTGAGCGGAGGGGGGGGTTGGGGGGTGTTGCTGGCGGGATGAGAGAATCCCGTCACAGAGAACAGATGGAGAATTCCAATCAATTTTGCTCAATCGTGTGGTAAGCAAGACATCTTTTTGGACCAATGGAAGCATCCTACTAGTGGAAAATATCACTTGTAGCCATTGTGTAGCATTTTCGCAGCATGAAATGCTTTACTTAACTTGCTCTCAGTAAAACAACTTGAAGCTTCCCTTGACCCTTAATAATCAAACCTAGGCTTTCTGTCAGGCAGACTCCCAAACAGGTCAAATGACCCCTTTATTTACCCTAAATTTAGAGCTTCAGTCCGTTATAACCCTTACGGGTCTTACAGGATAGGGATGATTAACTCCCCTGTCGTGTTGGGTATTCTGATGCACAAATGATCCAACACGGCTGTAGATGGTACAACTTTGTTTTATTGTCTAAACAATAGTAACTGCTGGCTTGGGTACGTGCTTCACCAGCTAACCTGCGGACCCAGCCCCTATCACTATCTTAGTGAGGCACTCAGCACATGGTCTATGTCTGAGTGGCACGCTGTGAGCTCTGTGCTCTGAGCTATCTCCTGGTAGAATGAGCAGGAACTGTGGTGTTCCCTGTTTTATAGTGCGTATGCTCTCACTGGTGATTGGCTGCGATGTTGTGTGTGTGCTGGTTGGTCCAACTGCCTGTCCATCAGTGTGTGTGTGATTGCACCATGATATGCTGATGTGGATATAATGACATCCCCCATGGATATTTCAGTGTACGAGCTGCCCTGATAAGGGGGTGGGGGAATCTTTAACAATGCTTAGCTTGTATAAATAGAGTCGGCCAGTAAGGCACCGACTAGAGAAGACGCAGTCGGGATATACTGGAGCTGTGCATAATAGTTTGTCGGAAAATAAAGTAAGCTTTCGTTTCAACCAAACTCGGTGTGGACTCTTTATTGCCTTTACAAAACAGTACTAAAGCATAATAATTTTATAAACCTTAAAACTGTAACAATGTCTTATAAAACATGACTAATTTTTATTCCATTGAAAGCAATGAATGGTGTTAAAGAGAAAGATTACGAATTCTGGTTGCAGATGCCTGGCTCTTTAAACTGCAGCTGCTGTTGAATTTCTGCAGCAGCTCATTAGTGCTCACCACAAAATTGTCAAGTTCCTAAACCAGGATGTGTAACATGACACCTTTATTACCAGATAGAATGAAGGTGATGGGATAATATCCCCGTTGCTCGCCGCACTTGGAGATGGCACTGCTAAAATGACTGGGATTGATATTTTAAACAACATGAATTATGTAGCTAACCTTAACTCATTGCAATATGTTAAAGGATTCATTATACTTTTATGAGGAGAAGTTGTTGTTATTTTGTTCATGGGGTCTGTTTGCTATTTCAGTTCGTGGAGGCACTTTATAAATAAATTCTGTCAATCGAATTTGCTTCTAGATCCACTGTTTGCTCTGAGTCCTGTCTGAATCCCTGGCCTGTCTCAATCTCATTGGCTGGCACAAACATTCTGCCCAATCAGAGGCATTGATAATGTTCTGTGATAGTCTTGTTTGTAAAACCTGTTGGGGTCAGCAGTGGGCAAGTTGGCAAGTGGAGATCCTGCTTCCATTAGTCATGCTCCTGAAGTGGCAATCCAAGGCTGTGAAGTACTGCACCTTCATTTTGGTTTCACTGAGCCTTACGGTAATTTCCTATTTTAAGTTTCTTCATTCAGTTTCATTTTCCCGCAGTATTTTGGATATATTAGGGCTGGTATATGCACTGAACATCATGGCTTTCATTTTAACATTGTTTCATTTCGGGTTGAAAGAGCAAGTGTGACACAGTCAATGCTATTTTGTAGTGGCCTCTCCCATTCCCCGAGACTTTTTCCTGCTGGTCAAGAGGCTCTTCTGCTGACTGACGTTCTCTCCTGTTGACCGAGATACTCTCTAGCTCCCAGAGAGTCTCTCTCAGTTGGCGAGGCTCCCTCCGACCCATCACTCTTCCACTTACTGGTTCCCTGCCAGGCACTTCACCTCTTCCCGACCTGACTCTCACACTCATCGCATTGCTGCCTGGCTCTTCCATTTGCTGCTTCCATGGCCAACCGTCCCACTTGCAGTTCCTCTCGTTCCTCACTCACCGCCCCATCCTGAACTCCTGCTCACAGTGTGGGTTCAGGAGAGGAGGCAGCAAGGTGGAGAGTCGGGCATTGAAATGCCAATAGAGTCGGCGATTGGAGGAGAGAGTTAGTGAGAGAGAGAGAGTCGTAAAGAGGGAGGGGGTTGTCAAAAGAGAGCTAGTCTGCAGGAGAGGCAGTGAGTGGGAGGTAAGTGTTAAGAGTTGGTATTCCTTTAATAAATTTATTATATATTATAAGTTATTTCACTTACAAATTTAGGAATTTAAGAATGTATCGTCTATCAACCTACAGTGCACAATATTTTATTCTATTTTTTCTGACAGGAAAAGTCCTGCAGAATCTAATTACAGCTTTTACATTGGTTACAATAGAAAATCTAATTACCTTCAAGATGTTTCACTTAAAGTTACACGTTTCAGGAACTTAACTATGACCTTAAGCGAGGGCTTACTGATATAATACTATAGTGCTGATTTTGCACATCTCCACTGTCAACAAGAAGCATTGTTGGTCAGGAGGTCTTGTGTAAAATTGATGCATGTGATTATGTATCCAGTTTTCATCCATGGATCCAATATTACATCCATAGAATCTTCTAATTCTACAACACAGAAGGAGGGTATTTATCTCATAGTGTCAATGTTGGCTCTTTGAGGCAGTTATCCAGGTTTTCCCATTCCCTGTATAATTGCAGCAAGACATCCCTGCTCTTGTACTCAAATCTTCTTGCAATGAAGGTCAGCATATTATTTGCTTTCTTTACCGCCTGTTGTACCTGCATGCTTACCTTCAGTGACTGGTGTACGAGGACACCCAGCTTTTGTTGCACGTTCCCCTCTCCTAATTTATGGCCATTCAGATAATAATCTGCCTTCTCTCCCTTAAATATTTAATATGATGTTGCATTCACAACACTCTGGTGTAGAGAATTCCAAAGATTCACAAACCTCTGAATGAAAAGATTTCTCCTAATTTCCGTCCTAAATGATCAACCCCTTATCCCGGAAATATGTCCTCTTGTTACAGCTTATTTAACCTGGAGAGCAATATCTCAGTATCTACCCAAGGGCAGCATGGTAGCATTGTGGATAGCACAATTGCTTCACAGCTCCAGGGTCCCAGGTTCGATTCCGGCTTGGGTCACTGTCTGTGCGGAGTCTGCACATCCTCCCCGTGTGTGCGTGGGTTTCCTCCAAGTGCTCCGGCTTCCTCCCACAGTCCAAAGATGTGCAGGTTAGGTGGATTGGCCATGATAAATTGCCCTCAGTGTCCAAAATTGTCCTTAGTGTTGGGTGGGGTTGCTGGGTTATGGAGATGGGGTGGAGGTGTTGGCCTTGGGTGGGGTGCTCTTTCCAGGAGCTGGTGCAGACTCGATGGGCCGAATGGCCTCCTTCTGCACTGTAAATTCTATGATAATCTACCCTGTCAGGCTGCTTCATAATCTCGAATGTTTCAATAAGATCACCTCTCATTTTGTCAAACCCAGCAGAGAATATAGACTCAATTTTTTCAGCTTCTCATCATAGGACAACCCTCTCATTCCAGGGACCAAGCTACTGAATCTTCGATGTACTGCCTCCAATGTAAGTATGCGGGGCTGGATTCTCTGTTCTGGAGACTAAGTCCCCACGCCAGCGTGAAAACGGTGGTGTTTTATGCCAGGAGAACTGGTGCACAATGGCCACCGATTCCCTGTTCGGGGGGGGGGGGGGTGGGGAGCAGCCAGGCACGTAGAGCTCCCAGCTTTAGCTGCCGATACAGCCTGGAGAGTTGCCGGGTCCGTGGCCTCCCATGCGCACACCGGCGGCCTGCAACGGCCGTGCCGTGTTTGTGGATCTCCCCACCACAGTACCCCCAGCCCGGAATATGTCCATCCCTGTACGCGGATTGGCCCTCCCCGACTGTGGCGGCGCTGGACTGAGTCCGCAGCCACCGCACTGAATTCCCGACGGGTGAGACCACACGTGTCCCACACTGTCGGGAACTCGGCCGGTCGGGGACGGAGCGTCACGGGGTGAGCCTCAGTCAACGTACAAAGGTCATGGATAGGGCGCACAGGGGGCGGAGCATCGTGAAAGCGGCACCACCCCCGATTTTGGCATCATCTGGGGGATTCTCCGCCCCATTGCCGTACGCGATTTCGGCGTCGGGGATCGGAGAATCCAGCCCATGGTGTCTTATAGAAACCAAAATTCGATACCATATTCCAGATTTGGTTTCTTCAGTCTCCACTTGGATGGAATTTGCGCATTTTGCCTGTGTCTGCGTGGGTTTCCTCTCAGAGTCCAAAGATGTGCAGATTAAGTGGTACAATTGTACCAAGGCTTCCTTAAGCTTATACTCCAATCCCCTCATCCTAAAGGCCAACATGTCCAGTGCTTTCCTAATTTCTTGCTGTACCTGCATGCCAATGTTTTGTGTTCCTTATGCAATATGGTGTTTGTCCACATTATAGGGTTATCTGCTGTGAGGATCATATGGCCGAGGTAACCAATTAGGGACCAGGGTGGGGGATCATCTTAGCAAGCATGGGTTTCTGTATGAGTTCAGTTCTGGAAGCTGACTCTTAGCCTCGATACTGCAAGCCTCTGCATTGTATTTATATGTAAATAATCACTGCAATTGTTACTTATCTAACTGGTGAAAGGTAAATATTACATTGGCGATGAGGATAAAAGAAAAAGGATTGCGGGTATGAAGTAACATTGAAGTTCAGTTAGAGTTGAGAAACAGAAGATTGTTTGCAGATATGCCATTATTCAGATGGCATGGTTAATACTGCTCCTCACAGTGCCAGGGACCTGGATTCAATTCCGGCCTTAGGTAACTGTTCACTGTCTCCACGTGGATAGAGTTTGCACATTTTTCCCGTGTCTGCCTGGGTATTCTCCGGGTGCTCTCGTTTTCTCTCACAGTCCATAGATTTGCTGATTATGTGGATTGGCCATGCTAAGTTGCGGCTTAGTGTCCAAAAATGTGCAGGTTAGGTGGGGTTCCGGGGATAGGGTGGGCGAATGGGCATAGATACGATGCTCTTTCAGAGGGCTGGTGCAGATTCAGTGGGACGAATGGCCCCCTTTGCACTGGAGGGATTCTATGGATATATAGATCCTTCTGATGCTCTGCAGAAAGTTGGGCACAATATATTGAATGTATAAGGTACTTTTTTCAGACCAATGAAATAGAGAAGGAGGAGAAGTGAAAGGTAATCATTCTGAGAGCATGTGGGAGCCAGACCTTCGATATAATTTATAGCCTTGCATCCCCAAGCACGCCCGACTCCAAGTCATTCACAAGAGATATTGAATTGGTGAAAACACACTACCACCTTAATAGTTTACAGATTTATTGATATGCTGATTTATTGCTTCATTGATTTATTTGCTGCCTTTAAGAATTGATGCAGTACATTTCACAATTCAGTGCATAGACAAAGAATGAAATATCAACAAGGTCAATGTGGAAAGATAGTCATTGTTTCAGATAAAATATAAGAATTGCTATGCAGGAATTTAACATATGTAGCAATCTAATTTTGTTTCATGAAAAGTTGCAGAAAAGCCCCTTGTAATGAAAATGTATCACAGCCTTAACAACAGCATTAGCAAAAGCAACATTTAGTAATAAAAATGTATCAAAGTCTTAGCAACAGCAAGGTTAATGCAAGCACCCTGGCTCGATTCTCCGATTCTGTGGCTAAGTGCCAGCACCAATGGAGAATCCATGGTGCTCCACGACAGGGAAATTGGTGCGAATCCTCACTGATTCCGGTACCGGTGAGGGGCTAGCACAGGCGCCGCGTGGAGCACCCCTGGGTCACGCAGAGAACAGCCGGAGAATCGCCGGGTCCCGGGCCGTGCGTGCACCGTGAAGATCTAAGTAGATCCAGAGGGAAACGCTCATTATTTTAGAGTAAGACCAGCACCATACACCTTGGACATGGAATTGAAGAGATTTGAAGAACCGGGTATTATCCAGCCAGCTCAATTTGTGGAAAGGGCAGCACCCATAGTTCCCATGATAAAGCCTGCCTGCATCTGTGGAGACTACAAATTAACAGTTAATCAGGTTTCCATGTTAGATACGTATTCAGTCCCCAAGATTGTATGCCAAGCTGGCTGGAGGTCAGTCTTATACAAAACTAGATATGAGCCACACATATCAGCAACTTGAGTTAGACATGACTGCCTGAAGTTGTGTTAAGTTAAACACACACAAAGGTTTGTTTCAGTTTACGCACCCACCCTTTGTGTGTCATCAGCATGCGCTATCTTCCAGAGAACAATGGAAAGTCTGTTTCTTCTTTTAATATAAATTTAGAGTGCCCAATTCTTTTTTTCCCCCAATTATGGGGCAATTTAGCCTGGCCAATCCACCTACCCTGAACATCTTTTTGGTTTGTGGGGGTGAGACCCACGCCGGCAGGGGGAGAATGTGCAAACTCCACATGGACAGTGACCCGGGGCCTGTGCTAAGCATTGCGCCACTGTGCCACGCTATGGAAAGTCTATTTCAAGGTCTGCCATGTGTTGTAGTATAACTGGATGTTGTTTTGATAACTGGATCAGCAGAATCTGAGTACCTACTTAACTTTCAGAAGGTGCTAAAGAAATTTCAAGATGCTGGAATAAACCTCAAGAAGGAAAAGTGTACTTTTAAATCCACTGAGGCAGCCTATCTGGGGTATTTCATAGCTGCACAAGAATTACACACCCTGGAAGACAAGGTCAGAACAATAAAGGAGGCACCGGCCCCCAGAAACGCATCTGAGCTTAGGAATGGTAACTATGGGCCTTTTCTACCAAATTTGTTGAAATTAGTGGCCCCTTTGCACATGCTATAAAGCAAGCACCAATGTTGGGTTTGGAAGACGCCCCAGAGAGAAGCTTTTAAAAGAATGTGGTAATACCAGGTATTGCAGTACCTGAGAGGTGGATGCCCATTGGCTAGACCTAGGAGTCTACCATTGGCTCAATTTAATCAGCTATTACTTCTGAAAGGATGGACCTCCGCGTCAAGCCGGAGTGCCTTCAGCTCAGTCCCCACGCAGACAACTCCGCTGGTATTTTTAAGCACTGGCTGGCGTGTTTTGAGAGCTTCATTGACACAGCCGCCGACACCCCCACGGAAAGGCAGAAGATGCACCTTCTACGCTCCCGAGTCAGCCCTGCAATCTACCCTCTGATTGAGGAGGCGGAGAATTATGCTGCAGCTATCACGCTGCTAGAAGGACATTACATCCGTCCTCTGAACCAGGTCTACGCCCGTCACCTGTTGGCAACTAGAAGGCAGAGCCCTGAAGAAACACTGGGGGACTTCTATCGGGCTCTACTAATGCTGGGCCGGAACTGCGGCTGCCCACCTGTCACGGGGAATGGGCACACGGAACTTTTAATTCAGGACGCTTTCGTAGCAGGTATGTCTTCTCCTGACATCCGCAGAAGGCTCCTTGAAATGGACACGCTGGGCCTCACTGAGGCACGGGCCCTGGCAGGGTCTATGGACGTTGTGTACAAAAACGCACTGGCTATTGCTCCCGGGCGCACGGCACCCCCCTGGGCGGCGTGGCACCCCGCTGCGGCAGCCACCCAGACTTTCCCGCTAACCCCACAGGCCTGCGCCGCTAGGCGGCCCGTTTTCACCGCCGGACAACGCTCCTTCTTCTGTGGCCAAACGAATCATCCGCGTGCGCGCTGCCCGGCCCGCACCGTCACCTGCAAAGGGTGCAGCAAGAAAGGCCACTATGTCGCAGTCTGCCAGGCCCGCGCCGTGGCAGCGGTCGCCAGCGACTATCATCAGCCTTTGTTCCAGGTCCCGACAGTCCAAGGCCCACCACCGCCCTGCTACCCACCGGCAACGTGCGACCCATGGGCGCGGCCATTTTGCCCCCCGGCCACCACACTGGGTGGATGGGCGCCGCCATTTTGTCCCTCGCCGACGCCATCTTCTGTATCCCCGGACTCCATGTGCGACCCGTGGCTGACGCCATCTTGGATGGGGCCTCAAGCCCCCAGCACTGCCGACTACACGCTGTCTAACCAGAACTCCTCCTTCCTACAGCTGGCCTCCGTTACCCGGAACTGGCTCTGGCCCCAGGCCCCCAGCACTGCCGACTCCACGCTGTCTGACTAGACCTTCCCCTTGCTGCAGCTGGCCTCTGTGACCCTGGACCAGAGTCGGTCCCAGACGCTAGCGAAAGCCACCACAACGATCGCTATCAACGGCCACATGACGTCGTGCCTGATCGACTCCGGGAGCACGGAAAGCTTTGTCCACCCCGACACGGTAAGGCGCTGTTCCCTTGTCACCCATCCCGTAAACCAATGGATGTCCCTGGCCTCCGGGTCACACGCAGTGGAGATAAAGGGGTTCTGCCTAGTGAACCTCACTGTCCAAGGCAGGGAATTCCGCAATTTCCGCCTGTCCGCTCTGCCGCACCTCTGCGCAGCCACCCTCCTTGGGCTGGATTTCCAGTGCCATCTGAAAAGCCTGACTTTTAAATTCGGTGGCCCTATTCCCCCCTTACTGTCTGCGGCCTCGCGACCCTTAAGGTCGACCCGCCTTCCCTGTTTGCGAACCTCACCCCGGATTGCAAACCCGTCGCCACCAGGAGCAGACGGTACAGTGCCCAGGACCGGACCTTCATCAGGTCCGAGGTCCAAAGGCTGCTGAAGGAAGGGGTCATCGAAGCAAGCAACAGCCCCTGGAGGGCTCAAGTAGTGGTGGTAAAGACCGGGGAGAAACATAGGATGGTCATCGACTATAGCCAGACCATCAACCGGTTTACGCAGATGGACGCGTACCCTCTCCCCCGTATAGCCGACCTGGTAAACATGATTGCGCAATACAAGGTTTTCTCCACGGTGGATCTCAAGTCTGCCTACCACCAGCTGCCCCTCCGTCATGGGGACCGCCAGTACACTGCCTTCGAAGCAGATGGGCGGCTCTATCACTTTTTAAGGGTTCCCTTCGGTGTCACGAACGGGGTCTCGGTCTTCCAGTGTGAGATGGACCAAATGGTTGACCGGTACGGCTTACGCGCAACGTTCCCGTATCTTGATAACGTCACCATCTGCGGCCATGACCAGCAGGACCACGACATCAACCTCTGAAAATTTCTCCAGACCGCGAACCTGCTTAATCTGACATACAGTAAGGTGAAATGCGTGTTTAGCACCGACCGTCTAGCCATCCTAGGCTACGTAGTGTGAAATGGAGTCATAGGTCCCGACCCTGAATGCATGCGCCCCCTCATGGAGTTCCCCCTCCCTCACTGCCCCAAGGCCCTAAAGCGCTGCCTCGGGTTCTTTAGCTATTATGCACAATGGGCCCCTAATTACGCAGCCAAGGCTCAACCCCTGATCCAGTCCACAACCTTCCCCCTGTCGACGGATGCCCGCCAGGCCTTCTGCCGCATCAAAGCGGACATCGCAAAAGCCACGATGCGCGCCATCGACAAGTCCCTCCCATTCCAGGTCGAGAGCGATGCGTTCGACGTAGCTCTGGCGGCCACCCTCAACCAAGCGGGCAGGCCCGTGGCTTTCTTCTCCCGCACTCTCCATGCTTCTGAAATTCGCCACTCCTCGGTCGAAAAAGAGGCCCAGGCCATAGTAGAAGCTGTGCGCCACTGGAGGCATTACCTGGCCGGCAGGAGATTCACTCTCCTCACGGACCAACGGTCGGTGGCATTTATGTTCGACAATGCACAGCGGGGCAAGATTAAGAACGACAAGATCTTGCGGTGGAGGATAGAACTCTCCACCTTCAATTACGAGATCTTGTACTGTCCGGGGAAGCGAAATGAGCCTCCTGATGCCCTGTCCCGCGGCACTTGTGCCACTGCACAAGTGGACCGCCTCCGATCCCTCCACGAGGACCTCTGCCACCCGGGGGTCACTCGCTTTTTCCATTTTATCAAGACCCGCAACCTGCCCTACTCCATTGAGGAAGTCAGGACAGTCACCAAGGACTGCCAAATCTTCGCGGAGTGCAAACCGCACTTCTACCGGCCAGAGAGGGTGCACCTGATAAAGGCTTCCCGTCCCTTTGAACGCCTCAGCATAGATTTCAAAGGCCCCCTCCCCTTCACCAACCGCAACACGTACTTCCTTAACATGATTGACGAGTACTCCCGGTTCCCATTCGCCATCCCCTGCCCAGACATGACCACAACCACCGTCATCAAGGCCCTCCAGGGTATCTTTACACTGTTCGGTTTCCCCGCGTACATACACAGTGATGGGGGGTCCTCCTTCATGAGCGACAAACTGCGTCAATTCATGCTCAGCAAAGGCATCACCTCCAGCAGGACGACCAGTTACAACCCCCGGGGAAATGGGCAGGTAGAGAGGGAGAACGGAATGGTCTGGAAGACCGTCCTGCTGGCCCTTCGGTCCAGGAATCTCCCAGTCTCCCGCTGGCAAGAAGTCCTCCCAGTGGCCCTTCACTCCATTCGGTCGCTGCTCTGTACTACCACAAACCAGACACCTCACAAACGTCTCCTTGTCTTCCCCAGGAAGTCCTCCTCCGGGACCTCGCTCCCAACCTGGCTAGCGACACCCAGACCCGTCCTAATGCGGAAACATGTGAGGGTGCACAAGTCGGACCCGTTGGTCGAGAGGGTCCACCTGCTGCATGCCAACCCCCAGTATGCCTACGCAGCGTTCCCTGACGGCTGCCAAGACACGATCTCCCTTCGGGACCTGGCGCCCGCCGGAGCCCCACGCGCACCCGCACCATTGCCCCCATCCCCACCCTCCCCGCAGCACCTGACCGGAGGGTCAGTACTAACGCCGCCCCTACTCAGTGCCGAACAGGCACTGACGCCCCCTACAGGCGCCCCTCCCCCTGCCCACTTTTTGCCCCAACAGCGCCGCCTAGGGGTGACAAAGCTGCCAGGGAGGAAGACACCACATTCCCGGAGCCACAACCGCCGGGGCCTACACCAGGATCATCGCCAAAGCCCAGACGCTCCAGAAGGACGACCAGGTCACCCGATGGTCTGATTGCTGCACCATAAAACAATAAAGACTTTCTCTGTTACCCTCGACATCACGGTACCTGCAATACCTGGTCCTACCATGCAAAAGGCGACAGTAACACTGGCCATCACCCTGCTGGGTCCCTTTTTAACAGGGGGTGAATGTGGTAATACCAGGTATTGCAGTACCTGAGAGGTGGATGCCCATTGGCTAGACCTAGGAGTCTACCATTGGCTAACGCACATAGCTCCGCCCTGAGAGGTGGGGTATAAGAACCCATGCCATCCCAGCAGCCTTCACTTTCTGTATCGAAGCTGCTGGGTACAGTTCTAGCTGATTAAAGCCGATTAGTATGACTCTCCTTGTCTCACGAGTAATTGATTGTGCATCAAAGAGTAAAGCAATTGTCGTATTCATCGAGTTTATTGGTGCATTTTGACCCATCTAACCAGACGTTAACCTGTGTGACACCTCTGCATATGGCATTGGTGCAATATTGTTCCATAAGATGGACGATGGGTCTGAAAGGCCTGTAGGGTATGTCTCAAGAGCCCTCTCAAAAGCCGAAAAGGCTACTGCCAGATTGAAAAAGAAGGCTTGTAAATAATATATGGGGAAAGAAGTTCCCCCAGTATGTATATAGGGGGCACTTTACCATTGTCACGGACCACAAACCACTCTTGGGTCATTTTAAAGAGGATAAAGCCATTCCACCAATCCCATTGGCAAGAATTCTGCGTTGGACTGCTCGCCTACGAACATATATTCAAGCACCTGTCTGGAACACATATCGCGAATGCAGATGCACTTAGTTGCCTGCCTTTATCCCCTAGTACCACAGCACATTGTTATGGTGTTGAATTTCTTGGAAATGTTGCCAGTTTCCGCACAGGGAATCAAGTATTGGACCAGCTGGGATTCTCTGTGGCTCAAAGTGGGGTACAGGATACAAAGAGGTAGGGCTAGTGAGCCAGTTTCTGAAGAGATGAAACTATACTATAAACAAAAGAATGAATTAATTTGCAAAGATGGAATCATACTTTGGCGAGCCAGAGTAGTTTTCCCTGTACCAGGAAGCACCTCGCCGAATTGCATGGTGCCTGGCATCGATGCCGGCATTGTGAGTCTGGTGAAGTGCTGTGAACAGTGCCATGTGCAACAACGTTGTCTGCTACAGCCCCACTGTACCCTTGGGAGTGGCTGGGTGGGACATGGAGTTCATGTTCATTATTTGGGGCCTTTCTTGGGTACAATGTTTTTGCTCCTTGTTAATGCTCATTCAAAATGGATGGATGTGTTTAAAACAATGTCGACAACATTGCACACCACAATTGAGAAATTGCTTCAGTGTTTTTCGACCCACGGGATATCTAAATTCTTTGTATTGTAGCCATCTAAGATGACCACCTGCAAAGGACCATGGGAATTATGGCCAACCCAGGACTCAGACAGGTACACAGCCTATGTGTATCTAAAACACAGGTAACCAGACCTGACCGAAACCCCCGCTCATTTACATTTTAATGGCCCATTTTCCCAGGACAATAGAACTCCAATAAAGCAACCGGTACAGCCACAGACTGATCGGCGCCACTCTCCTTACTCAGAAAGCACAACTGCCAAGGTCAATGACCGCTAAGGACCCTCCCAGCCACCAAGGCACCCGCTCCGTTATTGACCGAAATCGAAGACAGTGATCAGAGCCCTGTCGAACTATTGGGTCCAAGGTTAAGGACCGCCCCAAAGAGCGCAAAATCCCAAAGGGATAAAAGAGGACACAGCCATGTGTTCTGTCTCTCTTGGATCCGGCCTGTGCCTACCCAATTGCAGCAGGAACAGCCAGCTAAGTTCAAGACCAACGATCGCCACCTGATGGATGAGCCCAGCAGAGACAGAGCCACTTTCTTCGAACCAGCCAAGTGAAATCCAGATAAAGGCCTTATCGATTCGCACAGTGCCGGTCGCCCTGAAGTTAAGTATCGGTTATTGTAGCTGATGGGTGTAGTTTAACTCGTAGTAGATATTGTGTTTGCATGTTGAGATAACTCTTGTGTATGTAAATAAACCATCTTTTGAACTAACTAACTGGTTGAGTGGTCATTTGATCGATATAAGGGAAAGGCTTGTGGTTCACCGAGATAAATAAATAGAGCAACAGTATTGGATAATGGAACAGGCTTCACAAGAGCTGTATTTCAAACTTTCACATCCTTAAATGGCATCAAGCATATCTGGGCTGCACCTTACCACCCAACATCCCAGGGACTGGCTGACCGAGCAGTCCAAACCTTCAAGCAGTCAGGGGAGACACTGGAGACCAGAATCTCATGATTCCTTCTGGGCTATTGAAGCACTCTGCACTCTACGATGGGAGTGCTGCCAAAAGAGTTGCTGATGATCTGGCATCTTACGGCCAGACTCAGCCTGCTGTTACCGAATTTGCCAGGAAGGGTAGAGACCAGTCAGTGCAGTCAGAAGAAAATCATGATTCAGGCAAATTAACACGGTCGTTTTCAGTGTTCGTGGACCTGAATTTCAGAAATTTTGGAAATGGCTTCAGTTGGGTCCCAGGAGTTGTTGTATCAAAAACAGGACCTTTGTGTTATGAAGTGGATGTACAAGGAAGCATGTAGACTATTTAGGAGGACGAGACTTGCTCCAGCAACCAGTGCGACCACCTAAAACCATGTTGCTAGCAGGAAACATTGATGACTACCCAAGCAGTGAAGTACTGAGCCAGCCTATGACAGGCGAGTCTGTCATCCCCATGGAAACGGATGAATCTAAGTTACCAATACCTGAGGAGAGTCCAGGTATAGTGGTTTCTGAAGAAAGCACCCTAGTGGAGGAAGCCCCGACAGAGGGGTTACATCGCTCCACTAAAAATCGGAAATCACCCGAAAGACTCCATTTATGATTGACTGATTGCATGTGTCTAATGTTCCAATTATTAGGGACAAAGAAACCTAAATCATTATTGATGTATAAAAGAAATTTGAGGGATGTGGTGTTTGCCCCCTTTATGGGGCGATCGGCTGACAGGGTCATGTCACCCGGGTAACCAACCAGGGACCAAGGTGGGGGCTTACCCTCTCAAGCGTGGGTTTCTGTATCAATGCCTCTGAATTGTAGTTATATGTAAATAAATGTAGCTGTCGTTATTTATCGAACTGGTGAATGGGAAATATTACATACGAATAAACCCAAGTCTCTCAGAACATCAACATTTGCAAGATTCATGAAACTTGTCTTTTAAAAATATCCTGTTTTTCTATTCTGATGACCAAAGTGAATAACTTAAAACTTTCCCACATTGTGCTCCATCTCCACCTTATCACCCACACAGTTAACCTGTCTAAATCTCTTTGCAGCCTTTTTGTGTCCTCCTCCTAGCCTGCATTCCTACTTAGCTTTATATCACCAGAAAGTTTAAACACATGACTATCTAAATCATTGATAAAGATAGTAAAAAGCTGAGGCGCTGTTATAACCTGCCTGCTTACCATTGGCTGGGGACTAATGACAATCCCACAATCCTGTGGGAGTATGAGCTTCCCCAATGAGGGGGGGCGGAGAAACCATTAGTAAACTCCAAGTATAAATAAAGCTGGCCAGTTTGGAACCAGCAGGAAAAAGTGTGCAGCAAGGGAAGTTGCTGCTGGTGCTGTTATATATATATGTTATTGTAAATAAATGTTATTACTTTGTATCCTTAAAACCCGTGCTGGATTCTTCGTGGCCCTCACAAAACTGGCGACGAGGGTTAAAGTGAATAGCTGTCTACACTGCTGAAGCCACCTCCCTGGATTTTAGTTGGATACAGGTTGGAAGTTGTTTTCTATTATACCATGACGTTTGGATGTTTTTGATGCTGCGCTGGAAAGCTGGAACCAGTACACACAACGGATGCGTTACTATTTCCGGGCAAACAATATCACCGAAAACGAGCGCCAGGTGGTCATATTGCTCACCGCCTGCGGCCCGCATATGTTTGGGGTGATTAGGAGCCTTACGTACCCAGCTGCGCGGGACACCAAAACGTTTGATGAACTTGTGAATATAGTGGGGCAACATTTTAACCCAACCCCGTCCACGATAGTCCAGCGTTACCGGTTTAATACTGCTGAGAGGACCCCTGGAGAATCCCTTGCCGATTTTCTATCCAGGCTACGCAGGATTGCGGAGTACTGTGACTATGGTGAGACCTTGTCAGAAATGTTACGTGACCGTTTGGTTTGCGGTATTAACAATGCGGCCACCCAGAGAAAGTTGTTAGCTGAGCGTCAACAGGCCATTCAAATAGTATTGTCCCGAGAGAGCGCAGAACGAGGAATGCAGGAGTTACAGGGAATGGAAGTGCATGCCTTGGGGGGCAACCACTTCAGTCCGAAAACGTCCCCCCCGCACTCCTGCAGTACCTTGGGCGAGGCAACGCCCGGACCGACGGCAGTGGCCGTCGGACATTCCTTCCCGAAGGGAGCCTTCTCCAGAGCCAATGGATGAGGAGCCATGTCCGTGTCAGACTTGTAGGCGCCGACCCCGTCGCGGACGGCGGTCCTGGGGGCGCCAGAGGCGCCGTCGTTCTGACCGAAACTGGGACCAGCCCAGGGGCCGTAACTGGGACCAGCCCAGGGGCCGTACCTTCCATGTGGATGAACCTGCGGCGACTACTCCTGAGGACGTGGAGACGGAGGACGACTGCCTGCAGCTGCATTGTGTGGCAGCTCCCCGTGTGGCCCCCATTAAGGTGACAGTACGGGTCAATGGCCACCCGCTTGAGATGGAGTTGGACACTGGCGCAGTGTTCTCCGTGATCGCCCAGAGGACATTCGACCGCATCAAGCAGGGTATACAGACCCTTACATTAACCGACTCACAGGCCAGGTTGGCCACCTACACGGGGGAACCACTGGACATTGCAGGAACTACAATGACCCCTGTTGTTTATGGACGCCAGGAGGGGCGTTTCCCACTTATCGTGGTGCGCGGCCATGGGCCCAGCCTGTTGGGTCGGGACTGGTTGCGCCATTTGTGGTTGCAATGGTAGCACATCCTCCAAACAGTTTCTGAAGGGTTGACTGAGGTGCTCGGACGATACCCAGATGTATTCCAGCCTGGTTTGGGGAAAATAAAAGGGGCTGTAGCCCGTATCCAAGTCGAACCAGGAGCCACCCCGCGCTATTTCCGGGCGCACCCGGTGCCTTACGCCTTGCTCGAGAAGGTAGAAGGGGAGCTCACTCGTTTGGAGAGTTTGGGTATTATCAGGCCCGTCCGTTTTGCTGACTGGGCAGCACCAATTTTACCTGTAATGAAGCCAGATGCCACAGTTCGCTTGTGTGGCGACTATAAACTTACAGTGAATACGGCTTCCCGACTCGACCGATATCCAATGCCTCGCATAGAGGATCTCTACGCGAAGCTTGCAGGTGGACTCTCGTTCTCAAACTTAGATATGAGTCACGCCTACCTGCAGTTGGAGCTGGACCCTGCCTCCCGACCATATGTAACGATTAATACACACCGGGGCCTGTATGAATATACACGGTTGCCCTTTGGAGTATCCTCTGCCTGCGCAATTTTTCAACGTGCTATGGAGGGCATTTTGAGAGGTTTACCACGTGTTGCTGTCTACTTAGATGACGTTTTGATTACAGGGACGTCGGAACAGGAACATTTGGAAAATCTGGAGGCTGTCCTTAAACGCCTTTCGGAGGCTGGAGTCCGTTTACGTCACACAAAGTGCGTATTTCAGGCAAAGGAAGTAGTCTACCTAGGTTATCGGGTGGACCGCGAAGGTTTGCATCCCGTCGCAGAGAAGGTGCGTGCGATTCAACATGCCCCGCCCCGACTGACACTTCGCATCTTCGTTCTTTTCTCGGTCTCGTAAACTATTACGGGAAGTTCCTCCCCAATCTGGCAACTACGCTGGCCCCTTTGCACTTTCTGCTAAAGAAAAATCACACCTGGGTTTGGGGGTCAGCCGCAAGAAGCCGCTTTCCGGCGGGTAAAGCAACAATTGTCGTCTTCTGGGTTACTAACCCACTATGATCCTGGAAAGCCTTTGCTCGTCACATGTGATGCATCCCCGTATGGTATTGGGGCTGTCATGTCCCACAAGATGGAGAACGGGGCCGAGCGACCGATAGCTTTCGTCTCCCGCACATTGAGTGCAGCGGAGAAAAAGTACGCGCAGATCGAGAAGGAGGGCCTGGCAGTGGTTTTTGCGGTGAAACTCTTCCACCAGTATGTATATGGCCGCCATTTCACTATCGTGACTGATCATAAGCCTCTGCTGGGACTTTTCAGAGAGGATAAGCCAATACCGCCCATTGCTTCCGCACGGATCCAGCGCTGGGCTTTGTTGCTTGCTGCATACGAGTATTCTCTGGAGCACAAACCAGGAATGCAGATAGCAAATGCCGATGCACTGAGCCGATTGCCTTTATCGACCGGCCCCATGTCGACCCCCATGACCGGTGAGGTGGTTGCAACCCTAAATTTTATGGACACCTTGCCTGTCACGGCATCACAGATCCGTGAGTGGACCCAGACACCGACATTGAGAAGGTGGCCCAAAACTGCTCCATTTGCCAGGAGCATCAGATGCTTCCGCCGGCCGCGCCCCTACATCACTGGGAATGGCCTGGGCGGCCTTGGGCACGCTTGCATGCAGATTTTGCAGGCCCATTTCAAGCATCCATGTTCCTTCTGTTAATTGACGCCCAGTCTAAGTGGCTAGAGGTGCATAAGATGGGAGTATGAGCTTCCCCGATGAGGGGGGCGGAGAAACCATTAGTAAACTCCAAGTATAAATAAAGCTGGCCAATTTGGAACCAGCAGGAAGGAGTGTGCAGCGAGGGATGTTGCTGCTGCTGTTATATATATATATGTTATTGTAAATAAATGTTATTACTTTGTATCCTTAAAACTCGTGCTGGATTCTTCGTGGCTCTCACAAAAGGCGCCAACATTGATATCTGCAGCACTCTACCAGGTACAGCCTGCCAACTTGAAAGTGCCCCATTTATCCCTATTTCCTGCTTCCAGGCAATCTATCATCCCACCTCTATGAGTCCTTACCTTGTGTTGCACCTGATCAAATGCCTTTTGGAAATCCTACATCTACTGATTTCCTTACTACCTCAAAAAGCTGTAGGGATTTAAGAAAGTTATAGCCAATGCATTAACCATCATAACAAATATTAATTTAGAACCCTAGAATTTGTGCCATCTCATCCAGGAAATTTACCAGGTTTTAGTCCATTGGCTTTCTCCAGTACTTTTTCTCTGCTCAGTAAGAAGTCTTACAACACCAGGTTAAAGTCCAACAGGTTTGTTTCAAATCACTAGCTTTCGGAGCACTGCTCCTTCCTCAGGTGAATGAAGAGGTATATTCCAGAAACATATATACAGACAAAGTCAATGATGCAAGATAATGCTTTGAATTTGAGCATTTGCAGGTAATTAAGTCTTTACAGATCCAGAGTTAGGGGTAACCCCAGGTTAAAGAGGTGTGAATTGTCTCAAGCCAAGACAGTTGGTAGGATTTTGCAAGCCCAGGCCAGATGGTGGGGAATGAACGTAATGCGACATGAGTCCAAAGTCCCGGTTGAGGCTGTACTCATGTGTGCGGAACTTGGCGATAAGTTTCTGCTCGGCGATTTTGCGTTGTCGCGCATCCTGAAGCCCGCCATGGAGAACGCTGACCCGGAGATCAGAGGCTGAATGCCCTTGACTGCTGAAGTGTTCCCCGACTGGAAGGGAACATTCCTGGCTGACGATTGTCGCGCGATGTCTGTTCATCTGTTGTTTTTCTCTGCTAATATTAACCACATTAATTTCCTTGGAAATTGAAGTTCAATTTGAGGGTGGTCGATGCACCATTGATTTAACTGAACTATCCAGTCCAATGTGTCATTATACTGGAGCCAGGCAGCTTTGGTACTTCTCCTTGAGAATTGCAAATAAGAACTTAGGAATGTAAGAAATAGAAGCAGGTGACAGCCATTCCGCACCTTGAACCGACTCCACCTGTTGTATTATTGTAATGATATAATGTCTTGAGCTCATTTACTGTAGAAGACATAAGGCACATGACAGCAGTTATACATAGGTATAAAGTTTGAAGACTTCAAAGCTCTGTGTGTGCTCTGCTCAAAACAAAAGTGAAAGCAAGGGTAGATCAAATGTCCATCTAGTGATACCATGCTGATATCCCTCAAAGGCATATTACAACAAAAAAATGACTATTTGCAGTACATGTGCATGTTTAGTTAACATTGCACAAGTGAATAGAACAGATGAATCTATGAGTCTGTAAAACATAAGGTTAATGTGGTCTGCCCAGATCGTGTGACAGTGACCTTGTTTGGAGGTTTCTTGAATGATCCATGGAATTGTCATTCTTGGAAGTCATTCTTGGCTGCAATTGGGATCATGTCTTAGATGCAATTGAACTGTATGGTGGTTGAGGAGCTGGAATAGATATAATTTGCCCTTCGTCATGCCTCACTGTTGTGCTTTTGCATGTAATGATTTCATAGGATCTTGGTTCTGATCAAATCCTTGTCACCTTGGCTGCTTGTCACATTTCTGTGGGATTTTGGATGAAAATTTGTCCTTACTCTAAACTTAGCAATTCTATACCTGCATTTTTATTGTGCACATTGGTCGTCTTCTCTTGTAGTCTTAAAGTTACTTCCTAATTTATGAGAGAAAAGAATGGGGAAGAGTAGATGAATTGGTACACCACCGGTCTGCCAAACATGAGCTCTGCTGGTGACAGAATAGCTTACTCAAAGGTATTGCTCCCAGATGTGATGTTGCAATGTAATCAATCTTGCTTAATCTGTCTACCATTTAGAATTAGGCACTTCACTGTGTGGATCATCCATTCATCTAGGCAGTTGGATCTCGAGTAATGAGGAAAAGTAAAGTGGTTGATATTCAACTTCTTGCACATATTACGAAATGGTTTCCCCATAAATTGTGGATTCTTGTCCATAATGATTTCCCTGGGCACAGCACATGAGCTGAAAATAACACAAACCGTGTGTGATGGTTGTGCTTGATGTGTTGTTGAAGCATGGGATGCTGACCCAATTTCTCTCCAAGACATTCTCCCATCATAACTGAGGTGCTTTAACATGTTTGGTTCCCTGCAAGTCTTCTTCTTACTCTATGTTTTGAGGCTAATTGAGGTGGTAGTTCTGTCTTGTTGCCGACCATCACATAAATGAGCTGAGCCTGAAAAAAGCAGTTGAATTCAGTGGAGCTCATTTAGAAGAACCATTTGACTTACAGCAGGGTAGTAGAAAATCCGTTACTTCACAATGCATAATTGGAAGGTTGTTGAAATACAAACTAAGTATGAGAAAGTTTAGCACTTAAACAATCAATTAGGAATCCAGCTGGTTTAATTGATTTGTTTCATGAGAACTTAAAATAATGAATTCCAGGAACTTGGAAATTACAATTTGTGCCCTTGAAGTGTGAGCTCCAATATTATTTCCCTCAGGCACAACTAGAATCTAATTCTGTGTTTTTTATGACACAGGCGTTGAGTTAACCCCAGATGAACTGAGACCACATAATTTATCAAAAGCAATTGTAGAAAAAGCAGAATGATACAGAGGCTAGAAATCTAAAATAAAAACACAGAAATCTGGAAAACACTCAGCGAGACAAGCAGCTTTTGTGGATAAAAAGAGTTAACATTTCAAGATCATTTTTCAGTTCTGGTGAAAAGTGATTTACTTTAAACATTAATAATGTTTCTACCTGCACAGGTGGCACCTGCATTTAGTTCTTTATCCCCCCAGCATTTTCTATTTTTACATAGAATCTCCTCACAGAAAAAGGCCATTTGGCCCAATTACTCTATAACGATGTTTATCCTCCACATGAGCCTCCTCCGACCCCTTTGCATCCAATCTTATTAACATGCCTGTTTATTCCTTTCTCCTTCATGTACACACCTAGCCTCCCCATAAGTGCATCCAGGCTATACACCTCAACTATTTCTTGTAGCAGTATGTCACATTCTTTATCTCTCTTGATTTCCTGAATTCCCAATTGAAGTTATTAGTGACAATTTTATATTTATGACCTCTCGTTTTAGACTCACCCACAAGTGGAAAATTCTTCTGTACGTCGACCCTGCCAATACCCTTTCAAAATATTAAATACCTTTATCAGGTCACATCTCGGTCATTTCTTTTCCCTTAAGAAGGAAGCCAGCCTGTTCAGCCTTTTCACTAAGCATATCATCTCAGTTCTGGTGTCATCCTTGTGAATTTTTCTTGCTACTTATCAAGTGCCACTATCTCCTTTTCATAATATGGAGACCAGAACTGTTCACAGTACCCCAAGTGGGATCCAAAAAGGTTCTACACAAGTTTGATATAATTTGTTGCTTTTGAGCTCAATTGCTCTGGAAATGAACCCCAAAGCTTTGCTTTCTTTGCTGTTGCCTTATTTTAACTTATACTGCTATTTCTAATGGTTTATATACCAGCACATGGGCAGCACAGTGGTTAGCACTATTGCTTCACAGCTCCAGCGTCCCAGGCTCGATTCTGTGCTTGGGTCACTCTATGTGTGAAGTCTGCCTGTTCTCAATGTGTCTGCGTGGGTTTCCTCCGGGTGCTTCGGTTTCATCCCACAAGTCCCGAAAGACGTGTGAATTGGACATTCTGAATTCTCCCTCACTATACCTGAACAGGCGCCGGAAAGCGGCGACTGGGGGATTTTCACAGCAACTTCATTGCAATGTTAAAGTAAGCCTACTTGTGACACTAATAAAGACTATTAAAAAAAAAATACCTGTACCTTTTGAGACCCTTGCCACTCACCCCTTCCCAAAGATTCAGGGTGGGAGATATAGGAGGGATGTCCGAGGTAGGTTCTTTACTCAGAGAGTGGTTAGGGTGTGGAATGGACTGCCTGCTGTGATAGTGGAATCGGACACTTTAGGAACTTTACGGTTATTGGATAGGAACATGGAGCACACCAGAATGACAGGGAGTGGGATAGCTTGATCTTGGATTCGGACAATGCTCGGCACAACATCGAGGGCCGAAAGGCCTGTTCTGTGCTGTACTGTTCTATGTTCTAAACTCTCTCTACTTCTTTAACTAATTTTTGTGCTTTAAGATTGCCCTAATATCATCTTGTGTGGCTCAGTGTCAAATTTAGTTTTCTAATGTTCCTGTGAAGCATTCTGTGATGTTTGTTTTGGTAAAGGCATTATATAAATGTAGATTGTTGTTGTTGAGATTGCAAGAGAAGGACCGCCAGAAGTTGGCCTTTACCGAACAGCTTTTCCAACTGAGTCAAAAGACATAACAAGATTGTTAGGCTCCAGTGGAAACATCTCAATACCATCTTCTCACCTTGGAAGCGTCTCATAATTGGAGCAGGTGGGAAGTAGTTTGTTAGCTAATGCAAATGATAGATTCAGTGTTATAAGTATCTGCAGAGAGGGTGAATTTTTCTCTTCACACATTATGGTGTTTTGCAAAGTAGTTGCAACTTGACTATACTGAGTTCTGAACTAATTTGTTTGCATGCTTTCAACTGCTTGGAATTGAATGATGGCAGGGAAAATACATACTTCTGTTATATGGAGAAAATGGTCAAAACTATCAAAAACTGGACTTCAGGAAGGGACAGGGAGAGTAGGAAAGGAAATAGGCATTCACAACTAAGGTAAAATCAGGGAGAATTAAAAAAATGCCAAAGCTAAAGGGATGAAGTATTAACAACAAATTAATTGAATTAGTCATGCAGACAGTAATTAATACATTTGTTCTAATAGTCATTAGAGCGACATCTTTGCAATGTGAGCAAGGTTGGGAACTAAATATTCCAGGAAATATAAATTTTAGAAGCAAAATGGAAAAGGAGGAAAGGAAGTTCTGATAATACATGATGGGAGAGAGACAGCAGAAAGAAAGGATCTTAGCTCAGATAATCAAAACGTAGGGTTAGTTTGGAAGGGGCTAAGCAACAACGATGGGAGGAAAACATGAGGGTGGACTCTCACCATATTTTTTCAAAGTGTGAGGCTCAGACTGAAAACCGATGTGTAGCTCCCAGCTGCAAAGTTGTGGGGCAGGATTCTCCATCAGCCGATGAGAAAATCGGGAAACGTGATTGGGCGGATAATCGTTTCCGACACCAAAATCGGTTCTGCAGAGTGACACCGGCCTTATGGGTGCCGATATGATGCCAAATCATAAATCTCCGTCACCTCGATAGTGTGCTAATGTGTTCCAGAACGCACATAGAGTAAACGCCATTGGCATACCATTAATGGGCCTTGCCCAGTACTCTCTGGGGTCTCCTCGTGCCCCGCCTTTCATGGGCTGAACTCCCAATGGCGAGGTTCACTTGTGCTTTTAAAAGTCGTGAAACCGGCCTCGTGGCTGATGAGGGACAGAGAGCAGGTAGGACATGGAGAGCAGCGACTGTGGGCTGCTGGTCCAAACACTGACCGGGCTGGCTGGGTTGGGGCCCTGCCAGGGTCGGGGTGGAGGGGGGGGGTGGAGGGTGATGACGGGGGAACTGGCCATGTGGCCGAGGTAATCCCCCAACGGACTGGGGCGGTGCCTATGGATGGACTGCCATTGCCGCAGCCTGCAAAGTAACCATCTTTTTGCGCACCCCACTGACCACTCACATTGGTCCCAAGTTCTGCAGAGTGACGCTGGCCATATGGGCACCCCCACCACCCAAACAGCCACCACCCATCAGCGAGGTATCAGGCAGTCCATATAGGGCAATACCCACTGCAACCCCTTCGGGGTGTTGGATGGGGGCCATGGAGTGTACCGCTGGAAAGGGCAGCACCAGCTGACGGTACCCCTGGCAGCAGGGATGGGTGCCAGAGGCCACCATGGTGCCGGGCACTGATGGGGCCAGGGGTGCGGAGATGGGAAGGGCAGGGACATGAGGGGGCAGGATCCGCAGTGCCAACCCCGGTCACTGTGTAGGCCGTAGGATCTGGTTGGGCACGGGGGTATGCACTATGCTAATATGTCGGTCTTTCGCCCCCTGCAAACATTGGAAATTGAATGGTGGCCTTCCCCCTAGTCGCTGTAGCCCTGGGGATGCACTGCGGCTGTACGAGCTGGCACTGCTCGAGGAGGGAGAAGCTGCAGCAGGGGAGCAGACAGCAGTGTGTGCAGCAGTGGAGCATGTCCCAGAGGAACAGGAGGCAGTTGCCTAGGATGGAGAGCAAGCTGCTCAACAGGTTGAGGAGGAGGAGGTACCACGTAGGTGCCGCATGAGGCCTCGGGTGTACCGGTAGCGCCTGTCATTCGAGGACCTGCTGAACCGGGCATGCGTCGAAGACTCCGGCTGAGCAGGGGGACAGTGCAACATATTTGCCAGATCATGGTGCACCTGGCACCACGGGGGAATGGGGGAGGACACTGCTCCTGGTGGCTGTTAAAGTGACGATCACCCTGAAGCTCTGGGCATGATCGAACGGTGCTTCGTGGTAGCCTCCTGAAGTTGCAGTTCAGGTGCCAGGACTGCTCTGGAGGAGCCCTCCAGTCTGATGCTGAGAGGGTCACCCGCATCGTGGCAGCCTACTGCATCCTCCACAGCATCGCGCAGCAGAGGGGTGAAGTGCTGGAGGAGAAGGTTGAAGGCCAGTCCTCCTCCGACGAGGAGGATATAGGGGAGGGTGAGTATGGGCAGGACATGGGGCCCGGGCAGGCACGGGAGGCCACACAACCTTTGCGACAGGGTCAATGCGCATTGGACGCTGTGATCGCCTTCAGGTTCACCAACAGAGGGGTGGGGGGTGGGGGGGACTGGCCAGGGGTATGGACACCGCATCCAACCACCCCCCCCCCCCCCCCCCCCCCCCCCCCCCCTCATGCAACCTCCTTTGTGATACCTGCCGCACAGCAGGGTGTGGGCCCTGGGATGGCAGTAACACCGGGTCTGGTTCATGGGATGGACAACCCGTTCTGGGATGAGCTCTGCTTCTCCTCATTGTTTGACAACATCTGACTCCAGCCAGCCCACTTGGTGATTCCTGTGTACGATCTGGCCATTCCATCACACGGTCCCATCGGATCTCTGGGGTGACGGTAGTTGGGACGGTCAGGGAGGAGGGTGGGGAGCCCTGCCCACCCACAATGTCCGCCCGTCTGCCCCTCCCCTCCTGCCCCCCACGCCCCCTCTCTGGCCCAGACTAGCCCACCCCTCACATCCATCTGACAAAGCAATGAAGCAGGTTGTAATAGTGGTAACAGGTGTTTAATGTGCATAAGTATTTACAGATGCGTGCCCTAGTCCCTATCATTAAACTGTGTCCTGCGTTCGTGCCAACCTAACTGGTATCTAATTACCTGGCCTTACGGGACAAAACGTTACATTTAGGTAGATACCCAGATGGGACATAAGGAGTGGAGGCAACCTGTTGTGATTCTGCGATCTGGCCCAGGGCTACTCCATGTGATGGGTTGCAAGTGGAGCTAACCCCTGAGACTCCCTCACCACCTGCTGTTGCCAGTCCTGGAGGCACGTTCTGCTCTCGAGCAGGGTCTGCTTGCTCGCAGCCCTGGAGCACAGGGGGTGGACCATCGCCATCTGGGTTTGTGTCACATCACGCTGTGACTGTGCCACCCACTCCTTTGTCTGTGCCACATCAGCCTGTGACTGCGCCATCTCCCTCTGGGACTGGGCCACCTTCCTCTGTGTCTGCCCCACGTCAGCCAGTGCCTGAGCAATGCCGCTGCTGTTCTCAGCCATGGCCCACTGTTTCCAGGTGGCTTTGGCACATGGCTGCCTGTGAGTCAGAAACTCTGTCCTGGGCCTCGACCAGCATCTGCACAGAATGGCCCAGGCCTTGGACATGCTGATCCAAGGTCAAAACTCTGGCCCCAATGCCTCCAACGCGGATGCCACCTGTGCAGTGTTAACCTGCGTGGCACGTACTTTTAGCACCACCTACTGCTCCTGCACACAGTTGCAGTCCTCAAATTGCATCTGCAGGTGTTGGATGCTCGCTGACCGCCCCTCATTTAGACCCCAGCACTGTGACTGCAGTTCCACGATCAGTTTGCCCTCCAATGGTTCGCCCCCTCGGGAGTTCCTACCTCTACCTGATGTACTGGATCAGCTGTGTGGTGCGCACCAGAGCGTTTCCCAGGAGCCTTTTCACTAAAGTGCCCGACCAAACTGAGTGTCTCTGGGATGGTGGAGGGTGTTGGAGACAGCTGTAACGGGAAATCTGTATCACCATCGGACTCAAGCTCCAGGGTGTCCTAGGTCTCAGGTCAAGGGCTGCCAGCTAGGGCTGCTCTCCTTGTTGCTGCTTGGCTCACGGGGGGACACCAGCTCTGGGGCGGGGGACACCCGATGGACTCGCCCTATCACCAGCAGGTCCTGCAAGGCGCAAGTCAGGATGCATGATTAGACTGCGGGCCGGGGGGGGAGTGGGGGTGGTGTGGGGGTGAGGGTAGGGGTGAGGGTGGTGTGGGGGATGGTGAAGGTGGGAGGATGGTGAGGGTGGTGGTGGGGGGTGGTGAGGGTGGTGGTGGTGGGATGGTGGGGTAGTGGTAAGGGTGAGGATGGGGTTGAGGGTGAGGGTGATGTGGGGATGAGCGTGGGGGTGAGGGCGAGGTTGGTGTGGGGTGGTGGTGAGGGTGGGGATCATGGTGGTGTGGGTTTTGTGGTGAGGATGGTGGTGAAAGTGTTGGTGAGGGTGGTGGTATGGGTGGTGTTGAGGGTGGTGTTGGGGGTGTTGCAACACGTGTCAAGGCAAACCACAACTCAGCAGGGCCTCACTTATTCGCCTGGGGCCGACCTCCACCCCAGCGACTTCCGTATCTTTGGGCCCAGCGACCACGTCCGTGGACCTTTGCTCAGACACGGTAAGGGGCCGCTGGTCCGGTCGTCCCCCTCCAGTCTCTCCCGCTCCCAGTGGTTGTGGCCGGTTTTCTCCTGGGGGGAAACAGAAAACGACAATATTAGACAGTCCAAAGCATGCAGCACATGGGGTGGGTAGCTGGTGGCTTCAGTTGCCAGGGCATCCTGCCATGGTGGTTGGTATGGGTGCCGACATGTGGTGCAGGGTGGGGGTTGATGCACGATCAATTGCACAAAGACTAAAGTTGGGTACAACTGTGACTTTATTACAGTCAGATGCGTGGCCTCCTGCTGCAGCTGGCGAAATGGCAGGGCACTGGAGGTCATGCATATTTATACAGTTCTCCGTTAGCGGAGCCAGCCGGCAGAAGCTACCGGCGAACCTGTAGTGCAGGTCCTACCTTACATCTCCTATTACAGTGGTTCACCACAGGGGTTTGGCTGCCTTCCCGGTGGGAGGTGGGGATGAGGTCATGAGTGTGTGGGACGGGGTTTACTGCCTGGGGCACAATGTTGCCTGCTCACCCTGGCCGCCCTGAGGAGGTTGTGCAGTTTCTTCCTGAACAGCAGGCTGGTCCGGATGGTGTTGCGCACGACGCTGACTGCCTCTGTCACCTGGGCCCAGGCATGGCGAACGGCACTGTCTGGTAGCCTCCTTCCGAGGCCGGGGTGTAGGGTTGCCCACCTCGACCTCCATGGCAGCTCGACGTCCGTAAATCGTAGAGCTGCTCTCTTTGCTGCCATCTTGTTGGCTGGGATGGTGTGTGTGGGGAGTGTAGTGTGTATGTGTGGCTGCTGCAAGTCAGCATCCAGAGTGTCAATTGTGAAACCAGCAAAGCCGGCACCATTTCTCATTGGAATCGATTGTGTTCCACGTGGTGTCGGTGCTAGCCCCTTAACGGTTACTGAATCGGTCCAGGTGCGGGGTCAGTTTTGTTGTCGTGGAAATCCGCGAATCCTGCCCCGGCCTCACCACTTAGTGTCAGGAACGGAGAACCCCGCCCTAGTTTTCTCTCCAGATCTTGAGTTTCTCGGAATAAAAAGATGAGTGGGGGTGGTTTATGCTGTTAGTCTTCCAGGGCATGGCCTGATAGAGACGACAAGGCTGGCTCAACAGAGATCGGGGCACCATCTTAAAAGAGCGCCCTGATCAGAACTGAATCAATGCCCCCAGCACGGAGGTATAGTCGACATGTGGCTCCCAATAGGTTCCACGCCAGCAGTTCCCATTGGCACTGCCCCTGACATTACACCTTGGCACAGATTAGCACTGCCAGCTTGTCACAGTGCCCCGCCCCGCCCCCTCCCGGGGGGCTATTACCCTTGACTGATTCACGGCTTCAATTAGCTGTTGTAAACCTCACCAATGTGATGTCACGTTGACTGTTCAGTGAGGAGAGGCCATATGGGTAGGATTATTACACAGATTTAGAAATAATTGTGGTGTGGGAAATATATTGGCATGGACTGGGGATAAATTAATGGACAGAAAACAAAATAATAGAGGTTTGGGACATTTTGGGTTAGCAGGAACATCAGTGCTTGGGCCTCGTTATGTATTGTCTCTATTAATGACTTAGATGAAGTTCTGAGTACAACATATCAAAATTTGCTGAGGATAAAGTTATATTTATTAAACAAATGCAGGGCAATTCTCTTGACCAGAAAATGAGTCTTTGATATTTACTGTGAAGTGTCGCGAAAACATTGATTTTTGTGTTTCAGACAGCGAAGAAAATTACATTTTATGGCAAAGGTAGTTATTCATCTATGTTGCCAATCAGGAGAATAAAATATTCAACTTAAAGTAACAGGTATTGGCATGATTTGATGATACACTCATGCCAACTTTGCTGGCTTTCTTTAGTATGTAATAACTATCAAGTCAGATCTTTAATATTGTGGACTCTCATTGGTATCTATGAAAGTAAGGTTATCATAGATTAGAGTTGTTTTATGTGCAACCGATCAAAGTGATTCAAAATAGGGCAGCACGGGGCGCAGTGGGTTAGCCCTGCTGCCTCACGGTACTAAGGTCCCAGGTTTGATCCCAGCTCTGGGTCACTGTCCACGTGGAGTTTGCACATTCTCCCTGTGTTTGCGTGGGTTTCGCCCCCACAGCCCAAAGATGTGCAGGGGAGATGAATTGGCCACGCTAAATTGCCCCTTAATTGGAAAAAGTTAATTGGGTAGTCAAAAAAAATTTTTTTTTAAAGTGATTCAAAATGTTTACAATCAGGTTTGCATGAAAAGGCACAATGAAGGCTGTGGCTTTACTGCAGTTGCTAGTCATAGGTCAGTAGCTACAGTGTTGATTTGTAACTGGAAACAGCTTGTCCAATAATATAAAAATGGAAAATACATCAGATCGTCTGATGCAGGGTCACCAACCCAAAACATTGGTCGCTTCCCTCTCAACATATTTACCAGTACTGCTAAATATCTCCAGCATTTTCTATATTTATTTCATATTTCCAGCATTCAAATTGTATTGTTTCAGTACCTTGTTTATGTTGCTTGGCGTATGCTCAAGGCAAGGTCTCGAAGTGCAAACCAATGGTTAATATCTTTGGATGAATACACGGTAGATGTTAATGAGGGTAGCAACAGGAATGCGACAGCCAAATTAATTCTCAGAAGGAACTTACTAGTTTAATTCTGCTGTGCCTTGTTCCTTTCATATTATAGGCTTACTGAACATATTGTGGTGGTGATGTGTTCGGGATCACTTAGGGAGTCCGAGTTGCTGCGGCAACATGCACATTTACATACATGTTGCAGACTGGAGCTATGGATAGTGATGGCAGAGGATCCAACTTTCTTTCCATCATATACCTGTTTAGCTGTTTAGCACAGGGCTAAATCGCTGGCTTTGAAAGCAGACAAGGCAGGCCAGCAGCACGGTTCAATTCCCGTAACAGCCTCCCCGAACAGGCGGCGGAATGTGGCGTCTAGGGGCTTTTCACAGTAACTTCATTTGAAGCCTACTTGTGACAATAAGCGATTTTCATAGAGCTGACCAGGAATCTCTCCTTCTCTTACTTCCTGCCGTTGGAGGCTGTCGGAAGGATTTTCAGGTTGACGGTCAACCTGTTTGGCCGCAGTATGAATGTACTTTCCTTGACCATCATGTCCTGGAGTGGATTTAAACACAAGGCTTCTGACTCAGAGGCAGAGATGTTACCCATTGCACCACAAGGCCTCCTGAACACACCGTAGCTGTATGAATTTTAACCTTTCACTTGAGAAGCATGATAATGTAGTATGAAGCTATGTTATTTGGAAATAGTTATTCAATGGCTGAATTGTTGATATTGTTTGATTAGAATCATAGAATTTACAGTGCAGAAGGAGGCCATTTGGCCCAACGAGTCTGCACCAGCCCTTACAAAGAGCACCCTACTCAAGGCCATGTATCTGCCCTATCCCCGTAACCCAGTAACCCCCACTTACCCTTTTTGGACATTAAGGGCAATTTAGCATGGCCAATCCACCTAACCCACACATCTTTGGACTGTGGGAGGAAACTGGAGCACCCGGAGGAAACCCACGCAGACACGGGGAGAACGTGCAGACTCCACACAGACAGTGACCCAGCCAGGAATCGAACCTGGGACCCTGGAGCTGTGAAGCAACTGTGCTAATCACTATGCTACCGTGCTGCCCCAAATAGCTGGTCCTGCCTGGGAAAGAAATAAAGAAGGAAAACCTGTGGGACCAGGTGAGAAGTGCCTAGATGCTCTTGTCATAATGCTAGGGTGTAGAGAGGTTAGTAGACCTCGGCTTCCAAGGATGGACTGTTTTAAGAAATGGAAAAATATTTGGGGTGGAATTTTCTCAAAAAGAAAATGCAAAGTGGCGTAGCAGGTGGAAAAAATGGCAAAAAAGCCACAAAGGGATAATGCCAGGGGATGTGCCAGGAGCATGCTGGAGTAATGTTAGGGTACTGCCCGGGCATGACCCTTTCCCCCTCTTTGGGATGCACTCACCTGTGCGCCTCCGATAGGTGCTGCTTGCCAGGTGCACCTGTGCCCTCACACCAATATGAATGGACATTCGAATGGTGGGGAGGGTGGAACTATCAGGCATAAAGGCCTGATAATCACATTTGAATGTATTCAAATAAGGATCTGACTTTTCAACGTTGGGATTCCTGTTATGTCATTGGAGGGGGACGGGCCAATTGGAACAGGAAATCCCACCGGCATAAGTCATGCTTTGGGATTCCTGCAGGATCTCCCGCTTTCGCCACCAATCCTGTTCCCGAAAACGTGAGTGCAACATCCCTCATGGTGTCTGATACTGGTGGCAATTCCAAGGATGACATTGTGTTAATTTTGCAAAATAACTTTGCTGGAATACTTGACTAATTTGGCTAATAATATGCAGAGTCCCAACATCAGCCTTTAAATTATAAATGTATTGCAAGCGTGCAGCAGGTAATTAAGAAGGGAAATGAAATTCTGTCCGACATTGCGATAGAGGGATGGAGTTTAAAAACAGGGAGGTTATGTTGCAACTGTCTAGGGAGCTGGTGAGGCCACACCTGGAGTACTGTGTACAGTTTTGGTCTCCTCACTTGAGAAAGGATGAACTGGCACTGGAGAGATTAATTTGGTTGATTCCAGAGTCGAGAGGATTGGCTAATGAGAAGAGACTGAGTAGACTGGGACTATACTCATTGGAATTTAGAATAACAATAATAATCTTTATTAGTGTCACAAGTAGGCCTACATTAACACTGCAATGAAGTATTGTAAAAATCCCCTCGTCGCCACACTCCGGCACCTATTTGGGTACACTGAGGGAGAATTTAGAATGTCCAATTCACCTAACAGAATGTATTTCGGGACTTGTGGGAGTAAACTCACAGAGACACGAGGAGAATGTGCAGATTCCGTACAGACAGTGACCCAAGCCAGGAATCGAACCCTGGTCCCTGCAGCTGTGAAGCAACAGTGCTAACCACTGTGTTGGATGGGGGGTTGGGGGGGTGGGGGGTGGGGGGGTGGGGGGTTGGGGGGGATTTGTGGGGGCGGGGGTGGGGGGTGAGGGGGTGGGGGGGTTGGGGGGGGTTGGGGGGGTTAGAGTTAACACTTTACTGTAACTACATCCAACCACTAGATGCCGATCAAAAGCATACACGTGGGTCAAGTGATATGTTTGATTCAGGGAGAAGGTTGTAAGGCGAGACAGTGAATAGTCGTGTTATCAGGAGCTCTGTGGGCAGCACGGTAGCACAAGTGACTAGCACTGTGGCTTCACAGCGCCAGGGTCCCAGGTTCGATTCCCCGCTGGGTCACTGTCTGTGCGGAGTTTGCACGTTCTCCCCGTGTCCGCGTGGGTTTCCTCCGGGTGCTCCGGTTTCCTCCCACAGTCCAAAGACGTGCAGGTTAGGTGGATTGGCCATGCTAAATTACCTGTAGTGTCCATAAGGGTTGGGAGGGGTTATTGGGTTGCGGGGATAAGGTGGAAGTGAGGGATTAATGTGGGTCGGTGCAGACTCGATGGGCCGAATGGCCTCCTTCTGCACTGTATGGTCTATGTAATCTATGTAATCTATGTAGTTAGAATCATAGTTTTAGTCAATCTGTTATCTTTAATATATTAGCAAGCAAGTTGAATCTATTTAGTTGTAGTGTAAATAAATTAGCTTTGTTCAATACATCGCTTGATGTTCTTTGTGAGACACCACATTTCGAAGCTTTCCTCATTCAGAAATCAAAGAACATCACAGTATGGGGGTGTGTGTGGAGGGATGAGGGGGGGGTTGCTGCGGTGGTTGCTGGCAGCATTGGGATAACTCCCTGATTCATTCTTGTCTCCATGAGCACTTCCCGGGGTGGGGAGGAAGAACATTGGCTCCCTTGCGGTGATTAGGGGCCATGTTCTGGTTAAAGCAGTGTCTCTGATGCGATCATCAATTCACTCGAGCCAAGAGTAGAAGTAAACCATGGCTTTAATCAACTTAGAACAGTGCCTGCCTGCGACTGATCCAATACTGAGAACCGCCTACAGGTCGACTGCTCTTTATACCTCCCTTCAAGGGGAGGAGCCATGGGCGGAGCCCATGCAGGCCCCAACATGTTCCCCTATGGATAATGCCATACAATGGCCCATAGGAGGAGCCCACAAGGGCAACAGCATAGCACAGATACAGATACAAGGGCAACAGCACAGATACAAATACAATGGTGGATTATTGGCATAATACATTCACCACATTCACCCCCTGTTAAAAAATGAAGTCCGGCGGGGGTGACAGGTTCATAAGTTCAGCTGGTCCGGCGCACGGATTGTGCGCTGTGATCGCCGAAGCTCTGGCGTTGTTGCTGGCCCGGGTGTTGAGCTCGTCCGTGCTGGCATCGGTAGTGAGGGCGCCAGTGCGGGTACAGACGTGGACTCCGGGAGCGTCTCTTCTGGAGCTTCATTCCTGTGGATCGGTGAAGGGGGGATGGCGGGCGGGAGGGAACGCGGGAGCCATATAGAGGCGGGGGCACTGGTCATGGTAGGTTGGGCGGGATATGGTGGAGGGCCGGTGGTGGTGGTGGTGGAACCGGCGGGCGCCAGATCCCGGAGGGAGACCGTACCCTGTCGGCCATCGGGGTGTTCAATATAAGCGTACTGGGGGTTGGAGTGTAGGAGCTGGACCCTCTCTACCAGAGGATCGAACTTATGGCTCCTGACGTGTTTTCTGAGTAGGACTGGCCCTGGTGTCTTCAGCCAGGACGGAAGCGAGGCCCCTGAGGTGGATCTCCTGGGAAAAACAAACAGGCGATCATGAGGGGTCTCGTTTGTACCCGTGCAAAGTAGGGACCTAATAGAGTGGAGCGCATCGGGGAGGACGTCCTGCCAGTAAGAAACTAGGAGATTCTTGGACCGCAGGGTCAGTAGGACGGTCTTCCAGACCGCCGCGTTCTCCCTCTCAACTGCCCGTTTAAACTGGGATTATAACTGGTAGTCCTGCTCGAGGCGATGCCCTTACTGAGCAGGTACTGATGCAATTCGTCACTCATGAATGACAAGCCCCGATCACTGTGGACATAATTGGGGAAACCAAACAGAGTGAAGACACTATGTAGGGCTTTAATGATGGTGGACGTGGTCATTTCGGGGCAAGGGATTGCAAAGGGAAAGCGGGAGAACTCATCAATAGTGTTGAGGAAATATGTATTGCGGTTATTGGAGGGGAGGGGCCCTTTGAAATCAATACTGAGGCGCTCAAAGGGCCGGGATGCCTTTACCAGGTGGGCCTTATCTGGTCGATAGAAGTGCGGTTTACACTCCGCACAGATCTGGCAGTCCCTGGTCATGGCTCTGACCTCCTCGGTGGAGTAGGGCAGGCTGTGGGCCTTGATAAAGTGGATAAGCCGGGTGACACCCGGGTGGCAGAGGTCATTGTGGATAGCCCGAAGTCGGTCATCTTGCGCGCTGGCGCATATGCCGCGGGACAGGGCATCTGGGTGCTCGTTGAGCTTCCCAGGACGATATACTATATCATAGTTATAGGTGGAGAGTTCGATCCTCCACCTCAAGATCTTATCGTTCTTTATTTTGCTCCGCTGCGTATTATCGAACATGAAGGCTACCGATTGTTGGTCGATGACGAGGGTAAACCTCCTACCAGCGAGGTAGTGCCTCCAGTGCCGTACGGCTTCCACGATGGCTTGGGCCTCTTTTTCAACTGAGGAGTGCTGAATTTCAGAGGTGGTGACGGTGCGCGAAAAAAACGCTACCGGTCTGCCTGCTTGATTGAGGGTAGCGGCAAGAGCAATTTCTGATGCGTCGCTCTCCACCTGGAAGGGGACGGACTCGTCCACCGCACGCATCGCGGCTTTGGCGATGTCCGCCTTGATGCAGCTGAAGACCTGGCGGGCCTCAGTCGCCAGTGGGAAGATGGTGGCCTTGATTAGTGGGCGAGCTTTGTCCGCATAGTTGGGGACCCACTGGGCGTAATATGAAAAGAACCAGAGGCACCCCTTCAGGGCCTTGGGGCAGTGGGGGAGGGGGAGATGCAGGAGGGGGTGCATACGGTCAGGGTCATGTCCTAGAACCCTGTTTTCCACGACGTAGCCAAGGATGGCTAGTCTGGTTGTGCGGAAAACGCATTTCTCCTTGTTGTACGTGAGCTTTAGGGTTTGGGCGGTTTGGAGAAATCTGTGGAGGTTGGCGCCGTGGTCCTGCTGATCATGGCCGCAGATGGTGACATTGTCCAAGTACGGAAATGTGGCCCGCAGCCCGTACTGGTCCACCATTCGGTCTATCGTTCTTTGGAACACCGAAACCCCATTCGTGACACCAAAGGGGACCCGGAGGAAGTGGAAAAGGCGGCCATCTGCCTCAAAAGCCGTGTAGTGGTGGTCCTCTGGCGGATTGGGAGCTGGTGGCATGCAGACTTCAGATCCACCGTGGAGACACCTGGTAGTGTGCAATCTGATTTACCATGTCTGCGATCCGGGGAAGGGGGTATGCATCGAGTTGCGTGTACCAGTTTATGATTTGGCTGTAATCTACAACCATCCGGTTCTTTTCCCCGGTCTTGACGACCACCACCTGAGCTCTCCAGGGGTTATTGCTGGCCTCGATGACTCCCTCCCGCAAGAGTCGCTGGACCTCGGACCTGATAAAAGTCCTGTCCTGTATGCTATATTGCCTGCTTCTGGTGGTGACTGGTTTGCAGTCGGCAGTGAGGTTTGTGACGAGTGGGGGAGGGTAGACCTTTAGGGTCGCGAGGCTGCATATGGTGAGTGGGGGTAGGGGCCCCCCGAACTTCAGGGTTAGGCTCCTGAGGTTGCATTGGAAATCTAGTCCCAATAGGAAAGGAGCGCAGAGGTCTGGGAGCACATATAATTTAAAACTGGTGTACTCGGCGCCCTGTATTGCTAGGGTTGCGGTAGTGCACCCTCGGATTTGCACCGTGTGCAACCCAGAAGCGAGGTAGATGGTTTGGTGCACCGGGAAGATTGGGAGCGAGCAGCATCTTACCATGTCCGGGTGAATGAAGCTCTCTGTGCTCCTGGAGTCGAAAAGTCAAGGCGTCTCGTGCCCGTTTAGCCAGACGGTCATCATGGAGCTCCGGAGGTGCTTGGGTCGTGACTGGTCCAGGGTGACCGCGCTGAGTTGCGGGTAGCCGGCGTGGTCGGAGGTGTTGGGGCGGTTCCACGATGGCTGGCCTTGTTGATTGCACGCATCGAGAAGCGTAGCAGATGGCGGCCAAGATGGCGGCCCCCGTTGATCGAGCGTGGCGGGCGGTGAGGAAGATGGCGTCCAAGATGGCGGCCCCCATGGATCGCACGTGGCTGGCCGCGTGGGGGAGGATGGCCAAGATGGTGGCCCCCATGAGTCGCACATGCTGTGAGGACTGGAAGATGGCTGCCCCCACGGATAGCACGAGGCTGATGACGCGTCTACATCGGCGGAGTCGGCGGACATGCTGCCACACTGCGGGGTCTGCGGGCCTGTGAGTCTGAGGTTAAGGCCTGTGAGTTAGAGTTCTTGGATCTGGCCAAGCAAGCTTTGGCAAAATGTCCTTTTCTCCCGCAGCTGCTGCAGTTCACATTACGGGCCGGGCAGTGTTGGGACTGGACGCAGAAATAGCAGGGTAGCCCCCTATGGTGGGCGGGCAGCCGGGCGGCACAGGCCTGGGGTAGTCTGTGGTCGGGGGTCCACGATGTGATCGCGTGGTCAGCCGGGAACGCTTTTAGGCTCTGGAGCGCTACTTCCAGAGAGGAGGCGAACTTTACCGTCTGATCGAGGTCCAGGGCCCCCTTTTCCAGTAGGCGCTGTCTCACGTAGTTGGACCAGACTCCTGCCACGTAGACGTCTCGGACGGCGAGTTCCATATGTTGAGTGGCCGTAAAGGCCTGGTAGTTGCAGCTGCATGCGAGGGCTTTGAGGTCGCATAGGTAGTCTTCTAGCGATTCCTTGGGGCGCTGGCGGCGAGTGGTGAGGATGTGTCACCTGTAGACCTCGTTCACGGGCCGTACATAGAGGCGTTCGAGCATCGCGAGGGTGTCTGCTTAGGAGGAGGCCTCGTCGAGCTGAACAGAGATTCGATGGCTCACCAGTGCGTGGAGGAGGCTCAGCTTCTGTTCGTTGGTGTCGGAAGGCGTGGAGGAGGCTGCGAGATGGGCCTTGAAGCAGCGGAGCCAATGTTAAAACATTTATTTCGCCTCCGCGGCCTGCGGATCGAGTTCCAGTTGGTCAGGTTAGAGGGCCGATTCCATAGTTGCGTTTAAGTCGATTAAATTGATGCGACCATCAATTCACTCGAGACCAGAGTAGAAGTAAACCGTGGCTTTAATCAACTTAGAATAGTGCCTGCCTGAGACTGATCTAATACTGAGAACCTCCCACAGGTCGACTGCTCTTTATACATCCCTTCAAGGGGAGGAGCCATGGGCAGAGCCCATACAGGCCCCAACATGTTCCCCTATGGATAATGCCATACAATGACCCATAGGAGGAGCCCACAAGGGCAACAGCATAGCACAGATATAGATAAAAGGGCAACAGCACAGATACAAAAACAACGGTGGATTATTGGCATAATACATTCACCACAGTCTCCATTGGCATCCTCGCCCCCACCCCACCCTCGCCGTGTTTGGAGACCATCAGTTCTCCAGAGGAAGACTCCTGGAGACGTACAGAACTTTGGGTCTCAATCTCCCAGGCATAGGCCATTCTGTGGAGGGGTTCCCCATTCACACTGATCACCTGGCATTGTCACTGCACTTTCAACAATTTTAGAAATCTGCAATGGGTGTCTGTCAATTACAGTTGCAGCAGCGAACTCTACCAGTAGGGGTGCTGTTTGCCTACCAGCTTGAGTATCCTGCCACTGTGACCCATCTGCCATCCCTATTTGAGCAGGAATCTGGGAGGTACCCTTTTAATTGGCCACCTATAGGAAGATCATATATTCACTGGAAAATTCATCCCTGACTAATTAAAGGGATTATGGTGAAAGGGAATGACAATGAGATAAGTAAGGGCACTAAAGTTGGAGCTAGAGGAGGGATGAATGGCAGAGTAATAAATAATGTCTATTCAAAAAAAAAGACACGCGTCAAATGAGGAAAGAAAATTTCAAAGAGGCCAAGGTTCTGATTTGAAATTGTTGAACTCAGTGTTGATTCCAGAAAGGCTATGAATACATCATCAAAAGATGAGGCACTGTTCCTCAAGCTTGTGTTCAGCTTCATAGAAACAGTGAATGAGTCACGGACAAAGATGTCAGTGTGATAACAAGGTGGAGAATTAAAATTACGGACAAGCTGAGGGATATCAAAAGAGAGTTGGATGTCACAATGGGAGTAGTTGGGGTATTAAAGAGATAAATTCCAATGGACCAGATGGCCTTTTCGACCCGTGCAAATATTTGCCAACAATAATGAAATGAAATTAAATTAAAATTGCTTATTGTCACAAGTAGGCTTGAAATGAAGTTACTGTGAAAAACCCCTAGTGGCCACATTCCGGCGCCTGTTCAGGGAGGCTGGAATTGACTCAGCTTGCTTTCCAGATGCGGGGTTAATCACATTATATTAGGATGTGTTGTTCACAATGAGAACAATGTCACTCTTGATTGATGTGTTGGGTGTTCTGGATCACATACAGGTCACCAACACTTGAAGTAGTGCAACACTATTTTATTAAAAGGTTAACTATTTAAACATACTTGAACTGTGGGTAAATACAATACCAGCTTTAACTAAACACCTTTGCCTTGCCCTAACCACTTGATGCATTCAGCACATGGTGAATGTCTGTGTTGCAGGCTGTGAGCTATGTGCTCCTAGCTAGCTGCTACTCGAATGAGCGAGAACTCTGATGTCCCCTTTCTTTATAGTGCGTGTGCTCTCACTGGTGATTGGCTGCGGTGTTGTGTATGTTGATGGGTCCCACTGTGTGTCCATCAGAGTGCGTCTGCACCATGATATACTGGTGTATATTATGACATCCCCCTTTTATCGAAAAAAATGTGCCTGCATGACAATAAATAGTGTGCGGTGAATGTTCCTGACTACGTGTGTGCGAAATATTTACAGGACTATGTACATAAAACTAAGCTATTTACATGCAAAGGTGCCTGGTGCAGAACAAAACATTGTGTCACACAAATAACGAGATGAACACTACATACAAACCACTTGAACGATTAAATGAAAGAACAGGACAGACCAGAGAGTCCATTAGTGCAAAGTTCACAAATTAGGGGCGTCATTCTCCGACCCCCCGCCGGGTCGGAGAATGGCCGCTGGCAGCCGTGAATCCCGCCCCCGCCCCCGCCGAAGTCTCCGGTACCGGAGATTGGGCGGGGGCGGGAATCGGGCCGCGCCGGTTGGCGGGACCCCACGCTCAATTCTCCGGCCCGGATGGGCCGAAGTCCCGCCCAGAAATTGCCTGTCCCGCCGGCGTAAATCAAAGCTGGTATTTACCGGCGGGACCAGGCGGCGTGGGCGGGCTCCGGGGTCCTAGGGGGGGGGCGCGGGGTGATCTGACCCTGGGGGGTGCCCCCACGGTGGCCTGGCTCGTGATCGGGGCCCACCGATCCGCGGGCGGGCCTGTGCTGTGGGGGCACTCTTTCCCTTCCGCCTCCGCCACGGTCTCCACCATGGCGGAGGCGGAAGAGACTCTCCCCACTGCGCATGCGCGGGAAACTGTCGGCGGCCGCTGACGCTCCCGCGCATGCGCCGCATTTCCGCGCCAGCTGGCGGGGCAACAAACGCCATTTCCGCCAGCTGGCGGGGCGGAAATCCCTCCGCCGCCGGCCTAGCCCCTCAATGTTGGGGCTCGGCCCCCAAAGATGCGGAGCATTCCGCACCTTTGGGCCGGCGCGATGCCCGTCTGATTGGCGCCGTTTTTGGCACCAGTCGGCGGACATCCCGCCGTTGGGGGAGAATTTCGCCCTAGGTCTCTGAGGTGGGTGACGAATTCTGGTTGACCGCCTCAAGGGTGAGTCAGGAGCCACCGGCTGAGGAGCGGGCTGGACTGCGTCAGAGTGAGGAGGATGCAGTGTAACCGGAATCTCTGCATAGTCCAGGTCAGGGACAACAGGAGGGCGTGGCACTAGCGGAGGATCACGTGGGGAGCACGGAAAGAGATGAAGGGCACACTGATTACGGCGCAGAATGGAACCATCCGGTAGACGAACCAGGAACGAGCGGGGAGCCACCTGCCGAAGAACCACAGCAGTTGCAGACCAGCCACCATCCGGAAGATGGATGCGGATATTGTCATCTGGAGCCAGAGCAGGGACATCAGCTGCACGGGCGTCATGAGCCGCCTTGTGCTGTGCACGAGACAGTTGCATTCGTTGAAGGGCCGGAACGTGGTCGAGATCTGGGACATGAATGGACGGCACTGTCGTCCTCAGGGTGCGACCCATGAGCAGCTGGGCTGGCGACAGGCCAGTGGACAGTGGGGCCGAGCGATAGGCCAGCAAGGCGAGGTAGAAGTCGCATCCCGCATCGGCAACCTTGCAGAGGAGCCGTTTGATGATGTGGACGCCCTTCTCCGCTTTGCCATTGGATTGTGGGTACAGGGAACTGGATGTCACATGCACAAAGTTGTACCTCCTCGCAAAGTTTTACCATTCCTGGTTTGCGAAGCAGGGGCCATTGTCCGACATCACAGCGAGTGGGATGCCGTGACGAGCAAAGGTGTCCTTACAGGCACGGATGACTGCAGACGATGTGATGTCGTGCAAACATACCACCTCCAGGTAGTATGAAAAATAGTCTACAATCAGAACATAGTCCCTGCCCAGCGCGTGGAACAGGCCGATGCCGACCTTGGACCACGGGGACCTGACCAACTCAAGGGGCTGTAGGGTCTCACGTGGTTGGGCCGGCTGGAACCGCTGACAGGTGTGGCAGTTGAGCACTGTGTTGGCGATGTCGTCATTGATGCCGAGCCAGTACACTGCCTCTCGGGCCCGTCGGCGGCACTTCTCCACGCCAAGATAGCCCTCGTGTAGCTGTTCCAAGACAAGCTGGCGCATGCTGTGCGGGATAACAATGCGGTCCAGCTTCAGGAGGACACCATCGACTACCGCCAGGTCATCTCTGATGTTGTAGAACTGCGGGCATTGGCCCTTGAGCCATCCGTCTGTTAGGTGGCGCATGACACGCTGTAGCAAGGGATCAGCCGCAGTCTCTCGGCGCATTTGGACGAGGCGTTCATCCGTGGCCAGTAGATTGGAGGCCACGAAGGCCACATGGGAGTCAATCTGGCAGACGAATCCCGCTGGGTCACACGGGGTGTTGACTGCCCTGGACAGAGTGTCGGCTATGATCAGGTCTTTGCCCGGGGTGTATACGAGCTGAAAATCGTATCGCCGGAGTTTGAGCAGAATGCGCTGGAGGCGAGGCGTCATGTCGTTCAAGTCTTTTTGCATTATATTGACCAGCGGGCGATGGTCGGTCTTGACGGTGAATTGGGGAAGGCCGTACACATAATCATCAAATTTGACAACACCGGTCAACAGGTCCAGGCACTCCTTTTCTATCTGCGCGTAGCGCTGTTCCATGGGGTTCATGGCGCGTGACGCACGTGCAACGGGGGCCCATGATGAGGCCTCATCGCATTGCAGGAGCACTGCTCCAATGCAAGATTGGCTAGCATCGGTCGGAATTTTTGTCTCTTTTGCTGGATCAAAAAAGGCCAATACCGGGGCCGTGGTAAGTTTGGTTTTAAGTTCTCTCCATTCGCGCTCGTGAGCAGGAAGCCATTGGAAGTCTGTCGTCTTCCTGACCAAGTTCCTGAGAGCTGTGGTATGAGAGGCAAGGTTAGGGATGATCTTCCCTAGGAAGTTGACCATGCCCAGAAATCGGAGGACCGCCTTCTTGTCCTCTGGCTTTTTCATGGCTGTGATGGCAGCCACCTTGTCCGCATCCGGCCGCACACCCAACTGGGAGAGGTGATCCCCTAGGAACTTGAGTTCCGTCTGGCCAAAGGAGCATTTGGCTCTGTTGAGGTGTAGGCCCTGCTCCTGTATGCGTTTGAACACGCGCTGGAGGCGACTGACATGCTCCTGCGGGGTGGTGGACCAAATGATTATGTCGTCAACATAGACGCGAACACCTTCAATGCCTTCCATCATTTGTTCCATGATCCTGTGGAATACTTCTGACACCGATATGATCCCAAATGGCATCCTGTTGTAACAATATCTGCCAAAAGGGGTGTTAAAGGTACACAGTTTCCTGCTGGATCAGTCTAGTTGAATTTGCCAGAATCCTTTCGAGGCATCAAGTTTGGTGAAAAGCTTGGCCCGAGCCATCTCGCATGTGATCTCTTCGCGCTTGGGGATTGGGTAATGCTCCCTCATTATGTTGCGATTCAGATCCTTTGGATCAATGCAGATTCTGAGCTTGCCAGAAGGCTTCTTTACACACTCCATGGAACTGACCCAGTCGGTTGCTTCCGTAACTCTGGAGATCACTCCTTGGCCTTGGAGGTCCTGCAGCTGCTGCTTGAGGCGGTCCTTGAGGGGTGCTGGGACTCTGCGAGGTGCATGCACCACAGGCGTGGCGTTCTGTTTGAGTATGATCTTGTAAGTATATGGGAGCGTGCCCATGCCTTTGAAGACATCGTGGTGCTGGTCGATGATGGCGTTGAGTTGCACCCTGAAATCAGCATCCTGGAAGGCAGACGTGTCATCAGGAAGCGAGAGTGAACTCTTTGAATGAGGTTTAGCAATTTGCACGCCTGTGCGCCAAGCAGAGAGTCCTGCGAGGAGCCCACGATCTCGAAAGGAAGGATGGCTTTTCGTCACTTGTGCGTCACTTCGAGTTGGCATGAGCCGGTAGCAGGAATGATGTTGCCATTGTAGTCCAATAGCTGGCAGGCCGATGGGAGAATGGTGGTTTGACACAAAGGCTTTGGAAAGCAGACCACGCATTGAAATTGGCGGAGGCACCAGTGTCCAGGCGGAATCGTATTTAGGATCGGTTGACCGTCAGGGTGGCACACCACTCATCGTCTGGATCGATGCTGTATATCAGCAGCGGCTGGTGTCTTTGCTTCGGTGAAAGCCTGTTTCTCGTTACGACACCGACTCGAAAAGGTGCCTTCGGGTCCTCGGTGTCACTGCTGTGTGGGAGGTCAGAATCAGACTCGGTGACCGTGGGTTGAATTGCCCGAACATTCCTGCTAGGCTGGCTGAAGCGATATGAATTGGAGGGCTGAGCTGCTCGACAGCAGGCAGCATAGTGGCCAAATCTTCCACATCGTAGGCATTGTCAAGATTTTGCGGGGCATTGCCGCTTTAAATGGGCGGAGCCACAGTTGCCACACGCCGTGACATCAGCACGTTCGCTGCACCACCGCGCATGCGCGGCGCAGTCCTGCGTGGTGCGTGCCTGCGCATTACGTTCTTCCATGTCGCGTCCCCTCGTTTGGTGCGTACAAGCGGGGCGTCCGCGAAAAGCGTGTAAAATGGCTGCCCTCATCCAGGCTGAGGCCCTGGAGGTGTTCAATCACTTGGACCCGTTCCGCCACGTGGGGAGCTTGCCGCGCCATTTCAGCCGCTTGTATATGGGCGTACCGACTGGTGGCATTTTCATGTAGGACACAGGTCTCGATGGCGGTCACTAGGGTGCGTTGCTTTACTTTGCAGGAGCTGCTGATGTAGGGGGTCCGACTGAACACCGAAAACGTTCAGGTCGCGTATCATGGAGTCGGAGGTGGGCCCGTAGTTGCAAGATTGCGCAAGGATGCAGAGGTGCGTTAAAAAGGATAGGAAAGATTCGTCCTTACCCTGCAAACGCTGCTGCAACACGTAGCGTTCGAAACTTTCATTCACCTCTACGCTGCAGTGAGTGTCAAATTTGAGGTGAACCGTCTTGAACTTCGTCTTGTCTTCGTCATCTGCAAAGGTGAGAGAGTTGAAAATATGGATGGCATGGTCCCCGGCCGTGGAGAGGAGAAGAGCAATCTTCCTGGTATCCGAGGCGCCCTCCCTGTTCATGGCTTCGACGTAGAGCTGGAAGCGCTGTTTGAAAATCTTCCAGTTGGCCCCGAGGTTGCCGGCGATGTGGAGAGGCGGTGGCGGGCTGATGTTGTCCATGTTGCAGGATGACGGAATGCTGGCGGAAGGCAGATCACTTGCAGGTAGGTCTAAGAATGCTAGTATGCAACCACTCCAGGTATCATGATGTGTTGGGTGTTCTGGATCACATACAGGTCACCAACGCTTGAAGTAGTGCAACACTATTTTATTAAAAGGTTAACTATTTAAACATACTTGAACTGTGGGTAAATACGATACCAGCTTTAACTAAAGACCTTTGCCTTGTCCTAACCACTTGATGCATTCAGCACATGGTGAATGTCTGTGTTGCAGGCTGTGAGCTCTGTCCTCCGAGCTAGCTGCTGCTCGAATGAGCGGGAACTTTGATGTCCCCTGTCTTTATAGTGCGTGTGCTTATTGGTGATTGGCTGCGGTGTTGTGTATGTTGATTGGTCCCACTGTGTGTCCATCAGTGTGTGTCTGCACCATGATATACTGGTGTATATTATGACATTGATAAAATGGATGAAGACAAAACCATAGGTGGGTCAAGCCTTCTCCCCGAAGCAATGGTTGCTGCAATAAGATAAATATCCAAGTATTCTGACCTCACATTTGCAACATATGAAATCAACAGACATTCTCCAAGAGGAAAGTGCTGTCATGATGATTACTTCAAATTTAAAAGGTTACATTTCGTAAATTGGCATAGTTCCCAACACTTCTCAATAATTACTGCCTGCCTTAAAAATCACCAGAAGTGAGTTGTGGCACCGTGTCTGAATACTGACTTGATAAGGAGCATGTTGAAGAGGTTGCCTAACCCTATTGCTATCATGCAATAACATAGTGGTCTTAATGTACACTGTGAACATAAAACATGTTTAATGGCTATAATTACGCATATTAAGTGATGCTTTGGTAAGCATGATTGCTTTATCACTGGCTCTGAAAGCAACAGGCCTAGGATTAAACAAGAATAAATATATTTCCTGCACTGACTTTGAATTTAAATTATGTTTGCTATCTGTTTTAATGAGAACTAAAGAAGCAGCTCTTAATTGAACTAGTCAACAAGTGCTGTATTTTGAGTTTGCAATGTGCTGGGAGCAGTAGTCTGGTTGTATGCTGGGGTCTCAAACATTAGTGCAATACATCAATCAGTGACTTTTTAACCCAGCCACTGCATTACTGTAACATTTATAGGTTTACGATCATGTTTGCTGGAGTAGAAGTGATGGCAAACTGTGTGACCTGATTTCAACTCCAGTGTTTAAAGGGACACCTTCAAACATTCCATTTGAAGGAGTTGGAGTTGGAGACCAAAGAGAAAGAGGTGACAGATTGCAATCCATATGGTCAAATTATACCCAGTAAAGTGGCACTTTCCTGGATATGCTGGTGAGAGCAGTGAGGACCCAGACCAATAGGCTGTTCCCTAGAAAGTGGAGAAAGGAAACTGTTTGGGACACCAAGGCGGCATGGTTGGAGGTGACACAAGAGATCCGAAGTGACGGGCCTTGCTTCTGGACATAAAGCAGGAAGTGGTTCATTAACCTAAGCACATCAAGAAAGCTAAGTGCAGTGGTATTTTCCCCCACCTCTTGATGTGTATGCCACCTCAACCTCCACACTATGTCTTCTCAAACCTACACCTGTACATCACTCCTTACACCAACTTACCTTATAGGTACACCCAACCCTCTCAGTCTATACTTTTCCTCACATTCTTATCTGACACTTCCTTCATCCTTATGCAATATTATGCCTCTCCCTAATAGTCACCCTCAACAAACCTCTCCACCCATTTTTAAACACTTCACATTTCTCTCACACATAGGTTTCTTCTTTTCCCCCTTGTGAGAGAAAAGAGCACAGAACAAGAGGGAGAAGTGGTGAACTAGAGATGGTCTGCAACTATCTCACAGCTAACACATGAGGAGACGTAAGTGCCGAAAATCAGCCTCAAAATGCATGGCCATCAAAATGGAGAGATAGGTGCATCACCACCACCTGCTAACAGAATTAAACATCAGTCAGCCACATGAGCATGCAACGCTCAGTCAGATTTACTTGTTTTCAACATGTTCTGTCAGCCACATGCAGAAGTTGTAACTCAGGAGACAGTGACATTGGTAGGAGTGACCCCCATGCAGACATTGTGGAGACAAAGTCCAGTCTTCATACTGAAGGTACCCTCAGTGGTGTTATGCAGCACTACCACTAAGTGGGAAAAGATTTCAAACAGATCTAACAACTCAAACCTGGGAATCCATGAGGTGCTGTGGGCCATCAACAGCAGCAGAGTTGTATACAACCACAATCTGTGACCTCAGACCGGCATATCCTCCACTCTACCATTCCAACAGGCCAGGGGGTCAACCCTGGTACAACAAAAAGTGTGGGAGGGAAACACCAAGCATACCTAAAAGTGAGGTGCCAGCCTGGTGAAGCTACAACATAGGAATGCTTGTGTGTCAAACAGCATAAGCAGCAAGTGATAGATAGAGCTAATAAATGCCACAATCAATTGATCAGATCTAAGCTCTGCTAGCCTGCCACATCAAGCCGTGAATGGTGGTGGGCAATTAAACAACTGACTGGAGGAGGAGGTTCCACAAATATTCCCACCCTCAATGATGGAGAGCCCAGCGCATCAGTGCAAAAGATAAGTTTGAAACATTTGCAACCGTTTTCAGCGTTGTGGAGTGGATGATCCATTTTGGCCTCTTCCTGAGGTCCTCAGCATCACAAATGCCAATCTTCAGTCAATTCGATTCACTCCATGTGATATTAAGACATGAAGGCACATGATACTGCAAGGCTATAGGCCCTGGCAGTAGTTTGGCAAGAATACTTATAAAATCACCCGAGAAGATGATCCAAGCAGAAGTTTACTTTCCAGTCAAAAGAAAAGTCTGCCACGCAGGATGCAACACATAGGTCCCAACTTGGACTACTGATCATGCCAGTCCCAGTCTGGCTTTTAAGTGTTGATTTCATAGGCCTCTGCCCATCAGCAGGGGAGTTTGTAGTCCAGGTACACCTGAGGGAATTCTTACATGGTCAAAACCAGAGAACGGTCTGTACGCAAACATGTGGATCATCTTAAAGGCAGGAAGCCCGCACAAGAGACAGGCCCGCCAGATGAATCAATCCATCGTTCCCCTTGCCCACCGCCCATGAGCCAAGGAGCACTACTCTCCAAGGACCAGGGCACAGGTCTACATAAGATGCAAGACTCAGAGGGGGAGCTGATACGGAGATGGAAGCCTCCATACTCTCAGATGACAGTATAGTCAGGAAGGGACCTCCGTTGGGACCCTTGCAACGGTTGGTGCGAATGCGACGCTCCCCAACGAGTTATACACCCCCAACCCAGCCCCACAGCCATTGGAAACACAGCCATGGGAAAAGTGGCAAAGGAGGCCTCCTCTGCATCCAACAACAGAGGAATCTATGGACTTCGGTGAGAGGGATGTAATAACCCTCACGAGACCCACGGGGATCGGTGCACAGATGCATCCGCGCCATCACTGACACCTTGTATGCCCAGGCAGAGTGGTAAATAAAGTACCCTGTGGACAGCACCCAATAGGATGCCCGGGGAGCGGAGTTTGCTGCCATTGCCTGGCTGCTCTGGGTCCAGGGGGTCATCGATAGAATGCATGTTGCCCTACGGCCACCTGCGGATAACAGGCCACTGTTCACAAACAGGAAGGGGTACTATTTGATGAACATTCAGGTGGCATGTGATCATCAGATGCGCATTATGCACGCCTGCGCTCGATACCTGGGCAGTGTACATGACTTGTTTATCTTGGCACACTCGGAGGGACAGTCCTCCTTCCGGCTGCGGGCCTGGCTGCTGGGCAACAGGGGTTACCTGTTGTGGTAGTGGCTGATGACGCCTATACAGAGGCCACAGACCGATGCGGAGACCCACCACAAAGATGCCCATACAGCGACCAGGGGTGTGGTCGAGAGGTGCTTTGGGACCTGAAGATGCGCTTCAGGTGCCTGGATTGCTCTGGAGGGGCCCTCCAGTACAAGGCAAAGAGTGCCGGATGAATCGTTGTGGTCTGCTGTGTCCTCCACAATTTAGCCCAACAGAGGGGCAATGTGCTGGAGGAAGATGAGGAGGAAGGGCAGGCCTGTTCCGATGAGGAAGGTGAGCGGGAGAGGGACAATGAGTGGTATATGGAGCCTGGTCAGGCACGGGAGGCCGCACAACGAGATCACCAGGGCCAACGCGCATGGGACGCCCTCATCGAGACACGTTTCACAGACTATGGGGGGTCGCTGGCCAGGAGCATGGACACCACCATCCTACACCCCATCATCTACCACACCACCGAACACCCTCACCTCACACACCACCAAACCACCCGCATGCACAACCCCGCCGTTATATATATTTGTGGCCCAACAAGCTAGGGGCACTGTTGGGAGAGACAGCGGGTGTGGTCCATGGGATGGAGGATGATGACAACCCGCTCTGCGATCAGCTCCGTGTTTCACATCTTTTGACAATGTCTGACTCATGCCCACAGTAACACCCTCCACCTGGGTGATCCCTGCATTGCGAGCTGGCCAGTCCATCACTCGGCCCTGTCGAATCACTGGGGAGGGGGTGTGATGGATGGTTGTGGCGGGGTGTGTGGGGGGGAGCTACACGGGCCACCCACTGGGCTTCACTCGTCCCCCATCCCTCATTCCTATTTGCCTGCACTGACCGCCCCACCCCCAGACACATCAGGCAGAGCACAGAGGCAGGTTTGAATGGTGTGAACATGTGTTTATTGTGAACAAATATATACAGCCTGTGCCCTAGGCCCTATAACTCAACTGTGCCCTGCAACTTAACTGGTGTCAAACTTTCTGGCCTTACGGGCCCTAAAACTATGCCTTTGTGGTTCACCAGACAGAACAGCAGGTCTCCTGTGGCTGGCTGGCCTGATGGGCTCAGCTGCACCCTGTTCTGCCCGCTGCCCACCAGATGCACAAGGGGCAGTAGGGAGGCAGTCCGAGGTGCTGCACTGTTCCGGCACCTCCCTTGCAGGGGTAACCGGCATGGGACCTGTTGTGTTATTCACCCTGGGGTAACACGGACTGCAACAGGATGCAGATGAACGGTAAACCACACACCAAACGTAGGCGTTGGTTCAATACGATTTATTGAACTTCTGTAACAATGCACACAGCTGGCTGTGGGTTGACACTCTACTACTCTAAGTGTACTAACTCTAACTTACGAGACCAGGCTAGCTCTGATCCACGTGTAGAAGGTGCTGACTGATATATACACCCTGACTGTCACTACAGTTGTCACCAGTGGAAAGAGGCAGAGTGCTGATGCCTCATGTGTTTTACAGTTGGAAGCCCCCCTCTGGTGTTCTGTCTGGTGATTGGTTGTGTTCTGTCCTGTATGTTGATTGGCTAACCTGGTTGTCTGTCACTGCCTGTTTTTACCTCATGATGTGCATGGATGCATATTATGACATCCCCCATTTTAAAAAAGATTTGTCTGTTGCTTAGAGTATATACAACATATTTACAGATCTAACTATTTACAGCAAATGGCGAGTGAATGCATATGTACATGTAAGGTGTCTAGCGTGCAGATACAGAACAATATGTACAAAGGAAATATTTATAAGTCCAATCTTTGGGGCTGGCGTCGGATCCTTGTCGACCGCCTGAGAGGTGGAGGTGGGGGTGACGGCGCCTTGACAGGTGGTATTGCAGCCAGATTGGTGGCCCCGTGGAGCGATATGTCCGGAAAAGGCATAATGACAGCCGGGATCCGGTGGTGGGCAGGCAAGTTTGCCCTTCTGTTGCGCCTGACAATGGATCCATCAGCCATGCGAACCACAAACGACCTGGGAGCAGCCTGTTGAACAACAACAGCTGGAGATGACCAGCCTCCACCAGGCAACTTGATGCGAACAGCATCTTCCGGAGAGAGCAGAGACAAATCAGTAGCATGAGCATCGTGTGTCAGCTTTTGCCGGTTTCTGAGTTGCTGCACCTTTTGCAGCACTGGGAGGTGATCCAGGTCAGGTAAATGAATGGCCGGAACAGTCGTCCGCAGGTCACGATTCATAAGGAGTGGTGCCGGAGACATACCGGTGGACAGAGGGGTTGCCCTGTACGCCAGGAGCGCAAGGTTAAAGTCAGAAGCTGAGTCCGCAGCCTTGCAGCGAAGTTGCTTCACTATATGGACCCCTTTTTTGTCCTTCCCGTTAGATTGCGGGGAATGCGGGCTCGAGGTAATGTGCTTGAACTGGTATAGCTTCGCGAAGTTGGACCACTCTTGGCTGTAGAAGCAGGGACCGTTGTCGCTCATGACCGTGAGCGGAATGCCATACCTGGCAAATGTCTCCTTGCAGGCCTTGATGACAGTCCTTGATGTGAGGTTGGACAGTTTCACCACTTTGGGGTAACTCGAGAAGTAGTCAATTATAAGCACGTAGTCATGCCCATTGGCGTGAAAAAGGTCGATTCCCACCTTAGACCACGGAGAGGTCACAATCTTGTGTTGCTGGAGTGTTTCTTTGGGCTGAGCAGGCTGGAAACGCTGGCAAGTCAGACAATTGAGGACCATGTTGGATATGTCCTGGTTGATGCCAGGCCAATAGACAGCCTGGCGGGCCTTGCGCCTGCATTTCTCGATACCGAGGTGTCCCTCGTAGATCTGTTTGAGCACCAAGCTCTGGAGCTGCGAGGAATAACAATACGATCCAGCTTCAGGAGGATCCCCTCGACAACTTTTAGGTCATCCTTGACACTAAAGAACTGGGGGCATTGCCCTTTCTGCCAACCATTTGCAAGGTGATGTATGACCCGCTGCAGAAGAGGGTCCTTGGCAGTCTCCTCTCAAATGTTGACGACACGTTCGTCTGAGGCCGGGAGGTTGCTGGCACACAGTTGCACCTGTGCCTCAATTTGGAAGATGAAGTCGACCTGTTCACAGGGCGAGGTGATGACGCGAGAAGGGCATCCGCAATGATTAGCTCCTTGCCCGGTGTGTAAAACCAATTCGAAATCATACCTGCGGAGTCGAAGGAGAATGTACTGAAGCCTGGGCGTCATGTCATTCAAGTCCTTGTGAATGATATGGACTAGGGGTCTGTGATCAGTCTCTACTGTGAAGGTTGGTAGACCGTAGACGTAATCATGGAACTATAATACCGATGAGGAGGCCGAGGCACTCTGTCTCTATCTGAGCATACCTCTGCTCAGTGGGAGTCATGGTCCTGGACGCATAGGCCACTGGAGCCCAGGACGAGGAGTCATCCTTCTGGAGGAGCACCGCACCAATGCCATCCTGGCTGGCGTCCATGGAGATTTCTGTCTCCCGTTCTGGGTCAAAAAATGCTAATACCGGAGCAGTGGTGAGCTTTGCCTTTAACTCGAGCCACTCTGCTTGATGTGTGGGTAGCCACTGAAAGGCAGTGGACTTCTTCACCAGATGCCTGAGAGCCGTGGTGTGTGGTGCGAGGTTGGGAATGAACTTTCCCAAGAAGTTAACCATACCCAGGAAGCGGAGTACCGCCTTTTTGTCTTCATGGTGTTGATGGCCTTGACTTTGTCCGAGTCCGGTTGCACGCCCTGCTGGGATATTTGATCACCCAAAAACTTGATTGATGACATACCAAAGCATTTGGCCTTGTTCAACTTGACGCCTTTGGCATGTATGCGTCTAAAGACTTGTTAACTCTGATCCACGTGTAGAAGGTGCTGACTGATATATACACCCTGACTGTCACTACACTTGTCACCAGTGGAAAGAGGCAGAGTGCTGATGCCTCGTGTGTTTTATAGTTGGAAGCCCCCCTCTGGTGTTCTGTCTGGTGATTGGTTGTGTTCTGTCCTGTATGTTGATTGGCTAACCTGGGTGTCTGTCACTGCCTGTTTTTACCTCATCATGTGCATGGGTGCATATTATGACAGGCTCCAGCACCTCCTCCCTCGAGGTGCCCAATGGCCTCCGGGCTACTTCATGGGATGGGGGTGCGAGCTGACCCATTCCCTGAGGCATCCCCGACACCTGGCACTGCCAGTCCTGCAGGTCCTCTCTGGTATTGACAAGGATCTGAACGTTCGCGGCCATGGAGCACAGGGTGTTGCCAATCTCCATATGGGACTGCACCACATCACTCTGCAACTGTGCCACCACACTGAGGGTCTGTGCCACATCAGCCAGTGAGTGGGCTGCGTCCCTCTGGGTCTGCACCACATCATCCAGTAAGTGGGCCACGTCCCTCAGGATGTGTGCTACATCAGCCAGTGAGTGGGCCACTTCCCTCTAGGACTGGGCTACGTCCCTCTGGGACTGGGTCACCTCCCTCTCTGTCTGCGCCATGCCAGCCTGCACAAACAATGACAGTGTTAGACAGTGTTAGACAGTCCGACACATGCAGCCCAGGGGTTGAGTAGCTGATGGCATCAGTGGCCAGGGCATACGGACATTGCGGTTGGCATGGGTGTGGGGCAGGGTGAGGGGCAGGCCGTCCCCCGGGGGAGGGGGGGTGGTGGTTTAGGTCACATGTGTGTGCGGGTAGGGTGGGTTTAGCGCCAGGGGCACAGTGCTGCTTACTCACCCTGGCTGCCCTGAGGAGGTTGTGCAGTTTTTATCTGCACTGGATGCCAGTCCGGACGACTTCGCTGATGGCGCCGACGGCGACTGCCACCTCCACCCAGGCACGGCGAACGGTGGTGCCTGAGGACCTTCCTCCTGGCCCGGGGTACAGCACCATCCGCCTCCCCTCCACAGTGTCCAGGAGGGTCTCTAGCTCTACGTCACAGAAGCGCGGCACTGCTCTTTTCCAGCCATGTTGGCTGCGACCGTGTGTGTGTGTGTGGGAGGGGGGGGGAAATCCCTTAAGAGCGGCTGCAGCTGTGCGGCAATCACGGAACCGGCATATCTGCCACCATTCCGTGTTCATAGTGCACCTTTCCCGAGACACCTGTGCTCACCCCTTTGGACTGGCTGAACACTTTCACCCGGTGCGCCTTTTTAGCCGTCGTGAAACTCCACAATTTTCACGACGGCATGGGGATGTAGTCCCGAAAACAGAGAATCCAGCCCCTGATTCCTGTCAGACCCATGCCAAAACGCTAGCTGTATTTCGTCTGAAGATGCATCTCAGCTTGTTTCAGCTCCCGCTTATTCTCAGACAAGTCTGTACTGCTTTAAAGACTGTTAATTTATTTTAACTGAACTGCAGTGGGAGAAAACTGTTTGACTTCCGGACACAGCTTCATTCAGATCAGAACTGAACTGCTTTCTCAAAATGCCTGATGCCTTAGCTCCACCCAGCAATGATATTGTAGGCAGCACGGTAGCACAAGTGGATAGCACTGTGGCGTCACAGCGCCAGGGTCCCAGGTTCGATTCCCCATTGGGCTACTGTCTGTGTGGAGTCTGCACGTTCTCCCCATGTCTGCGTGGGTTTCTTCCCACAGTCCAAAGACATGCAGGTTAGGTGGATTGACCATAATAAATTGCCCTTGGTGACCAAAAAGGTTAGGAGGGGTTATTGGGCTATGGGATAGGGTGGAAGTGAGGGCTAAAGTGGGTCCGTGCAGACTCGATGGGCCGAATGGCCTCCTTCTGCACTGTATGTTCTGTGATATCATCTTTTCAAGCTGAAATCGAATGAACTTCACAGGGAATCCCCTTAATAAAAATAATATTTCATTAGCCCAAGCTTTTACGATGGTTTAATTGCATCCCTGGTTCTCAAAATATACTTGCCTTTCAAACTAGGATTTCTTTTACAACATAGGACATAGAACATAGAAAAATACAGCACACCACGATGTTGTGCCGAACTTTTGTTCTAGATTAAGAACAAATTAATCTACACCCCATCATTCTACCGTAATCCATGTACCTATCCAATAGCCGCTTGAAGGTCCCTAATATTTCCGTGATTGCAGCAATCACACACACACTAACCCAGGCTTTAAACCCTGACTACACTGGCCCCAAGTTGATCCTATATGGGTCCCCAGGGTGCTCTCTACTGCCCCCTCTGTGACTGGCACCCTGGAGGGTAATGGAGACCTGAGCGCTCATTTCTGATATCCCCTTCAGAGGTGAGGTCGGCAGGTTTTATATTGCTGTTGTAAATCACACCGGCGACCAATGAGTATTCATTGAATGGGGAATACCTGGAGGGAGGGCTCGGTAATGATATTATAATGTATTAAAATGAAGTTACCAGCTTTCCATGGCAGGGTTTTCGTTACGCTACCGGCGAGGGGGCTGGAATATCTGAAATTGTGATCTCGCCAGAGTGAATTGCGTTTTCCGATTCTCGCTAAATTTTCCGCCCGCATCTCCATTCGCACTGAGCGCTAATGCGGATTCAAAATTGCCCCTAGGAAGTCCATTCAGTTCCTCATACCTGTGCTGGTTCTTTGCAAGAGTTATCCAATTATTTCCACATTGACACTTTCCACATAAGCACTTTTTATCCTAGCAATAATATGTATTTATATTGCTAGCAATACATAAACTCAATGATCCCTAAATTATATATTGAAGACATTAGTACACCTAGATCATCTCCATCCAACGGTAACAGGTCACAACAAGAAAGATTCCTACTTTCTTCACATTTGTTTTCAGCATGTACACCATGGGCGTCATTCTCCGACCCCCGCCGGGTTGGAGAATGGCCGTTGGCCGCCGTGAATCCCGCCCCCGCCCCCGCCGAAGTCTCCGGTACTGGAGATTGGGTGGGGGCGGGAATCGGGCCGCGCCGGTTGGCGGGACCCCCCGCTCAATTCTCCGGCCCGGATGGGCCGAAGTCCCGCCAAGAAATCGCCTGTCCCGCCGGCGTAAATCAAAGCTGGTATTTACCGGCGGAACCAGGCGGCATGGGCGGGCTCCGGGGTCCTGGGGGGGGCGCGGGGCGATCTGACCCCGGGAGGTGCCCCCACGGTGGCCTGGCCCGCGATCGGGGCCCACCGATCCACGGGCGGGCCTGTGCCGTGGGGGCACTCTTTCCCTTCCGCCTCCGCCACGGCTTCCACCATGGCGGAGGCGGAAGAGATTCTCCCCACTGCGCATGCGCGGGAAACTGTCGGCCGCCGCTGATGCTCCCGCGCATGCGCCGCATTTCCGCGCCAGCTGGCGGGGCACCAAACGCCATTTCCGCCAGCTGGCGGGGCAACAAACGCCATTTCCGCCAGCTGGCGGGGCGGAAATCCCTCCGGCGCCCGCCTAGCCCCTCAATGTTGGGGCTCGGCCGTCAAAGATGCGGAGCGTTCCACACCTTTGGGCCGGCGCGATGCCCGTCTGATTGGCGCCGTTTTTGGCGCCAGTCGGCGGACATCGCGCCGTTGGGGGAGAATTTCGCCCATGATTTGGACTTTAACATCGGAGCAGTGTTGAAATGTTGCTGACAACACAAATGTAGGGTTTGGGAAGCAGTAACGAGGATTGTAAAATAGATAGACAGTTAAGTTGAATAGAAAACACAGGTGAAAAACATAATTGAATGTGGAGTTTTGGATGAAAATATCCTTTGGCTACTTCCGTACAATTTCTGGGAATGAGCACAACTGTCAGTATTGATTCTCTGACAAAGCTATTTATTTATTTTTTTAAATTTAGAGTACCCAATTCATTTTTCCAATTAAGGGGCGATTTAGCATCGCCAATCCACCTCCCTTGCACATCTTTGGGTTGTGGGGGCGAAACCCACGCAAACATGGGGAGAATGTGCAAACTCCAGACGGACAGTGACCTAGACCTGGGACCTTGGCGCCGTGAGACAGCAGTGCTAACCACTGCGCCATCGTACTGCCCTGACAAAGCTATCTTAAGGGTTGAAATGGAAAACTTTGTATTCACAATGCCCTGCAGAATCAGTCTGACTCATCTAGTACGAGATGGGGAGTTTATGGGATTGTTTGATTAATCATACTACCATATGTTCAAGGAGGATAGCATAATAAATAAACTTCAAATTTTGCCTGAGTCATTGTCATTCTGGAACATCAATGAGATATAAGACTGTACATCTAAGTTTAAAACAAAACAGGAGGCAGTTAGTTTGTATAAGTCGCAGAATCAAGTCTCCAAACCACATAATGCGCGCAGGAGACAGTTATTGCAATATCCAATTACTGTTCTGGTGCCCCAGATTGTTATACCATTTTCTTCATTGCATTACTGAATCATTTAAAAGTCTGGAAGATTGTACTATATCTAAATCTTTTATTATCTTTGTTTCTCTGAAGTCTAATAAGAAAAAATTAGTTTCAAGAAGACAATTTGACGACATAATGGTGAAACAAAATAACAGAAATGTAAATGACAGGAAGACTCTTCTGATGGCCGTAAATGATGTTGAGACATTTGCTATTGTTGCGCTTTGGGGCTCTAAGAAAATCCAAATGCACGTATAGTTGTGGTATTGATCCGAAAATTTTACATTTCCAGTGGGTAGAATTTCTCTGACACTGTCCTTAATGTAGAAGACTTGGCCTTGATGCTCGGAACATTTTGATGAGGTGCTAGTTTATGCATCTTATGAAGAGGGACTGTAATCTGACTCAGGTAGTAATTCAAACAAGTTTACCTCTACTATATAAAATATATGCAAGGTAGATTACTGAGTAATCGCCCCTGATTGTTGCCTGTCTGCTATCACTCACTGAAGATCGACATTCTATGGAAGACTACTTCAGAAAATGGAGACTTAGACCAAAAACTGCCTAGACTGTCCTTTCAGCCTTCCACTTGAACAACGCCAAGGCCAAGGCCAAGGAAGAATTTCATGTCCAGTTCTATACCCGACCATTCACTCACAACCCAACGCCAAAAACATCTTGGCATCACTCTTGGCCATACATTAACCTACTGGCAACATCTCCAAACTACCAAGGCTAGGATCAAGAGGAGAGAGAATCTCATACGGAAATTCCAGAGTACCATGTGTAGCAGCAGAGATAACACACTGCTTCACTCGCATTGATCCACCCAACAGCAAAGTACTAGTGTCCAACCTGGCTCAGGAGTCGATACACAAGCATGGCAGATATCCGCCCCTGGAAAACCATGAGGATTATTTCTGGTTTGCTGAGAGCAACACAGCTCCAATGGCTTCCTGTACTACCACGTATTAAAGCTCCTGGTGCGCGCAGGGAAAACATCCTCCTCAAAGAACACCAACAGCTGACAACTAAAGGGGCACTCCCACAAACTCAAGGCCTCCAAAAAGAAACACCAATACGCTTTTCTGAAAACTTATATTCCCTGCTAGAATGCGCTTCATGTTCTATTAAACTGACGACAGCTTCATCTCTCATTGACACACCTCCTGGCTGATTGCTATCACCAATCACAACCTGGTAACTGACCCAAGTGGTAACATCCCAGGTTTCAACATTCCAAAGAAAATCTGGACACCCTCAACTGGTTGAGGACAGGCCAGGTAAGATGTAGCATTTGATCCACAAGTGGAATTGAGAAACAACTCAAATCGTGTCCATCCAAGTCAGACATCAGTCATCTACTGAACTCCTGCCCTGTAAACCTATGCTTGTGGCCTAACAACCAATCACACAGCTGAATCTGTTGAATGGATTGCTCATCAAGTCATCAAACTATGACTGCTTCTCCAGTTATACAAACTTTTTTTTAAATCCCCAAAGGTTTAGTGTGCCTCAGTTATATCTTGCTTCTGTATTGGGAGGCTGTTGCTCCCTCTGTTTAACCCCTCTAGGAAATCTTGCCTCCAGCTCGTTTCTCTACAACCATTGTAAAGCAAAATGGGTCCATTTACTTTTTCCCTGACCATTGCCTTTGATAATTTTTAAAATACTTTAATGGGATGTGGGCGTTGTTGGCCAGGTCAACATTTATTGCCCATCCTTAATTGCCCTTCAGAAGGTGGTGTTGGCCTGCCTTTTTGAACGGCTGAAGTCCATGGGGTGTGGGCACACCCACAGTGCTATTAGGGAGGGAGCTCCAGGATTTTGACCCAGGGACATGAAAGGAATGGTGATACAGTTCCAAGTCAGAACGATGTGTGACTTGGGGGGGGGGGGAATTGCATATGCTACCCTTGACCTAGCTCGTAGAGGTCGCGAGTTTGGAAAGTGCTGGCAAAGGAGCTTTTGGCGAGTTGCAGCGTGCACATACCGTCCATAATTGGTGAAGTGAATGAATGTTTAAGATGGTGGATGAAGTGTCAGTCAAGTGGCCGCTTTGTCCTCAGTGGTGTTGAGCTTCTTGATTGTTGCTGCAGGCACTCATCCAGGAAAATGGAGAATATTCCATCACACTCCTGACTTGTGCCTTGTGGATAGTGGACAACTTTTGGGGAGTCAGGAGGTGAGTTACTCTCCACAGAATTCCCAGCCTCTGATCTGTTCTTGTAGCCACAGTATTTATATAACTGGTCCAGCTCAGTTTCTTGTCAGTGTTATATCCCAGGATGGTGTTGGTGGGGGATTCAGCGATGTTAATGTAATTGAACTGAGGGGAGATGGTTGGATTGTCTCTTGTTGGAGATGGTAATTGTCTGGCATCTGTGTGGTGTGAAAGTAGCTCGCCACTTGTCAGTCCAAGCCGCAATGTTGTCCAGGTCTTGCGACATAAATGCCGTATCCATAGAGATGATAATTTACACATAATTCGTCCAAACTAGGATCCTTCATTGACTACTAATAGTGACTCTAGGACCGTTTACACAACAGTTAAGAGGGGAAATTAAAATGGAATCAGAGAGGCAAAGGGCAAGTATGAGAAGATATTGGCAGCTAGCTTAAAAAGTACTCCAAACATCTCAAATACATATAAATAGTGAGAAGATAGTAAAATGAGAAATTAGTGGGGTCAAATGAGAGAGGTAGAGAACATGTGTGAGGTACTAAAGGAGATCTTTGCATCTGTTTTTATCAAGAACAAAGATGTTGCTGAAGTCATAATGAAAGAAGAGGCCAGCCTTCTGGTCATAATACCCACTTTAGATAATGGGGGTGACTTTGGGCCCTTACAAGCAACGACGGGGCTCAAAAATCACAAAGAATTGAAAAACACGATTCCCTCTGACATGATTAGGATGTGAAAATTTCAGCCCTCCTCACTGGTAGAGCAGTGTGAATCATGCCGAGGGAGCACGGGAACCTCATTTTAATATATTAGAATGCCACAGGTGAAAACTCATTCTGGACCTTCACTATTCAGTGGGCGCCGGTGTGAACTCACTCAGGCACCATTTACAACAGACTTATCTAAATGCGAACCTGGCGGCCTCACCTCTGTGGGGATATCGGAGGTGAGTGCTCAGTGAGCCATAATTCTCCAGAGTCTTCAATGCACAGGGTGAACCGGAGAGGACTCAGAAACAGTCAAGTCGGAGCCGGGGCTGGGGTTCAGTCTCTCAATGCCAGGGGGAGGGGTCGCTTGCAAGCTTTACCTACCCTTCATTTCCAGGCGTGCCTTGCATGAAGGGAGTCGGAATGCTGGCATGCAGGCATTGCTTCCCGTGTCCTCACTGCTGGACTTGTGCTCAAATTGCCACTGAGGAAGTGCCCATCATTAACGGGTGCTGGTTGGAAGAAGGTGAATACTGAAAGTCAGCACTGGGGTGGCTGTGAGGTTCCTGGGTGAGGTTCCACGAGAGGCCAGGCTGCAAGGGCAGAGTGGGGGACTCAGGAATGGGTTGCATCCCTGCCTCCTGAGGCATGAAGACTCTAACTTGGGGAAGTACAACTGCAGTGCGATTGGAGCCCCACACTCAGGCAATACTGTGAGGACAAAGGGGTTAAGCTATACGGAATTTCAATTCTACCTGTCTGGGAAGTTAGACTCTCAGGAATTAGTGTGTTGAGCTGTGAACAAGGAGAATGAGGATTCCCTCTATGTATGTGCTTGTCATGTTAATTGCAGACTTCACTCTAATCAGCTGGGCCTCGTCTGCCACAAGAGTCAGTCATTCCCCTTGTGTGTTACCTCACCCTTCATTGACAAGTCAATTGTGCCATTTATATTTGAAAAGCTAAACATCAGTGTCACTGATATGTGTTCCAAGCAATAAACCTCAATGCTCATACAAGAATTAATATCACACAGATTACTTTATATGTGTAACCCAATGCAAGGTTTAATGGTGATGTCCATCATCACTCAACCCGTTACAGGTCATGATGGGGGTGTCTTTGAGATTCCCCGTGAGGATGCAGACACAGGTCCCATGCATCCACTCAACTGTCTTGTTACTGAATGCAAGTATTTTGGAGGGCACTTTGGGGTAAGTTTGGGGGAAAGGTGCCACTGAGACTCACAAGGGTTCAGGCCCCTAATCCGGGTGGAGTTGAGTGGGACAGCTGTGGGGATTTTCCTGCATGAGAGGGGAGGGTGTGAGGCCTAGTGGAGGGGCACTTATGAAGAGGGTGGTGCATGGGAAGGCCTTGAGTAGTGGAGGTTTGAGGGACAGGGCTCTGTCAGGAATCCTCACCGCTCATTTTGGTATTCTCTTCTTTTCAGTGTATGATTCTGGGGGATCATGGAGCCTGTTGAGTTGGCTTTTTTACTCCTAGCGATAGGACAGCAGCAAAGACACAGACAGGCTGTTGCATGTGGCTAAGACCAGCACCTTGCAGAGGAGGGAGAGGCTTGGCACAAAGCTGGACAGGGAGCAGCACCACAGATGGTGGAGCCCCGTAGGAGATACTACTGGCAAAGGATCTTCTGACGTTGGACATCCTCCATCCAGATGTCAAAATTTCAGTGCCGGAGAAGACTGCTTCTGTCCCAGGGAACAGTGGACCACCTTTTCCACGTACTGCAACAGCTGGCACCCCAAAAGATTGGAGGACACCCATTACCTATGGCCCTCAAAGTAAATACCGCTCTGAACTTCTATGCAAATACCTTGGGTTGGATTCTCCCAAAATGGGACTATGTCCCCATGCCGGCGTAGAAACGGTGGTGTTTTACTCCTGAAATTCCTGTTAAAAAGATGAACTAATTCAATGCCCTGCAGGAGCTAGCAGGGACCTGGAGTAATTCCTGCAGCTTTCGCTGCGGATACGGGCCCCCGCACCTCCAGTTTTGAGTCTGCGCATGTGCACGGCAGCGGCCTCCAGTGGCCACGCCGAGCTCCATGGCGGACTCGGACCGCGGAGCCAGACGGAAAAATGAGACCACCCCCGATTGGCCGTGCATCCGAGCATCTAACCAGGCGGATCTAATCCCCAGCCGCCTATAAGGCCCCCCACCCCGGTCTCCGATTCCCCCGACCTCGACCAGGGCTGCCGCGGACTGAGTCCGCAGCCGCTACGCCAGTATCCCGACTGGCAATAGATAGTTAGTTCCACGTCGTTGGGAACTCGGCCGGTCAGGAGCGGAGGATTGCTGGCAATGGCCTCCCGGAGGCGCGGCGTACTCCGCGGTCATGCCGATTTCCGGGTGCCGGAGAATCGGCGAACTGGCAGCGGACCCAATTATGGCGCAAAAGTGGATTCCCTTCCCCCGCACTGGCCGCAATTTTGGCGCGGGGCTGCGGAGAATCCAGCCCCTTGTTTCAGAGCAGCACTGTTGGTCTGTGTGGCATTTCACAGTCACCTGCACCCAAATGCATAAGGGGGTAAAAGATTCCCTTTATGTGAGAGCCCACATGTATATAAACTTAGACTGGGACTAGGAGAGCCAAGATGCCAGGGCAATGGGCTTCGCCACTCAGCAGGTATGTGGTGGGTACAGGGTGTGATAGGCTGCAACCACGTGGCCCTGTGGTCTCCATGGTATCATGTGGCACCATTCATGAGCTGCAAGCGATACAACTCCCTGAAGGTCCAGATCATCTGTGACCGCACAATGCGCATCATGCAGGTGTGCGCCCGTTTCCCAGATAACGTCTATGACAGTTACTTGGGAGGCTCTCATATCCCAGATATTTTTGAGGGAGAGCAGTGAATGGAGGATGGCTCTTCAAGGACAGGGGCACCCACTCAGGTGGTGACTGATGACACCGGCGCAGAGGGAGGCCGCAAACACCTGTGGGGACTCGCTATGACAAGTCTCAAGCATCAATATGCATGCAGGTCAAGCAGATGATTGGACTGCTCAAGATGTGGTTTCAGTGCCTGGACTGGTTAGGGGGGTGCCTGCAATACAGCCCCCAGAGAGTGTCCTGCATTATAGTAGTCTGCTGCATTCTCCACAACTTGGCGCTGCAGAGGGGAGACAAGCTGCATCAGAAAGAGATGGAGGAATGCCACATCTTGGATGAGGAGAAGGTCGAGGAGAATGGCGAGGCACCATCCAAGGAGGAGGAGGAAAGACCTTGGGCCATGGCCAGGGTCGCCTTATAGCCTCTTGGTTGGTTAGGGGACAACAAGGACCAGGGCGTGAGGAGACCTCGCGCATCTCAGCATAACTGAAATTATTTTTCAAAAACTAGTTAATGCAGAGGAACTTGGTGCTATACACATCACTAGGGAGATAGTATACAATAAACTGTTAGGATTAAGGGCAGATAGGTCTCTGGGACCTGATGGTCTGCACCCTGGGGCATTCAGGGAGGTAGCAGCGGAGATAGTGGATGCATTGGTTATGATTTTTCAGAATTCCCTGGATTCTGGAAGGGTCCAGGTGATTGGAAACATGTTAATCATAGAATCCCAAGAGTCCAGAAGAAGGCCATTTGACCCATTGAGTCTGCACCGACCCTCTGAAAGAGCACCCTACCTAGGCCCAATCCCCCACCCTATCCCCGGAACCCCACCTAAGGGCAATTGAGAAAGACCAATCAACCTAACCTGCGCATCTTTGGATTGTGGGAGGAAACCAGAGCACCCAGAGGAAACCCACGCAGACACGGGAAGAATGTGAAAACTCCACTCAGACAGCCACCCGAGGTCGGAATCAAACCCGGGTCCTTGCCGCTGTGAGGCAGCAGTGCTAATCGCTGCGCCAGTGTGCCACCCCTGTTCAAAAAGGGAGAGAGCAAAAAGTAGGAAACTATAGACCAGTTAGCTTGACCTTTGTGATGGGGAAGTTGCTGGAATCAATCATTAAGAAGGAGCTGACTGAACATTTTGGAAAGACAAAGCTCAATCCACCATTATCAGCATGGCTTGACAAATTTGCTTGAGCTCTTTGATGACGTAACCAGCAAGGTGGATAATGGGGAACCTGTGGATGTGGTATATCTCGACTTTCAGAAGGCGTTTGACAAGGTGTCGCATAAAAGACTGATCCAGAAGGTGAGATCGCAGGGAATTGGGGGTAGAGAACTGATTGAGGATTGGCTGATTGAAAGAAAGCAGAGGGTCAGGATAAATGGGTCCTTCTCTGGCTGGCAAACTGTAACTAGTGTGGTGCCACAGGGGTCAGTCCTCGGACCTCAACTGTTTACAATTTGTATAAATATCTGCAAGCAGGACAGAGTGTAATACAGCAACATTTGTGGATGATACTAAAATAGGCAGGAAAGTAGGCAGTGAAGAGGAGATAACAATTTTACAGACAGATATAGATAGGCTTGGAGATTGGGCCAAAATTTGGCCGATAGAGTTTAATGTAGATAAGTGTGAGGTTATCCGTTTTGGCCGAAAAAATAGAAAGGCAAATTATTATCTGAATGAAAAGTAGATTCAAGATGCAACTGGCCGGAGGGATCTGGGTGATTTTGTTCATGAATCACAGAAAGCCGGGATGCAGGTACAGCATGTAATTAAAAAGGCAAATGGAATGTCAGGGTTTATTGCAAGAGGACTGGAGTATAAAAGTAGAGAAGTGTTGTTGTAATTGTATACGGTGTTGGTGAGATCACATCTGGAGTATTGTGTCCAGTTTTGGTCTCCTTATTTGAGGAGGGATGTGGTGACATTGGAGGCAGTTCAGAGGAGGTTCACCAGATTGATTCAGGAGGTGAAAGGCTTGATGTATGAGGAGAGAATAAACAGTTTGGTCTTATACTCGCTGGAGTTTAGAAGGATGAGAGGGGATTTGATTGAGGTGTATAAAAAAATGTGATTGATAAAGTAAACCTAGACCAAATGTTCCCCTTGGTGGGGAAATCAAGAACGAGAGGTCATGGATATAGGTTAAGAGGCGGTAGATTTAGAACTGAGATGAGGAGGAACTACTTCTCGCAGAGGGTGGTGAATTTGTGGAACTCACTCCCCATAGTGCAGTGGAGTCTCAATCGTTAAATGTTTTCCAGAAAGAGATAGATATATTTTTGATTAAAAACCGAGTTGAGGGGGCATGGGCAGCAGGTGTGGAGATGGATTTGAGACCAGGAAGAGATCAGCCATGATCTGATTGAATGGTGAAGCAAGCTCGAAGGGCTGAATTGCCTACTTCTGCTCCTAATTCCTATGCTCCTATGTTCCTAGCTGTGGTGCCAGTGGTAGGCTTTTGTGATGGTGTGCAGGTTCATGGCGAGGGAAAAGTCATTTGCCGGACTCTGCTGGAGAAGGATGATGATTGAGGACCGGAAGATGCTTCTCTCTTCCTCAGCGATAGGTCTGACTCCTGCCTGACAGAGAGCTGAACGCTCCTGTCAATGAACGGACTTATCGTGGAGTTCAGAGATGCAGGATGAGCTCCAGCCCCCTTCGACGTCAGGGTCCTGCTGTGTTCCTCCAACTAACGTGCGGGGTGGGTCAGCCTCTCTATGATTTCTCATCACTGGAGAAGAGTGGTAAAAATGAGAGACATGAGTGTTGATGCCAGAGAGGTGGAGAGGGGTGTGGCGGCAGTAGCAAAGCATGTTTACTGAGTCATCATTGTGGGAGGTGGGAGAGACAGAGCGCTGCCATATTCACACGGCACCTAGGGACGAAGTGTCAAATGTGCATGAGGGTTTGCGGAGAATGATGCCATGAATGACAGTGTAGAGGTTCTGCTGGTGATCACAGTGATGTTTATTTACACGTGCTATATTACAATGGTGAACTATGTTAACTAGTGCCTATGCTTACCCGTGTCCACTAGCCTCCAGTTTATTACTCTTTCTCACCCTCCCGCTATGTCTAGGTGTATCCCCACAGCTCAGCTTGAGATGGTTTGCTACTTTCTGCACCTGAGTGACCTGGAACTTGAAGGTCCAGGTCTACTTTTGGACAGCACGGGTTTTCCGTACTACCTTCCACGGTATACTGGGTTGGGGATGTGTCTCTCAAAGAGGGGGAGTGTCAGATGGGTTGGATACCCCCAGGGTTCGCTGGGTGAAGGGCCCCGGGCCATGCTCCTGCTGATCCTCTTCCCTTCAGGTGCCCGGAGGCCTCTGTACTCCTCCATGAGATAGAAGGCAGCTGGAGTGAGATCCATGAGCTCCGCCCTCCTCTGGTGCTGACACTCGTGGATTCCCACAAGTGTCTGCACCATGCAGTTGAAGCCCTGCACCAGAGAACTGGTGTCCTGAGCCATGGAGGTCAGGAGCTGAGCCATGGAGTGGACAACCCCCGTCATAGAGTGCACCTCCTGTACCAAGGTCTCCACTGCGGATGCCACCCTCACAGTGCTGGCCTAATTGTGCTGGAGTGATGGCACTATCTCCTCGAACAGAAGGTGATGGGACTCCTCCTGTCAGCTTTGTAGTCCGAAGAGGATACTGTCATCCCTTCCTGATTCTCGCAACTCTGTCTTTGCAGTTCCATCAGCTCTGAGATGACTGGACCCAGGGGCACACCATCAGCCAAAGATCAGCAGAGTCCTGGGCTCCGGCACCCCTCCAGTTGTGGATCATCAATTGTGAGGTGCTCACCAGCAAGTGACCCAGAAGCCTGCCTACCAGTTAATCCCACTGAGGTGTGAGTATCTGTGCTGGTGGAGGGTCCGGGTGACAGATGTGACGCCTCCTCTATGATGATGTCCGAGAAATCACCCTCTGCGCTGCTTGAGTCTGTGGTTGTCAGGGGGTGTGAGGCTGGGCTGGGCTGCTCAACTGATTGCCCGGAAGGAAAGGGAAATGGCATTCGTGCATCACAGGGGATAAATGATTGAGATGATTACTCGCATGAGGCTTGAGGAATGACTGTGTTTTTAGGATTCTCACTTCTGATTACTGCCCGACTTCTCCAACAGCACGGTACAGTCCTTCTCCTCCTTGGTCAGCTCGGGGGCAGTTTCCTCACATGGGGTGAGAGTGTGCTGCTCCCTCATCACTCCAGATAGCTGTGCCCTCTCATGCCTGTTTTACTCAATTCTATCCTGTGGAGAGAGAGATAGGATGATCATACGCAAGAGTCCTACCAGTTCAGAAGGTTGTGGAGTGGTATGCATGGGACTGGTTTGGGAGTGGGGATGTGAGGAGCAGAGTAGAGACTGATGGTACCATGGGGATTGAGGGTGGGGTGGGGAAGAGGGCCTCGTAATAGGTGGGCATGCTGCGAGGTGGCTCGGTGAGAGAGCACCTTGGAGATGCAAGGGATGGCCGAGATGGCTGCGCGAAGAAGGTTGATGCTCGATCAATAACTCCAGAAGCGAGATTGGAAGACAATTGAAGGCTTTATTGGACTAGATGTTTCCCCCAGCAGCGCAGGTACAGAATGCAGCTGCTAGAGAGATACAGACTCTTATACTCCACCTTACTGGGCGGAACCAGCAGGCAGGCTTCACCAATGATATTGCTGTCTCAGGTACCTCCCATACCAATGGTCTTACAGCATCAAGCTGGGTACCGTAATATCCCTAATACCGACCACCACATTCACCCCCTGTTAAAAAAAGAGTCCGGAGGGGGTGGTGGTCTCGCGTTATACAGTGGTAGAGGTTGAGGTTATGGTGGTACCCGTTATACATTAGTACAGTGTTTTGCCACGTTACATGTCGCAACTATTTACAGTATTTATTTGCATTAAAAATGAAGCAATTAGTCGGTCGGGGGCCCTGGTCGTCCTCTGCGATTGTCGCAGTTTCAGCGGTGATGCAGGCGCTGGCTCGGGCATCAGTGGCTCCGGGAGCATGACTTAGGCTTCTTCGGCAGCTTCAACACCCCGAGATGGGACCAGTGGGAGAACCGATCCACCTGGGAAGGCGGCAGCTGTGGGGTGCGCCGGTGGGAGGGACGGTGGGGTTGGTGGTGGGGATGTGGGTGGGGACCCAGCGGCACCAGGTCCCGTAGGGAGACCGCATCCTGTCGGACATCGGGGTATGCCACGTAGGCGTATTGAGGATTAGCGTGAAGGAGGTGGACCCTCTCGACCAATGGGTCCGACTTGTGCGCCCGCACGTGTTTGCGGAGCAGGATGGGTCCAAGAGCTGCCAGCCAGGTTGGGAGCGAGGTCCCAGAGGAGGACTTCCCAGGGAAGAAAAGGAGACGTTCGTGAGATGTCTGGTTGGTCGTGGTACATAACAGCTATCGGATGGAGTGGAGAGCATCCGGGAGGACCACCTGCCAGCGGGAGACTGGGAAATCCCTGGACCATAGGGCCAGTAGGACGGTCTTCCAGACCGTTCCGTTCTCCCTCTCTACCTGTCCGTTTCCCCGGGGGTTGTAACTGGTCGTCCTGCTGAGCAGGAATTGACGCAGTTCGTCGCTCATAAAGGAGGACCCCTATCACTGTGTATGTAGGCGGGGAAACCGAACAGTGTAAAGATACTGTGGAGGGCTTTTATGACAGTGGCTGCGGTCATGTCGGTGCAGGGGATGGCGAATGGGAACCGGGAGTACTTGTCAATCACGTTCAGGAGGTATGTGTTGCGGTCGGTGGAGGGGAGTCCCTACTGAGGCGTTCAAAGGGATGGGAAGCCTTTATCAGGTGCGCCCTCTCTGGCCTGTAGAATTGCGCTTGCACTCCGTGCAGATTTGGCAGTTCCTGGTGACGGTCTTGACCTCCTCGATGGAGTAGGGCAGGTTGCGGGTCTTAATGAAATGGAAGAATCGAGTGACCCCCGGGTGGCAGAGGTCCTCGGAGGGCCTGGAGTTGGTCCACTTGTGTGTTGGCACATGTGCCGCGGGATAGGGCGTCAGGAGGCTCGTTTAGCTTCCCGGGACGATACAAGATCTCACAGTTGTAGGTTGGGAGCTCGATCCTCCACCGTAAGATCTTATCGTTCTTTATCTTGCCCCGCTGTGCATTATCGAACATGAAAGCAACCGACCATTGGTCAGTGAGGAGAGCAAACCTCCTGCCGGCCAGGTAATGCCTCCAGTGCCGCACAGCTTCTACTATGGCCTGGGCCTCCTTTTCAATTGAGGAATGGCTGATTTCTGAAGCATGGAGGGTGCGTGAGAAGAAGGCCATGGGTCTGCCCGCTTGGTTGAGGGTGGCCGCCAGAGCTACGCCGGATGCGTCGCTCTCGACTTGGAAGGGAAGGGATTCATCGATTGCGTGCATCGTGGCCTTTGTAATGTCGCTTTGATGTGGCTGAAGGCCTGGCGGGCCTCTGCCGACAGGGGAAAAACCGTGGATTGAATTAGTGGGCGGGCCTTGTCCGCATAGTTAGGGACCCACTGGGCATAATATTAAAAAAAAACAGGCAGCGTTTCAGGGCCTTGGAGCAGTGGGGGAGGGGGCGCATGCGTTCGGGTTCTGGGCCTATAACTCCATCATGCACTATGTAGCCGAGGATGGCTAGACGGTCTGTGCTGAACACGCATTTGTCCTTGTTGTAGGTTAGATTAAGGATTTTTGCGGTATGGAGGGATTTTCGGAGATTGGTGTCATGGTCCTGCTGGTCGTGGCCGCAGATGGTGACGTTATCGAGGTATGGAAATGTGGCCCGCAAACCGTACCGATCAACCATTCGGTCCATCTCCCATTGGAAGAACGAGACTCCATTTGTGACACCGAAGGGAACCCTTAGGAAGTGGTAGAGCTGCCCATCTGCTTCGAATGCAGTGTATTTGCGGTTGCTAGGGCGGATGGGGAACTGGTGGTAGGCGGATTTTAGATCCACCGTGGAAAAGACCTTGTATTGTGCAATCTGATTGACCAGATCAGATATGTGGGGGAGAGGGTACGCGTCGAGCTGCGTATACCTGTTGATAGTCTGACTATAATCGATGACCATCTTATGCTTCTCCCTGGTCTTTACAACCACTACTTGAGCACTCCAGGGCTGTTGCTAGCCTCAATTATACCTTCCTTCAGTAACCGCTGGGCTTCCGACCTAATGAAGGTCCGGTCCTGGGCACTGTACCGTCTACTCCGGGTGGCGACAGGTTTGCAATCCGGGTGAAGTTCGCAAAAAGGGAAGGCGGATCGACCTTGAGGGTCGCAAGGCTGCAGTCAGTTACGGGGGGTATAGGGCAGCCGAATTTAAAAGTTAAACTCTGGAGGTTACATTGGAAATCTAACCCTAGGAGCGTGGCAGCGCAGAGGTGAGGGAGGACGTAGAGGTGGAAATTTTTTAATTCCCTTCCCTGGACCATGAGGTTCGCTATGCAGAACCCTTTGATCTCTACAGATTGAGACCCGGAGGCCAGGGAGATTTTTTGATTAACTGGGTGGATGGGAAGTGAACAGCGCCTTATCGTGTTGGGGTGTATGAAGCTCTCTGTGCTCCCGGAGTCGCTCAGGCAGGATGTTTCGTGCCCATTGAAGAGCACGGTCATTGTCGCGGTCGAGAGCGTTTGGGGCCGAGACTGGTCCAAGTTCACCGAGGCAAGTCGTTGCAGAAGTTGGAGGTTTTCCTCGGGCGGTGTGTGGTCATCCGAACCGGGGTCCTGAGACTCCAGCCAAGATGGCGGTGCCCACTGGTCGCACATGGCTGGGGGTGTGCAAGATGGCAGCGCCCGCTGGCCACACATGGCTCATGGAGAGGGTTGGGGTGGCGGTCCCGGTTCGCCCCCAGAGGCCGCGGCGACTGCCCGGGCCTGGCATACTGCCACAAAATGGCCCTTTTTTGCCGCACCCTTTGCAGGTGGAGAAGCGGGCCGGGCAGCGCTGCCGGAGGTGCTTGACTTGCCCGCAAAAATAGCAGCGGGGCCCCCGGGGTTGCCTGGTAGTCGCGCAGCACAAGCTTGTGGGGGGATGGGGAATGCATCGGAGTCGGCCGCGGGGGGTTTCCACGCTGCCCAAGGGGCCGCCGCGCGGTCGGGTATGTAAGCGCAGGCGTTTCGGGAGGCCACATCCAGGGAGCTAGCAAGGGCCCTTGCTTCCTTGAGGCCTAGTGTCTCTTTTTCTAGCTGCCGCTGGCGGATTTGGGAGGGCAGCATACCTGCAACGAAAGCGTCCTGGAACAAAAGTTCTGTGTGGTCACTGGCTGAAACCTGCGGGCAGTCACAGTTCCTACCTAACACCGGGAGCGCACGGTAGAATTCCTCCAGCGATTCCCCGGGGATTTGTCGCCTCGTCGCTAGTAGATGTCGGACGTAAACCTGGTTTACTGGGCGAATATAGTGTCCTTTCAACAGGGTCATTGCGGCCTCGAAATCGTCCACATCCTCAATGAGGGTGTAGATCTCTGGGCTCACTCTCGAGTGGAGAACTTGCAGTTTCTGGTCTTCAGTAGGTTCAGTCGTGGCCGCCCTGAGGTACCCTTGAAGCACGTCAGCCAGTGTTTGAAGGTTGCTGCTGAGTTTGCCGCGTTGCTGAGTTGCAGACGCTCAGGCATGATTCGGACCTCCATTCTTTAAAATCTAGTCCAATAAATTGATGCTCGATCAATAACTCCAGAAGCGAGATTGGAAGACAATTGAAGGCTTTATTGGACTAGATGTTTCCCCCAGCAGCGCAGGCACTGAATGCAGCTGCTCGGGAGACACAGGCTCTAATACTCCGCCTTACTGGGCGGAACCAGCAGGCAGGCTTCACCAATGATATTGCTGTCTCAGGTACCTCCTACACCAATGGTCTTACAGCATCAACCTGGGTACCGTAATATCCCTCATACTGACTACCACAAAGGTCATTCATTTTTTTTTCAGCACTGTTGCCCTGCCTTCTTCTGGAGAGAGTTGGCACTCACTAAAGCAGCCACAGCCTCCCAGGTGGTGGTGGTCACCTTGCTGGAGAGATGGATTGCGGGTACAGGAGGTCCCACCTCTGCTGGACTCGAACCAGTAGTCTGGTCAGGGTTCACTCCGAGAATGTTGGAGCAGTCTTCCTGGCTGCCATTCCTTCAGTTGGATCTGGAACAAGTGGTGGGGAGTGCGGAGTAGCATTTAAATAGAACTCCCCATAGCATTTAAATAGAACTCCCCAGTGAATGCAGTGATTCAGTTTCCCTGAGGCGAGCGAATCAGCGCTAAGCCGCTAAAAGTGCAGCCTGATTCACATGTGGGAAAAGCTTTTGCTTGAGAGGGATGAAATTCTGTGAGAATTCCTGCCAATAGCACCCCTGGGAGTCACACTGTTTTTCTCAATGGAACTGACACTGCGCCATTTTTTGGTAAGATTCTGCACCATAACCTTGCCTCCATCTTGTTTAAGGTGTGTTTTTGCTGGCTTGTTTGATTTTTTAACCTTTCGTGTTACATTCAGGTGGCTGCTATATAGCCATTCACACCTCATCTGAATGCAACCTTTATTTGTTCACTGTATCCATTACCACTCTCTTTGGCTTTTGCATCATTGATTATTGTTTCTTAATCTCTCTCGTCCCCTGCCCTAACACAGACCTTCCCTTTTGTTCCTCCGACCCCCTTCCACCTGCTACTCGTTTAAACTCTTACATTTCTATCTTTTTTCAGTTCTGATGAAAGGTCATTCACCTAACATGGTACTTCTGCTTCTCTCTCCACAGACGCTGCCTGACCTGCTGAATAGTTCGAACATTTTTTGTGTTTATTTCAGATTTCCAACAGTTTTTTTGCTTTTATGTTGGTTGACTGGCTGACTGCCTGTGTTGGTGATGCTATACATCTATATTTGTTGCTGCCAGCACATATTGTGCAGTTATCTTACTGGTCATTATCACTTTTATACCGCTGGTTTATCTGAAGGCAAGGAAATTACTTATTAACTGATATGACAGGTTCGGATCTGTAACAAGCTTGGCACACCGTCCCGGTGACTTTTTAAAATAAGATAATCATTCAGTATGTGATGTCCCTGCTGCATTGAGAATATATTACATAGAAACAGCACTGAGAAAGGCCATATAACACAGCAACATGTGAGGCTACATATAATGAAACATGACTCAAAAAACAAAATCGTGGGCGGCATGTGGCGCAGTGGTTAGCACTGGGACTGCGGCGCTGAAGACTCGGGTTCGAATCCCGGCCCTGGGTCACTGTCCGTGTGGAGTTTGCACATTCACCCCATGTCGGCGTGCGTTTCACCCTCACAACCCAAAGATGTGCAGGTTAGGTGGATTGGCCACACTAAATTGCCCCTTAACTGGGGAAAAAAAATAATTGGGTACTCTAAACTTATTTAAAAAACGAAATTGTTTTATAATGGTATTTTGGAAGGCAAACACATTGTTGTGCGGAATGTTGAATTAATTTTTTGAGCATGGAAAATAGATTTAATTTATTTGTGGTTTATCAATCTAAACGCACAGCATAAGAAGCTGTTTAAACAGTTTTGGCAGCTCTTTCTGATAACATGATACAATTAAAATTGAATTAATCGGAAGAGTAATGGCATCAGTATTAGTTTGGAGGTGGAGGAGAGAGCCGAGTGGCTGGTTTGTGGTTGGGAAGCTTGGAAGAATGAGTTCCCGGCAGGTTCTGACATCATGTTTAGCAGGAGCTTGATTAACAGTTTGTGTCTCAGTTTCCTGGCCGTAAGCAGGCTGGTTGAGTGATTGGCCGGCGAATCTGGGCGGTGTCACGTGGAGTGACAGATTCACTCCACGTGACACCGCGCAGCTATTCAGGTGAATCAGCCTTCAACACCAATCTGCAGCTCAGGACAGTGGTAATGGCGGAGGAGGTTGGAGGCCAATGCTTTGCAGGTAAGAGAGGTTAGAGGTCAGAGTGGAGGGGCAGAGGAACTGATGAGAACTGTCAGGCAAGAAGGGAGGCCCTGGGATTTTAATTCCAAAAAGTGCAGGTTGAGGAAGAATGGGACTGAAATTAGCCTGTTCCTTAAAATCATTGTAATAATCTTTATTGTCACAAGTAGGCTTACATTAACACTGCAATGAAGTTACTGTGAAAAGCCCCGAGTCGCCACATTCCCGCATCTGTTCGGGTAACAAAAGGAGAATTCAGAATGTCCAAATTACCTAACAGCACGTCTTTCGGGACTTGTGGGAGGAAACCGGAGAACTCGGAGGAAACCCACGCAGACACAGGGAGAACGTGCAGACTCCACACAGATAGTGACCCAAGCCAGGAATCGAACTTGGGATCCTGCAGCTGTGAAGCAACAATGTTACCCACTGTGCTACCCTGGATTTATTTCAAAGACAGCAAGACTCTCCCAGTTCCTCCAGACACTCAGGGTGAACTGGTTTATATACTCCTACAGTTATTACCTAATCCTTCCGCAACTGGGGGCAGCGATGCTTAATTAGCAACTGATAGTGTGCATTTGATTGTAACATAAATTCAACATTAACATTGTGGTCTTTATCATTGACTCCAGATTCCATATGGCACCAGGTTAAAAATGGGCAAGGAAACCTCCCACCAATTAACACCTATCGCCCTCTCACAGCTGATGTATCAGGACTCCTCCATGTTGAACACCACTTGGAAGAAGCACTGAGGGGGACAAGTGTTTCAATGTACTCTCGGTAGGGGTCTTCAGTATTTATCCAGAGTGGCACAGTAGCATCGCTACTCGCTGAACTGACTTAGTCCTCAAGGACATGTCTGTCAGATTGGACCTGTGGCAGATGGTGAAGGAACCGGAAAGAGGAAAAACCTGCTTGACCTTGAATTTACCAACCTACTTATGCAGATGTGTCCATGACAATATTGGGAGGACTGACCATTGCACAGCCCCTGCAGAGGTGAAGTCCCATCGTGTTCTGTGGCACTACCACAATGGATAGATTCAGAATAGAGCGTCCATGAGGCACATTCTGTAACATTTTGGTCCGGTGTATCCCTCACTGTCATCACCATCAAGCAGGGGATCAACCTTGGTTTAATGAGAAATGCAGGAGCACATGCCAATAGCTGCACCAGGCATGCCCAAAAATTAGGTGTCAGCCTGATGATGCTACAACACAGGACTGCTTGCATGCCAAACAGTGGGAACAGCAAGCGATCCCGCAACCATCCGATCAGATCTAAGATCGGCAGGCATGCCACAACCAGTTGTGAATGGTGGTAGACAATTAACAATTAACCAGAGGAAGAGTCTGCACAAATATCTCCATCCTCAATGATGCAGGAGCTCAGAACATCAATGCAAAAGACAAGGCTGAAGAACTTGCAACCATCTTCAGCCAGAATTGCCGAGAGGATGATCCAACTTGGCCTCCTCCTGACGTCCCCACCCTCACAGATGGCAGTCATCGGACAATTCGATTCACTCCACGTGACACGGCCCAGATATGTTCTGTCCACAACAGCCTGACATAGTCATTCTCACAGACTCATACCTTCCAGACACTATCCCAGACACCACTATCACCATTCCTGGGTATGTTCTGTCTCACCAGCAGGACAGACCCAGCAGTGCTGGCAGCACAGTGGTATACAGTCAGGGGGGAGTAGTCCTGGGAGTCCTCAACATTGAAATGTGGACCCGATGAAGTCTCATGGCTTCAGGTTAAACATGGGCAAGGAAATTTCCTGCTGATTATCACGTACCGGCCACCATCACCTGATGAATCAGTACTCTTCCATGTTGAACACCACTTGAAGGAAGCACTGAGGGTGGCAAGGGCACAGACTATGCTCTGGTGGAGAACTTCAATGTCCATTACCAAGAGTGTCTCGGTAGTACCACCACAGACCGAGCTGGCCGGGTCCTAAAGGACATAGCTGCTGGATTGGGACTGCAGCAGGTGGTGAAGGAACCAACAAGAGGGAAAAACATATTTAACCTCATCCTCACCAATCTGCCTGCTGCAGCTGCATCTGTCCAGAACAGTATCGGTAGACATGACCACCGCACAGTCCTTGTGAAGACAAAGTCTCGTCTTCACATTGAGGATACCCTCCATCGTGTTGGTTGTCACTACCACCGTGCTAAATGGGATAAACTTCGAACAGATCTAACTACTCCATTGATCACAAACAGAACTGGACTAGCCAGATTAATACTGTGGCTACCAGCGAAGGTCAAAGACTAGGAATTTTATGGTGAGTAACTCACCTCTTGACCCCTCAAAGCCTGTCCACCATCTACAAGGCACAAGTCAAGAGTGTAATGAAATACTCTCCACTTGTCTGGATGAGTGCAGCTCCAACAACACTCAAGAAACTCCACACCATCCAGGACTAAGCAGTCCGCTTGATTGCTCCCCCTTCCACAAACATTCAAACCGTCCACCACTGATGAACAGTGACTGTACCATCTACATGATGCACTGCAGTAACTCACCAAGGTTCCTTAGACAGCACTTTCTAAACCCACGATCTCTACTACCTGGGAACCCCACTAGCTGGAGCTTCTCTCCAAGTCACTCACCAACCTGATGTGGAAATTTATCGCCGTTCCTTCACTGTCACTGGGGCAGCATCGTGGAACTTCCTCCCTCACAGCACTGTGGGTGTACCTATACCTCAAGGACTGCAGTGGTTCAAGAAGGCAACTCACCACCAGCTTCTGAAGGGCAACTATGGATCGGTAATAAATGTTGGCCTATCCACCTTCACATACCATAAATGAATTTGAAAAATTGAGATGAATACAATCCAGCCAATCATCATCCCGTTAGTCTAATCTCAATCATGAGCAAAGTGATGGAAGGTATTGTTGACTGTGCTATCTTGCTACACATATTTGGCAACAAAACTACTCACCACTGCTCAGTTTGTATTCTGCCAGGGTCACCAGTCTCCAGAACTCATTACATACTTGGTCAAAAGATGGACAAGAGCTGAATTCCAGAGGTGAGGTGAGAATGCCTGCCTCCGGCAGCAAGACAATATTTGAGTAGATGTCAGGAGCCCCAGAAAAACTGAAGTTAATGGACATCAGGGGGACAGCTCTCCACTGGTTGATGTCATGCCTAACACAAAGGAAAATGATTATAATTGTTAGAGGCACATTATTTCAGCCCAAGGATATCAGTACAGGAGTTCCTCAGAGGAATGTCCTGTGCCCAAACATCTTCACCTACTTCCTTGCCTTCATTATGATGTTTGAAGTGGGGATGTTTGCTGAGAATTGTAGAGTGTTCAGAACCAATTGTGACTCCTCAGGTACTGAAGCTGCCTAGGCCTGTATTCAGTCTTGTGGCAAGTAACATTGCCTGGCACTTGCGTGTCATGAATGACCATCTCCGCCAAGACAGAATCTAACCATCTCCCCTTTGACATTCAATGGATTATGATCATGGAATCCTCCACTGTCAACATTTTGGCTTTTACCATTGATTGGAAGCTTATCTGGACTTGCCATATAAATACCATGATAACAAGATCAGGTAGAGGCTGGAATTTCAGTGGCAAGTAGCTCAGACTCCCCAAAGCCTGTCCACCATCTATAAGGCACAAGTCAAGAATGTAATGGAATACTCTCTATTTGACTCTTTGAGTGCAGCTCCAACAACACTCAAGAAGCTCAACATCATTCAGGCCAAAGCATCTCGTTTTGTCAGCACCCCATCCACAACCACAGTAAACATTCATTCCCTTCACCACTGACACACAATGGCAGCAATGTGTGCCACATACAAGATGCACTGTAGCAACTCACAACTTCAACAGCACCTTGCAAACCCATGAGCTCTACAAGAGGAGCAGACATATGGGAACACTACCACCTTTAAAATCCCTCCAGGCACACATCATCCTGACTTGGAACTATGTTGCCATTCCATCAATGTTGCTAGGTTAAATTCCTGGAACTCCCTAACAGTACTGTGGTTTTGTCGACACCAGGTGCACTGCAGCAGTTCAAGAAGATGGTTACCCACCAGCTTCTCAAGAGCAATTAAAGAGGGGCAATAAATGCTGGCCGAGCCATGACACACACATCCCATGAAAGAGTATGAAGAAAAGATCAGAATGGTCAGAGAAGAAGATCAGAAGGGTTAGCAGGAGGAGATCTGAGGTGCCAGTGGGAAGGGTGATCAATAGGCTAGGTGTAGGAATGAAAACTTTGGGCGATCACCAGTGGATAAAGGCAACAATGATTTATTTACAAACAAAAAAACTATTTACATGCAACTATTTACAAGACATTGGGACGGATTTTTCCATCCCGCATGCTGCAAGATTGCCACTAGCGGGATGCGGATCATGCATTGACATCGGCCGGGAATTTCCGGTCGCCGGGCGGGCGTGGCTGGAGAATCCGGCCCATAGCAACAGTAAACCACAAGTCCTATGACCTCTTAGTCCAGGCCATGACTGTGGATATTAAAGTCCACTCTCAACTTTGATCCACGCCCGCTCCCATTCCATTGGACACGAAGTCACATGGCCTCTGGGATTTGCTGAAACATTGGACGAGAAAGTTACGTGGTCTTCGAGGTTCACAACAGCATCCTTCCACCTTCAGGTGCCCTAGTAACTGAAAATCGCAATGAAATGAATGAAATGAAAATCGCTTATTGTCACACGTAGACTTCAATGAAGTTACTGTGAAAAGCCCCTCGTCGCCACATTCCGGCGCCTGTCCGGGGAGGCTGGTACGGGATATCAATATCCCAGTCTATTGGAGGACTTCCGTTTGTATTCAGAGCAACAAAGTATCATTGGTTGGGGTTTCTCCTCGGCAGCTGTCTCAGTCGGGCCAGCCTCTCCATTTACTTCTTCTGGTACAAGTACCTCCTTGGGTGTTTGGTCCCCTCAATACTTTGATCAATACTTTGATCAGTACTAATGGTGGGCATGTCTGGGGTTGGTGATACTACCGGCTCTTTCATCAAATGGTCGAAATATTTTCTCAGGGTCTCTTCATGGGTTTTTACCTTAGGGTGAAGGTGTGGGCTTAGGTCGGGTGCTCTTTTCCAGAGCCGGTGCAGACTTGATGAGCTGAATGGCTTCCTTCTGCACTGTAAATGCTATAATTCTATGATACCTCATACGATATTGGCTCAGTCTTAGCCACAACAATCCCTGAGACCCAGCTAGGCCCACTTCCAAAGTTCCTTACGGAAATTGGTTGATTTACCTCAAATGTTCTCCACGCCTTTGATGAATCATGATTTTTCTTTTGAACATCTTGCCCAGACTCCACCCTTATCGCCAAATATGAGAATATGAGCCTCAGTCTGGTGCTTCATTAGCAGCTCTGCTGGGGCTATGCCTGTTGTTGAGTGAGGGGGTTGTTCTACATGTTAATAAGAATCGTGCGATCTATGGATGCTGGCAAATGCTTCTTCATCCCAGATTTGAAAGTTTGTACACCTCATTCTGCCAAACCTTTAGACAATAAGTGGTGTGCTGTTTTGATGTTTGAATCTCAACACTAGTAAAAGCAGTGTCATTATCTGAAGCCAGAACTTTGGGCACTCTATGAATGCAAAAATATTGACGTAATTTTTGACTGTTGAGTAACAGGTAGTGGACGTCATCTGGTACGTGTCCATCCATTTTGAATGTGTGTTCACTAATAAAATGAACATTGAGCCCTCCAAAACCACTTTTGCCGTTTCTTCAGTAAGATATGATGGGCATATCAAGATGGTCAAATTTGGGATGAATCTGTCATAATAATATCCCACACCCAAGAAGTACTTTAGCTCAGTAATATTTTTGGAGGCAGGTGCTTCCCTTATAGCTTTTACTTTTCTTCTAAGGGGCGCAGCCCTTTTGCGTCGACTTTTTAACCCAAATAGGTCACGTCGCTGGCCTGAAACATACGTTTCACTCTCCTTAAGCGCCCACCAGCATTCGTAAACCTCTTTAATACCTCCTCCGATTTAGCTATGTGCTCCTCTCCTGTGGAACTAATACATAGCACAGCATCTAATTAAACTGCAACTCTGGTTAACGCCTGTAATATGTTTTCTATTGTACCTTGATAAATAGCACATGCCCATGATACTCCAAATGGTAAACAGGTATATTCATCCAAGCTTCCATCTTTTACAACAAGGAATAAGGCCTTGCCTTATAATATCTCGGTGTGGCTTCAGGGTCTATGTATATCCTAATTGAAGCCCCTTTATATTTTCTAGTTCTTCCTGGAACACCTTATGCCCCATCAAACGTGGTCCCCGTACGAACATGACAATAAGCGAGAGCCAAGCTGACTGCTGTCCGTGAGCTAAAGGGTCATCATGGTCTCGTTGCTTTTAAACGGCTCCCACGTATAATTGGCTAGCCTGGCTGCATGTTTCCAGCCTCAACGGTTGGGCCCCATCTTGTAAGTAACAGTAAGTTTGTTTCCACTATGGCAATCGCTGAATGCCAGGTGTCCACTTCCATCTTAAAAGGATGTCCATTTACTAGGAATACCATGGTGATTGGGGCCACTTTGCCTATGCTAATGTGGTTCAATGCCAACACATTCCACTCAGTTGACTGGTACTCCCCGATCCTGTGTAACATAAGAACTAGGAGCAGGAGTAGGCCATCTGGCCCGTAGAGCCTGCTCCACCATTCAATGAGATCATGGCTGATCTTTTGTGGACTCAGCTCCACTTTCTGGTGCGAACACCATAACCCTGAATCCCTTTATTCTTCAAAAAACTATCTATTTTTATCTTAAAATCATTTAATGAAGGAGTCTCAACTGCTTCACTGGGCAAGGAATTCCATAGATTCACAACCCTTTGGGTGAAGAAGTTCCTCCTAAACTCAGTCCTAAATCTACTTCCCCTTATTTTGAGGCTATGCACCTAGTTCTGTATTCACCCGCCAGTAGAAACAACTTGCCCGCATATATCCTATCTATTCCCCTCATAGTTTTATATGTTTCTATAAGATCCCCCCTCATCCTTCTAAATTCCAACAAGTATAGTCCCAGTCTACTCAACCTCTCGTCATAATCCAACCCCTTCAGCTCTGGGATTAACCTAGTGAATCTCCTCTGCACACCCTCCAGCGCCAGTACGTCCTTTCTCAGGTAAGGAGACCAAAACTGAACACAATACTCCAGGTGTGGCCTCACTAACACCTTATACAATTGCAGCATAACCTCCCTAGTCTTAAACTCTATCCTCCTAGCAATGAAGGACAAAATCCCATTTGCCTTCTTAGTCACCTGTTGCACCTGTAAACCAACTTTTTGCGACTCATGCACTAGCACACTCAGGTCTCTCTGCACAGCAGCATGTTTTAATATTTTATCATTTAAATAATAATCCCTTTTGCTGTTATTCCTACCAAAATGGATAACCTCACATTTGTCAACATTGTATTCCATCTGCCAGACCCTAGCCCATTCACTTAACCTATCCAAATCCCTCTGCAGACTTCCAGTATCCTCTGCACTTTTTGCTTTACCACTCATCTTAGTGTCGTCTGCAAACTTGGACACATTGCCCTTGGTCCCCAATTCCAAATCATCTATGTAAGGAATGTGGATTGATGCTGGCTTCTGTTCCCTACCTGGGCTGGGTAGGCTCTGCTTGCTCTTACCTCTATTCCTGAAGTGACCTCTTCTACCACACCTGAAACACTCTCCACCCCGCACCGACCAGCTCTTCTCTGGGGTGTGATTTTCCCCACATCTAAAACGCTCGTCGAAATTGGTTGTTTGAGCAAAACAACGGGCTTTATCCAATTTTTCTGCATCAGTCATCATCCTTTGTTTGAACACCCTCGACCCCAGTGTTGCTGCAGCTGCTCACAGCCCCGCTCCCCAACATGTGGACCTCACACCCACACTTTGCAATTTATGAGCACCTTTTTCTGCACTTTCCATAGACAAGGCTATTTCCATAGCCTTTTTTAAGTCCAGAAATTTATTTTGGATAGTCATGTTATTTATCCCGCACACCAGTCTCTCCTTTAACATATCATTCAGGGATGTTCCAAACTTGTAATATCCTGTCAGTTTTCTTAATCTGGTCACAATACCACAACGGATTCTCCTGGGTCCCTCTCCATCAAATTAAATTTTGTACCTCTGAAGAATGATGGAGGTTTTTGGATGATAATGATTCCTAACCAACTCCATGAGTTTGTTAATAATTTTGTATCAGGGGCCGGGGTGCTCCGCCCCGCCATGCCACATTTCTGCCTCACCACGCTGGCGGTATTCTCCGTTACACCGGCCAGTCAATAGGGTTTCCCATTGTGTGGAAGCCCTACCCCATTGGGAAACCCCTGGGCGCAGGCAAAACGAAGCATCCCGACGGCGGAAAATCCAGCCCAGGGCCTCAGGTGTGGTCAAATTTCTTATTACACTGTAGTCTGGGTTTTACAGGCTGTGAACAAAATAATTCCATGTTTCTCTTCCCCCCTATGTATTTTCTCTAAAAAAAAGTAATGCATGCGTTCTTCGTCTTGTACCCCATCTTCTTTGTTCGCATCCAAAGGCTCAACCCGACCAAAATATGGTATGATGGTACTTATTTTGCAGTATATTGAAATTCCTTTAAATCAGAATGGAAAGGCCTTCTTTTCTTGTCCTTGAAATTGGAGTGTCAATTTATTTTCCAATGACAATTTATTTTTGTCGCCAATGTGGCAATGAGAACTCTGGGTGACCATTAGTGGATGAAGGTCACAACTATTCATTTACAAGCAGAAAAACTATTTACTTGCAACTATTTACAAGACACAGCAACAGCAAATCACACGACTCGGACAATCTCCTTGACTGTGGATATAAAAACATGCACTCAGCATTGATCCTCGCGCGCTCCCATTCCATTGGATAGGGAGTCAAAACACCTCCGAGATTTGCCGAAACCTTGGACCAGAAAGTCACATGGTCTCAGAGATTTGCCGCGACAGCAGGAAAGAGATGGGAAGGGTTTGAGGGATTGTGGAGATTGAAGGACCTAGATGGGGAGCAAAATGGAGGAAGGTTTCAGGAAATAAGTCTGGGAGAAGATTGGATGCCTCAGAGTTGATTGAAGGATCGGGAGGGGAGTTTGCAGAGAAGTGAAAAACAGTGAGTGCAAATTAATGACCTGTCACACATGAGTTGTTAAGGCCAGACAGACCATTCCTTCCCTTCCACTGACCACTTGTCCATTATCCCGCAGGATCCCCAACGATGCCGCCCCTATCCAGAGTGGTTCCCCCCACCCCTTAGAGGGGAGCTCTGAGTTCACCATATTCGTGGCACAGCCTTCATCCTCACCACCAGTGCAGAGACACACACCTACGGTGGGCGACAGTAGTGGTGAGGCGTCTGGGGCACAATCTGGTGAGCACCACACAGTTGCACATCACGTGGAGGCAAGCCCAGGCGAGATAGCAGCTGGAGATCTGCTGGATCCCCGGACCCATCTGGGTTCCCGTCAGATGTTGAGTCTCTGGACCAGGTCCATATGGGCACTAACCGGGTGGAGGGGGCCAAAGACCCATTGACAGCACCAACACAGACCGCCACCCTGGGGTGATACCTGCATGGACCCTGGAACGATGGTGGGGGAAAGGGGGGGAAATGGGGGGGGGGGATGGGAGGGGGTGAAAGGGGGGAATGGGTGGGTGGGGATGGGAGGGGTGGAGGGGGGATGATAGACAACGCCACGTCCTATGTGAGGATGAGTACATTCCTGGCCCTGGGGCATGCCAAATCCTCGTGGCTGCCACCGTCCTCTACCCACCAGCTGGTCCAGCAGGTCATCTCCGGGCTCGTCCTTCAGCCCCTCCTGGTCCGATGCCTCCTTGGAAGAGCCACAAGTTCCTCCACCTCCACCTCCAGCACATTGCCCCAGGTTGTGGAGGGCACAGCAGACACACCCCGAAGCGGGCAACCCTCTGAGGAGGAGGGGGGGGTGTACTGCAGTGCACCACCAGAGCGGTCGAGGTATCAGAACTGCATTTTGAGCAGTCCGATGCACTACTGCTATCTCTTATCCCACAAGAGCCAACCAGCCATGCTGTGGTGACGCACCATCCCCTTGTTGAGGCGCAGCCTCCTGCGACACACACTCCCCCTCATCTGTTCGAAAGACCAGCAAAGCCTGTAAAGCTTGTGCATCGCCGGCTCGCCATCTGGTTCCTTCCCCAGCCTGATGGGCGGCCGTGTCCTCAGGGTGTGGGATGGGGTCCTGCATGTGGTCCGCTGCCTCAAACCTCTATTGACGCTGCTGCCGCCACCTTCTCCGGCTTCTGGTTGGTTGGACTACCAGCAGCACCACGAGGGCAGCCTCCCTGGGGTCCAAGATATTATCTATCCCACGCAATATCTGTGAGGAATTAGAGAGGGTGAGAGACGGACAACCAGCGGTGTCTTCCTCCCCGGGACCCTCCATTCCCTCATTGCTTCCCCATTCCGACCCCACATCCCCTGCCATCCAACACACCCTGCCCACGCACCCCTGGCCGTAGGAGGGGGCCCCTGGTCACCCCAACCGAGACCCTGTACCCCAGACACCCACACGTAATGTTACCTGGGCATTGGTCCCCTCCCTGGTGTGCACCCCCATCCTCGCGGAAATGTCCCCGGTGCGGGGGCCCAGCCCCTGGGTGGTTGGATGTTGGCTGCTGCATCCATGGCATTGCTTCCTGCAGTGTTCAGGCACAATAACCAGGCATCACAGTCTGATTAGGATGCTGGGAAATAACCCACACATGCTACATAACAAGCCGAACCACAGGAATCTATTTGGGAGCTGTGAAGTGCTCACTTAATTACGATTGCCAATTCCCGATTAGCAGTAGCCCTGAGCCACACAGCCAGAGGTCTCTGCAGTCAGTGGGAGTTATGAGTAGTCGGTGGGACAGACCGATATGGGCTGGGAGTGCTCCCGTTATGGTTGCACACGATCCAGGGGGCGCATGGCGGATCCGCGGGCACTGCGATTACACCTCCCCCCAAGCCCGAGGCAACCCCCCCCCCCCCCCCCCCCCATCGATGGTACCCCTTGCCCCACGGGGCCTCCCGACCACACCGCCCCGAGCACTGGGGCAGCCATTCCGCCAGCTTCACATGTTTACAAAGGCGTAACAATTCCTGCCCCCCTCCATGACTGTGGTGATATGCATCACTATAAATACATAAGGGGTTAATGTAGATACACTATGATGCACGATCAAGAACTATTAAAACAAGGTTGCAGCTTAACTGAAGGCTTTAATAGACTAGAACTGTTCCCCAGCAGCTTAGGTACAGGATGAGGGCTGCTGGGACAGCACCGGTTCTTATACCCCACCTATCAGGGCGGAGCTACATACTATACAGCCAATGGTAAACCCCTCGGTTTAACCAATGGAACTTCAGCCTCTTGGGTACTGCAATACCTGATAATACCACATTCACCCCCTGTTAAAAAAAGAGCCCGGCGGGGGTGGTGGCCAGCGGCTACAACTATATTCAACATGGTATGATCAGCCATGGAGGTACCATGATACCTCCTTACAGGTTTAGAGGATAGTTACAGTCATGGCAGATATATATAGTCAGTGTTTATTATTTACAGTTTGTGGTAGTATGTATTAGGGGTCATGTGGGACTGGAAGCCCTAATGTCATTGGCTGACAGATCCCGGGTCCTGGTTGGCCGTTGACCTCTAGCTCTGCCCTGAAGGCGGAGTATAAGAAGCCGGAGTCCTCCCCCGCAGGCCATTCTACTATCGAGCTGCGGGGGAACAGACACGCTTAATAAAGCCTTATCGACTTCACTCTATTCGTCTCACGGAGTCTTTGTGCGCTACAATTTATTAAGCGTGCCTAAAAAGGACTATGGAGCTCAGGATCATCCCGGAATGCCTGAGGATCAGCCCCCACGCAGTGAACGCGGCATCAGCCTTCAAGCACTGGCAGACGTGTTTCGAGGCCTACCTCAGAACGGCCACCGGCCGGGTCACAGAAGACCAAAAACTACAGGTCCTGCACTCGAGGGTAAGCACGGAGATTTTCTCCCTCATCGAAGACTCGGAGGATTTCCAGATGGCGTTCGCAGCACTGAAAAGTCTCTATGTCCGCCCAGTTAACCAAATCTACGCTCGCTACCAGCTCGCGACGAGACGGCAAGGTCCCGGAGAATCGATGGACGAATTCTACGCCGCGCTGCTGATTTTGGGACGAGCCTGCAGCTGCCCTTCGGTGAACGCAAATGAACACATGGACATGTTAATGCGCGATGCTTTTGTGGCAGGTATGAATTCCTCCCAAATCCGCCAAAGACTTCTAGAAAGAGAGTCGCTAGGACTCTCAGAGGCCCGGGCCCTAGCAGCCTCCCGAGACGTGGCCGCGCGTAATACCCACGCCTACGGCCCCGACCGCGCGGCAGCCCATTGGGCTCCGTACGTACCCGTCGCGACAAACCCACCCCCCCCCCGGACACCCCACAGGCTTGCGCGGTCCAAACGCCAAGTCGCACCGGGGGCGCCCGCTGCTATTTCTGCGGCCAGGCGAAACATCCCCGACAGTGCTGCCCGGCCCGCGCAGCAATCTGCAAGAGCTGCGGGAAAAATGGGCCATTTCGCGGTTGTGTGCCGGTCCCGCAAGCTCACCGCTGTCCCGGGAGAACAGGGAGCCCTGCACGCCGTTTACGCTCCCCAACCCCCCCAGCGCCCCATGTACGACTCGCAGGCGCAGCCGCTCTGGGTCCCGACCACCACGGTCCCGGGAGAACAGGGAGCCCTGCACGCCGCTTACGCTCCCCAACCCCCCCCCCGCACCCCATGTATGACGCGCCGGCGCTACCACTTTGGGTCCCGACCACCGCTCTCCACGGAGAAGAGGGAGTTCTGCGCGTCTCTAACGCCCCCCTAACCCCTCCCCCCGCGCTCCACGTCTGACCCGCCGGCGCTACCAACTTGGGTCCCGACCACCACTGTCCCCAGAGATGAGGGAGCCCCGCGCGGTCCTAACGCTCCCCAACCCCCCCCAGCGCCCCATGTGCGACCCGCAGACGCCGCCATTTTGGGTCCCGGCCACCACGAGGGGAGGAAGGGCGCCGCCATCTTGGACCACCCCAGACCTGTACGACGCGTGGGGGCGGCCATTTTGTCCACCCCCGCCGCCATCTTGTGACCCCCCAGCCATGTGCGATGTATGGGGGCGGCCATTTTGTTCATCCCCGACGCCATCTTGGACGGCAACAACGGACCCCACTCCACTACTACAACCACGTCTCGCTTCAATTACGCTCGATCAAGCTCGGCCCCGGATACTCCAGACGACGACGACAACGGTGCTAATAAACGGCCACGAGACACCATGCCTAGTCGACTCCGGGAGCACGGAGAGCTTTATCCACCCCGACACGGTAAGACGCTGTTCCTTGACCACCTATCCCAGCGCACAAAAGATTTCCCTAGCTGCAGGATCCCACTCCGTACAGATCCAAGGTTTCTGCATAGTTACCCTAACGGTGCAGGGGAGGGAGTTCTAAAACTACAAACTACACGTCCTTCCCCAACTCTGCGCCCCCACTTTACTGGGATTAGATTTCCAGTGCAATCTACAGAGCCTTACGTTCAAATTCGGCGGCCCAATACCCCCACTCACTATCTGCGGCCTCGCAACCCTCAAGGTGCAACCCCCGTCCTTGTTTGCGAACCTCATCCCGGATTGCAAACCCATCGCCACTAGGAGCAGACGGTACAGCGCCCAGGACCGGACCTTCATTTGGTCCGAACTCCAGCGGCTACTAAAGGAAGGCATAATCCAGGCCAGCAATAGTCCCTGGAGAGCACAGGTGGTAGTAGTGAAGACAGGGGAGAAACAAAGGATGGTCATAGACTATAGCCAGACCATCAACAGGTACACACAACTAGACGCGTACCCTCTCCCCCGCATATCCGACATGGCCAATCGGATTGCCCAATATAAAGTCTTCTCCACGTGGACCTCAAGTCCGCCTACCATCAGCTCCCCATCCGCCCAAGTGACCGCAAGTACACAGCCTTCGAGGCAGACGGGCGATTATACCATTTCCTAAGGGTCCCATTTGGCGTCACAAACGGGGTCTCGGTCTTCCAACGGGAGATGGACCGAATGGTTGATCAACATGGGTTGCGGGCCACGTTCCCGTATCTCGACAATGTAACCATCTGCGGCCACGACCAGCAGGACCACAACGCCAACCTCCAAAGATTCCTCCAGACCGCCAAAGCCTTGAACCTCACGTACAACGAGGACAAGTGCGTTTTTAGCACCAACCGGCTAGCCATTCTGGGCTACGTAGTGCGCAATGGGATAATAGGCCCCGACCCCGAACGTATGCGCGCCCTCATGGAAGTTCCCCTCCCGCACTGCTCAAAAGCCCTGAAACGCTGCCTGGGTTTTTTTTCATACTATGCCCAGTGGGTCCCCCAGTACGCAGACAAGGCCCGCCCCCTAATACAGACCACGACCTTCCCTCTGTCGACAGAGGCTTGCCAGGCCTTCAGCCGCATCAAAGCGGATATCGCAAAGGCCACGATGCGCGCCATCGACGAGTCCCTCCCCTTCCAGGTCGAGAGCGACGCCTCCGACGTAGCTCTAGCGGCCACCCTTAACCAAGCGGGCAGACCCGTGGCCTTTTTCTCTCGAACCCTCCCGCTTCAGAAATCCGCCACTCCTCAGTGGAAAAGGAAGCCCAAGCCATAGTGGAAGCTGTGCGACATTGGAGGCATTACCTGGCCGGCAGGAGATTCACTCTCCTCACCGACCAACGGTCGGTAGCCTTCATGTTCGATAATGCACAGCGGGGCAAAATCAAAAACGACAAGATCTTAAGGTGGAGGATCGAGCTCTCCACCTTCAACTACGAGATTTTGTATCGTCCCGGAAAGCTGAATGAGCCGTCCGATGCCCTATCCCGCGGCACATGTGCCAACGCACAAATTAACCGCCTCCAAACCCTCCACGAGGACCTCTGCCACCCGGGGGTCACTCGGTTTTTCCACTTTATCAAGTCCCGCAATCTCCCATACTCTTTAGAGGAGGTCCATACAGTCACAAGGGACTGCCACATCTGCGCGGAATGCAAACCGCATTTTTTCAGGCCGGATGGTGCGCACCTGATTAAGGCTTCCCGCCCCTTTGAACGCCTTAGTCTCGATTTCAAAGGGCCCCTCCCCTCCACCGACCGCAACTCATACTTTCTTAATGTGGTGGACGAATACTCCCGCTTCCCATTCGCCATTCCCTGCTCTGACATGACCGCGGCCACAGTCATTAAAGCCCTGAACACCACCTTCACACTGTTCGGTTGCCCCGCATACGTCCACAGCGACAGGGGGTCCCCTTTCATGAGTGACGAGCTGCGCCAGTTCCTGCTCAGCAAGGGCATAGCCTCAAGCAGGATGACCAGCTACAACCCCCGGGGGAACGGGCAAGTAGAGAGGGAGAACGGCACGGTCTGGAAGACCGTCCTACTGGCCCTACGGTCCAGGGACCTCCCAGTTTCACGGTGGCAGGAGGTCCTCCCGGACGCTCTCCACTCCATCCGGTCGCTATTATGTACGAGCACTAATCAAACGCCTCATGAGCGTCTCCTTGTCTTCCCTAGGAGGTCCTCCTCTGGAACGTCGCTGCCGACCTGGCTGGCGGCCCCAGGACCCATCTTGCTCCGAAAGCATGTGCGGGCACACAAGGCGGACCCGTTGGTCGAAAGGGTTCACCTCCTCCACGCGAACCCGCAGTACGCTTACGTGGAGTACCCCGACGGCCGACAGGACACGGTCTCCCTGCGGGATCTGGCGCCCGCCGGCAACACACACACACACCCGACACCATTCACCCAACTCCCCCCCCTTCCTGCCACCGCCGCACCCCGCGACCACCCCCTTCCCAGGAGGATCGGTTCCCCTCCCCTCAGGCCCGACCAAGAATAAAGCCCAAGCTGAAACCGTAAGGCTCCCGGAGATGACAACACCGGTGCAAGCACCACCACCACCACCGGGGCCGAGGCGATCGACACGGACGACCAGACCGCCCGACCGACTCGTGGCGTCGATCTAAATCAATATATGGACTTTTCACAAGAAGATTTTGTTTTTCTCCCGATACCTCCTGTAAACAGTTGAAACAGGACAAAATTGTACATACTGTATTGCCATGTGAATGTTTTCCTCCCAGGACCAGCCCTGTAAAACCTTACCACCATGAGAAGCATCACCCCACCGGGTTCATTTTTGACAAGGGGTGAATGTGGTAGCATGTATTAGGGGTCATGTGGGACTGGAAGCCCTAATGTCATTGGCTGACCGATCCCGGGTCCTGGTTGGCCGTTGACCTCTAGCTCCGCCCTGAAGGCGGAGTATAAGAAGCCGGAGTCCTCCCCCGCAGGCCATTCTACTATCGAGCTGCGGGGGAACAGATACGCTTAATAAAGCCTCATCGACTTCACTTTATTCGTCTCACGGAGTCTTTGTGCGCTACACAGTTACAGATTGGTTAAACTGAAGCAATCAGTCGGTCGGGTGCCCTGGTCGTCCTCCTGGATCGTCTGAGCCTCGGTGGTGATTCCGGTGGGGGTCCGGGCGTCTGCGACTCCGGGAGCGTGGCTTCGGACTCCATGGCAGCTTCGTCACCCCGAGATTGGCGCTGGTGGGACAAACGGCTGACCTGGGAGGGGGGCGCTTGTAGGGGGCGTGGGTGGGAGGGCCTAGGCAGGGGCGGCGGGAGGACTGACCCTCCTGTGAGGTGCTGTGGAGGGGGGGGTGGGGGGGGTGGTTGGGGGGCGCATGGGGTTTCGGGCGCCAGGTCCCGTAGGGAGACAGTATCTTGTCGGCCGTCAGGGAACGCCATGTAGGCGTACTGGGGGTTAGCGTGCAGCAGATGGACCCTCTCGACCAACGGGTCCGACTTATGCGCCCGCACGTGTTTTCGGAGCAGGATGGGTTCGGGTGTTGCTAGCCAAGTCTCCCATGGGTCACACATGGTGGTCAGAGATGAACAAAATGGCGGCGCCCATCCGTCCAGCATGGTGTCCGGGGAACAAGATGGTGGCGCCCGTGGGCTGCACGTGGCGGTGACTGCTGGCCGCCTGGGGCACGAGAAGAAGTTCGCTGTGGCAGTCCGGAGTCGCTGCTGGAGACCGCGGCCACCGCTCGTGCCTGGCAGACCCCCACAAAATGGCCCTTCTTGCCGCACCCTTTGCAGGTGGATGTGCGGGCCGGGCAGCGCTGGCGGGGGTGCTTTGCCTCCCCGCAGAAGAAACAACGGGGCCCATCCGAGTTGGCGGGCCGCCTTACAGCACAGGCCTGCGGGGACACGGGGAATGTCTGTGGGTATGCCGCTGCGGGATTCGACGCTGCCCAGCGGGCCGCCGCGCGGTCGGGCACGCAGGATTGTGGGTTCCTGGAGGCAACGTCCATGGACCCTGCCAGGGCCCGTGCCGCCCTAAGTCTCAGGGTGTCTTTCTCTAAAAGACGCTGGCAGATCTCTGAGGAGCTCATACCTGCTACGAAGGCATCCCAGACTAGGAGTTCCGTGTGCTCGCACCCCGAAACCTGCGGGCAGCCACACCAGTAGCGCGCGGTAGAACTCCTCCAACGATTCCCTGGGGCTTTGCCGTCTTGTTGCAAGCAGGTGATGTGCGTAGACCTGATTTACTAGGCGGATATAATGTCCTTTTAAAAGTTTGATTGCTGCATCAAAGTCTTCTGCCTCCTCAATGAGGGTGTAGATCCCAGGGCTTACCCTTGAGTGCAGGAGATGCAGTTTCTGCTCCCCCAAGGGTGTGCCTCCGGCCGTCTCAAGGTAGCCTTTGAAACACGCCAGCCAGTGCTTGAAAATCGCCGCCGAGTACTACGCGAGGGGACTGAATTTCAGACACTCCGGCTTGATTCGGAGGTCCATCTTTTCAACTTAAGTTCTAGTCTATTAAATTGATGCACGATCAATAACTACTAAAACGAGGTTGTAGCATAACTGAAGGCTTTAATAGACTAGAACTGTTCCCCAGCAGCTTAGGTACAGAATGAGGGCTGCTGGGACGGCACTGGTTCTTATACCCCACCTATCAGGACGGAGCTACATACTATACAGCCAGTGGTAAAACCCTAGGTTTAACCAATAGAACTTCAGGCTCTCGGGTACTGCAATACCTGATAATACCACACACTAGGACTGAATAAACACTAGAGGGACCACCAGAGACATCATGACACACAGACATTCAACCAATAGGTCAGTAAGGTAGGACACGACCAAAGGGCAGTCAAGACACGCCTAGAGGTGACACTACCACAAGGGGGCTACCCATATAAAAGGACAGGCCACACATGCTCTTTCTCTTTTCCATAGGCGACACTCAGAAGGACAGGGGCAGATCAGAGCATCACACCCACCGCATGGTTAGAGCAGACTGGTTAGTTAGATTGAGTTACTATAGTAAGATCAGCAGGAGAGTCGAACTCAAGTAGGAGAATTGTTAACTGTTCAATAAATGTGTTAAACCTATCTCCAAGTCTGAACCTTCCTTTGTCAGAGTATACATCAAGGAAGCAGCTTATCCTACATGAAGAAGCATAACACAACAGTGACCACTTACTGGGGGGACGGTGAGATCGCAGGAGGCCGTTAGATAGGGTGTCGTTCCTGCTAATTGTGTGGAGATTGGCTTTACTTGGTGATTATTGGTTTCTCACTGCGCTATGGCAGGATCCTGTTTTTGCCAAGGGAGTGGGCTGGTTAGATTGCAAACCGATCAGTACCCGACCCGGTCCCTGCAATCTAACAGCCGTGTCACGCCTGGTTCCTGGATTCTAACGCCGTGTCACGCCTGGTTCCTGGATTCTAACGGCCGTGTCATGTCTGGTTCCTGGATTCTAACGGCCGTGTCACGTCTGGTTCCTGCAATCTACCAGCCGTGTCACGCCTGGTTCCTAGATTCTAACGGCCGTGTCAGGTCTGGTTCCTGCAATCTATCAGCCGTGTCACGCCTGTTTCCTGCAATCTAACTGCCGTGTCACGCGCCGTCCCTGCAATCTAACAGGATGTCACGCCTGGTTCCTGCAATCTAACAGCCGTGTCACGCATGATTTCTGCAATCTAACAGCCGTGTCATGCCCGGTTCCTGCAATCTAACAGCCGTGTCACGCCTGTTTCCTGCAATCTAACAGCCGTGTCACGCCCCGTCCCTGCAATCAAACAGCCGTGGCACGCCGGGTTCCTGCAATCTTACAGCCGTGTCAGGCCTGGTTCCTGCAATCTAACAGCCATGTCACGCCCGGTTCCTGGAATCTAACAGCCGTGTCATGCCTGATTCCTGCAATCTAACCGCCGTGTCATGCCCGGTTCCTGCAATCGAACATCCGTGTCATGCCCGGTTCCTGCAATCGAACAGCCGTGTCATGCCCGGTTCCTGCAATCTAACAACCGTGTCATGCCTGGTTCCTGCAATCTAACAGCCGTGTCATGCCCGGTTCCTGCAATCTAACAGCCGTGTCACACCCGCTTCCTGCAATCTAACAGCCGTGTCACGCCTGGTTCATGCAATCTAACAGCCGTGTCACGCCCGGTTCCCACAATCTAACAGCCATGTCACGCCTGATTCCTGCAATCTAACAGCCATGTCTTGCCCGATTCCTGCAATCTAACAGACGTGTCACGCCCGATTCCTGCAATCTAACAGACGTGTCATGCCCGATTCCTGCAATCTAACAGCCATTTCACGCCTGATTCCTGCAATCTAACAGCTGTGTCACGCCTGGTTCCCACAATCTAACAGCCATGTCACGCTTTATTCCTGCAATCTAACAGCCGTGTCACGCCCGATTCCTGCAATCTAACAGCTGTGTCACGCCTGGTTCCCAAAATCTAACAGCCGTGTCACGCCCGATTCCTGCAATCTAACAGCTGTGTCACGCCTGGTTCCCACAATCTAACAGCCGTGTCACGCCCGATTCCTGCAATCTAACAGCTGTGTCACGCCTGGTTCCCACAATCTAACAGCCATGTCACGCTTTATTCCTGCAATCTAACAGCCGTGTCACGCCCGATTCCTGCAATCTAACAGCTGTGTCACGCCTGGTTCCCACAATCTAACAGCCATGTCATGCCCGGTTCCTGCAATCTAACAGGATGTCACGCCCGGTTCCTGCAATCTAACAGCCGTGTCACGCCTGATTTCTGCAATCTAACAGCCGTGTCACGCCCCGTCCCTGCAATCAAACAGCCATGTCACGCCTGTTTCCTGCAACCTAACAGCCGTGTCACGCCCCGTCCCTGCAATCAAACAGCCATGTCATTCATGCCTGGTTCCTGCAATCTAACAGCCGTGTCACGCCTGTTTCCTGCAACCTAACAGCCGTGTCACGCCCCGTCCCTGCAATCAAACAGCCATGTCATTCATGCCTGGTTCCTGCAATCTTACAGCCGTGTCACGCCTGTTTCCTGCAATCTAACAGCCGTGTCACGCCTGTTTCCTGCAACCTAACAGCCGTGTCACGCCCCGTCCCTGCAATCAAACAGCCGTGTCACGCCCGGTTCCTGCAATCTAACAGCCGTGTCACGCCCGGTTCCTGCAATTTAACAGCCATGTCACGCCCGGTTCCTGCAATCTAACAGCCATGTCATGCCTGATTCCTGCAATCTAACAGCCATGTCATGCTCGGTTCCTGCAATCTAACAGCCGTGTCACGCCCGGTTCCTGCAATCTAACAGCCGTGTCATGCCTGGTTCCTGCAATCTAACAGCCATGTCATGCCTGATTCCTGCAATCTAACAGCCATGTCATTCATGCCTGGTTCCTGCAATCTAACAGCCATGTCATGCCTGATTCCTGCAATCTAACAGCCATGTCACGCCCGGTTCCTGCAATCTAACAGCCGTGTCACGCCCGGTTCCTGCAATTTAACAGCCATGTCACGCCCGGTTCCTGCAATCTAACAGCCGTGTCACGCCCCGTCCCTGCAATCAAACAGCCATGTCACGCCCGGTTCCTGCAATCTAACAGCCGTGTCACGCCCGGTTCCTGCAATCTAACAGCCGTGTCACGCCCGGTTCCTGCAATTTAACAGCCATGTCACGCCCGGTTCCTGCAATCTAACAGCCATGTCATGCCTGATTCCTGCAATCTAACAGCCATGTCACGCCCGGTTCCTGCAATCGAACAGCCGTGTCATGCCCAGTTCCTGCAATCGAACAGCCGTGTCATGCCCGGTTCCTGCAATCTAACAGCCGTGTCATGCCCGATTCCTGCAATCGAACAGCCGTGTCATGCCCGGTTCCTGCAATCTAACAGCCGTGTCATGCCCGATTCCTGCAATCGAACAGCCGTGTCATGCCCGGTTCCTGCAATCTAACAGCCGTGTCATGCCCGGTTCCCACAATCTAACAGCCGTGTCACGCCTCTTTCCTGCAACCTAACAGCCGTGTCACGCCCCGTCCCTGCAATCAAACAGCCATGTCACGCCTGGTTCCTGCAATCTAACAGCCGTGTCACGCCCGGTTCCTGCAATCTAACAGCCGTGTCACGCCCGGTTCCTGCAATTTAACAGCCATGTCACGCCCGGTTCCTGCAATCTAACAGCCATGTCACGCCCGGTTCCTGCAATCGAACAGCCGTGTCATGCCCAGTTCCTGCAATCGAACAGCCGTGTCATGCCCGGTTCCTGCAATCGAACAGCCGTGTCATGCCCAGTTCCTGCAATCGAACAGCCGTGTCATGCCTGATTCCTGCAATCTAACAGCCGTGTCACGCCCGGTTCCTGCAATTTAACAGCCGTGTCACGCCCGGTTCCTGCAATCGAACAGCCGTGTCATGCCCAGTTCCTGCAATCGAACAGCCGTGTCATGCCCGGTTCCTGCAATCTAACAGCCGTGTCATGCCCGATTCCTGCAATCGAACAGCCGTGTCATGCCCGGTTCCAGCAATCTAACAGCCGTGTCATGCCCGATTCCTGCAATCTAACAGCCGTGTCACGCCCGGTTCCTGCAATCTAACAGCCATGTCACGCCCGGTTCCTGCAATCTAACAGCCGTGTCATGCCCGGTTCCTGCAATCTAACCGCCATGTCATGCCCGGTTCCTGCAATTGAACATCCGTTTCATGCCCGGTTCCTGCAATCGAACAGCCGTGTCATGCCCGGTTCCTGCAATCTAACAGCCGTGTCATGCCTGGTTCCTGCAATCTAACAGCCGTGTCATGCCCGGTTCCTGCAATCTAACAGCCGTGTCACGCCTGATTACTGCAATCTAAAAGCCGTGTCACGCCTGGTTCCTGCAATCTAACAGCCGTGTCACGCCCGGTTCCTGAAATCGAACAGCCATGTCACGCCCGGTTCCTGCAATCTAACAGCCATGTCATGCCCGGTTCCTGCAATCGAACATCCGTGTCATGCCCGGTTCCTGCAATCGAACAGCCGTGTCATGCCCGGTTCCTGCAATCTAACAGCCGTGTCATGCCTGGTTCCTGCAATCTAACAGCCGTGTCATGCCCGGTTCCTGCAATCTAACAGCCGTGTCACGCCTGATTACTGCAATCTAACAGCCGTGTCATGCCCGGTTCCTGCAATCTTACAGCCATGTCACGCCCGGTTCCTGCAATCGAACAGCCGTGTCATGCCCGGTTCCTGCTATCGAACTGCCGTGCCACGCCTGGTTCCTGCAATCTAACAGCCATGTCACGCCCGGTTCCTGCAATCGAACAGCCGTGTCATGCCCGGTTCCTGCTATCGAACTGACGTGTCACGCCTGGTTCCTGCAATCTAACAGCCGTGTCATGCCCGGTTCCTGCAATCTAACAGCCGTGTCATGCCCGGTTCCTGCAATCTAACAGCCATGTCACGCCCGGTTCCTGCAATCTAACAGCCATGTCATGCCCGGTTCCTGCAATCGAACATCCGTGTCATGCCCGGTTCCTGCAATCTAACAGCCGTGTCATGCCTGATTCCTGCAATCTAACCGCCATGTCATGCCCGGTTCCTGCAATCGAACATCCGTGTCATGCCCGGTTCCTGCAATTGAACAGCCGTGTCATGCCTGATTCCTGCAATCTAACAGCCGTGTCATGCCTGATTCCTGCAATCTAACCGCCATGTCATGCCCGGTTCCTGCAATCGAACATCCGTGTCATGCCCGGTTCCTGCAATTGAACAGCCGTGTCATGCCCGGTTCCTGCAATCTAACAGCCGTGTCACGCCCGGTTCCTGCAATCAAACAGCCGTGTCAGGCCCGGTTCCTGCAATCTAACAGCCATGTCACGTCCGGTTCCTGCAATCTAACAGCCGTGTCACGCCTGGTTCCTGCAATCTAACAGCCGTGTCACGCCCGGTTCCCACAATCTAACAGCCATGTCATGCCGGGTTCCTGCAATCTAACAGCCGTGTCACGCCCGGTTCCCACAATCTAACAGCCGGGTCACGCCCGCTTCCTGCAATCTAACAGCCGTGTCACGCCCGGTTCCCACAATCTAACAGCCGGGTCAGGCCCAATCCCTGCAATCTAACAGCCACGTCACGCCCGGTTCCTGCAATCTAACAGCCGTGTCATGCCTGATTCCTGCAATCTAACAGCCACGTCACGCCCGGTTCCTGCAATCTAACAGCCGTGTCATGCCTGATTCCTGCAATCTAACCGCCGTGTCACGCCCGGTTCCTGCAATCGAACAGCCATGTCATGCCCAGTTCCTGCAATCGAACAGCCGTGTCACGCCTGGTTCCTGCAATCTAACAGCCATGTCACGCCTGGTTCCTGCAATCTAACAGCCGTGTCATGCCCGGTTCCTGCAATCTAACAGCCATGTCACGCCCGGTTCCTGCAATCTAACAGCCATGTCACGCCTGGTTCCTGCAATCTAACAGCCGTGTCACGCCTGGTTCCTGCAATCTAACAGCCGTGTCACGCCCGGTTCCTGCATCTAACAGCCGTGTCATGCCTGGTTCCTGCAATCTAACAGCCGTGTCACGCCCGGTTCCTGCAATCTAACAGCCGTGTCAGGCCCGGTTCCTGCATCTAACAGCCATGTCACGCCCGGTTCCTGCAATCTAACAGCCGTGTCATGCCCGGTTCCTGCAATCAAACAGCCGTGTCAGGCCCGGTTCCTGCAATCTAACAGCCATGTCACGTCCGGTTCCTGCAATCTAACAGCCGTGTCACGCCTGGTTCCTGCAATCTAACAGCCGTGTCACGCCCGGTTCCCACAATCTAACAGCCATGTCATGCCGGGTTCCTGCAATCTAACAGCCGTGTCACGCCCGGTTCCCACAATCTAACAGCCGTGTCACGCCCGGTTCCCACAATCTAACAGCCGGGTCACGCCCAATCCCTGCAATCTAACAGCCGTGTCACGCCCGCTTCCTGCAATCTAACAGCCGTGTCACGCCCGGTTCCCACAATCTAACAGCCGGGTCAGGCCCAATCCCTGCAATCTAACAGCCACGTCACGCCCGGTTCCTGCAATCTAACAGCCGTGTCATGCCTGATTCCTGCAATCTAACAGCCACGTCACGCCCGGTTCCTGCAATCTAACAGCCGTGTCATGCCTGATTCCTGCAATCTAACCGCCGTGTCACGCCCGGTTCCTGCAATCGAACAGCCATGTCATGCCCAGTTCCTGCAATCGAACAGCCGTGTCACGCCTGGTTCCTGCAATCTAACAGCCATGTCACGCCTGGTTCCTGCAATCTAACAGCCGTGTCATGCCCGGTTCCTGCAATCTAACAGCCATGTCACGCCCGGTTCCTGCAATCTAACAGCCATGTCACGCCTGGTTCCTGCAATCTAACAGCCGTGTCACGCCTGGTTCCTGCAATCTAACAGCCGTGTCACGCCCGGTTCCTGCATCTAACAGCCGTGTCATGCCTGGTTCCTGCAATCTAACAGCCGTGTCACGCCCGGTTCCTGCAATCTAACAGCCGTGTCAGGCCCGGTTCCTGCATCTAACAGCCATGTCACGCCCGGTTCCTGCAATCTAACAGCCGTGTCATGCCTGATTCCTGCAATCTAACCGCCATGTCATGCCCAGTTCCTGCAATCGAACATCCGTGTCATGCCCGGTTCCTGCAATCGAACAGCCGTGTCATGCCCGGTTCCTGCAATCTAACAGCCGTGTCACGCCCGCTTCCTGCAATCTAACAGCCGTGTCACGCCTGGTTCCTGCAATCTAACAGCCGTGTCACGCCCGGTTCCCACAATCTAACAGCCGTGTCACGCCCGGTTCCCACAATCTAACAGCCATGTCACGCCTGTTCCTGCAATCTAACAGCCGTGTCACGCCCGGTTCCCACAATCTAACAGCCGGGTCACGCCCAATCCCTGCAATCTAACAGCCGTGTCACGCCTGGGTCCCACAATCTAACAGCCATGTCACGCCTGGTTCCTGCAATCTAACAGCCGTGTCATGCCCGGTTCCCACAATCTAACAGCCGGGTCACGCCCAATCCCTGCAATCTAACAGCCGTGTCACGCCCGCTTCCTGCAATCTAACAGCCATGTCACGCCTGGTTCCTGCAATCTAACAGCCATGTCATGCCCGGTTCCTGCAATCGAACAGCCGGGTCACGCCCAATCCCTGCAATCTAACAGCCGGGTCACGCCCAATCCCTGCAATCTAACAGCCGTGTCACGCCCGCTTCCTGCAATCTAACAGCCGTGTCACGCCCGGTTCCCACAATCTAACAGCCATGTCACGCCTGGTTCCAGCAATCTAACAGCCGTGTCATGCCTGGTTCCTGCAATCTAACAGCCGTGTCATGCCCGGTTCCTCCAATCTAACAGCCGTGTCACGCCTGATTCCTGCAATCTAACAGCCGTGTCATGCCCGGTTCCTGCAATCTAACAGCCGTGTCACGCCCGGTTCCCACAATCTAACAGCCATGTCACGCCTGGTTCCAGCAATCTAACAGCCGTGTCATGCCTGGTTCCTGCAATCTAACAGCCGTGTCATGCCCGGTTCCTCCAATCTAACAGCCGTGTCACGCCTGATTCCTGCAATCTAACAGCCGTGTCACGCCCGGTTCCCACAATCTAACAGCCATGTCACGCCTGGTTCCAGCAATCTAACAGCCGTGTCATGCCTGGTTCCTGCAATCTAACAGCCGTGTCATGCCCGGTTCCTCCAATCTAACAGCCGTGTCACGCCTGATTCCTGCAATCTAACAGCCGTGTCATGCCCGGTTCCTGCAATCGAACAGCCATGTCATGCCCGGTTCCTGCTATCGAACTGCCGTGTCACGCCTGGTTCCTGCAATCTTACAGCCATGTCACGCCTGGTTCCTGCAATCTAACAGCCGTGTCATGCCTGATTCCTGCAATCTAACCGCCATGTCATGCCCGGTTCCTGCAATCGAACATCCGTGTCATGCCCGGTTCCTGCAATTGAACAGCCGTGTCATGCCCGGTTCCTGCAATCCAACAACCGTATCATGCCTGGTTCCTGCAATCTAACAGCCGTGTCACGTCCGGTTCCTGCAATCGAACAGCCGTGTCATGCCCGGTTCCTGAAATCGAACAGCCGTGTCATGCCCGGTTCCTGCAATCTAACAGCCGTGTCATGCCTGGTTCCTGCAATCTAACAGCCGTGTCACGCCCGGTTCCTGCAATCTAACAGCCGTGTCAGGCCCGCTTCCTGCAATCTAACAGCCGTGTCACGCTAGGTTCCTGCAATCTAACAGCCGTGTCACGCCCGGTTCCCACAATCTAACAGCCATGTCACGCCTGGTTCCTGCAATCTAACAGCCGTGTCACGCCCGGTTCCCACAATCTAACAGCCGGGTCACGCCCAATTCCTGCAATCTAACAGCCGTGTCACGCCCGCTTCCTGCAATCTAACAGCCGTGTCACGCCCGCTTCCCACAATCTAACAGCCGGGTCACGCCCAATCCCTGCAATCTAACAGCCGTGTCACGCCCGCTTCCTGCAATCTAACAGCCGTGTCACGCCTGGTTCCTGCAATCTAACAGCCGTGTCACGCCCGGTTCCCACAATCTAACAGCCATGTCACACCTGGTTCCTGCAATCTAACAGCCGTGTCACGCCAGGTTCCTGCAATCTAACAGCCGTGTCACGCCAGGTTCCTGCAATCTAACAGCCGTGTCACGCCCGGTTCCCACAATCTAACAGCCATGTCACACCTGGTTCCTGCAATCTAACAGCCGTGTCACGCCAGGTTCCTGCAATCTAACAGCCGTGTCACGCCCGGTTCCCACAATCTAACAGCCGTGTCACGCCCGGTTCCCACAATCTAACAGCCGTGTCATGCCTGGTTCCTGCAATCTAACAGCCGTGTCCCGCTCTCACTCAACCGCGACACGGCCGTAAATCGCACTTAATAGATTGTATCTGGCGTAAAAGCCAAACTTCAGCTAGCTAGGCTTAAATTCAAAATTGAAGAAATCTGAGGCAAACAACCTCATTATAATATTTAAATGATCAAACCGCCCTCTAGGAACAGGTTAGTTGCACGCCCTGCGCTACTGCCTCCATTAAAAAAGGAAGTGGGAAGGTTTGAGTTGAAGTGTATGCAGAAAGAGGCGTTTAACATTTTACCATCCAGCCAGACCACACCCACCCTCTTTGGAGGTTAGAATGTGCAGAATCAGTTATAGCTGCTATCCCAAATCAAACTGCCATTCTTTCCTATCCCTACCAAAAGATTCATTCATAGGGTCATTGCTGCAAGAAAGTGGAAAATTATAAGTTTGCAATTTCAATTACTAAGACTTTATAATGCTGGGACAACCATTTGGAAAATCATGGCCAACATTTTACACATAAAAAAATTAGAAAATGGACTGCTGTATTTCCCTACCTCCAACTGAACATTTTACAGAAGTGCCCTCCTCAGATAGCTGTCTCCTATTCGTGTGCACCATTCTAGTGCACCATTCCCCTCCCCCACCCAGCACTCCCCCCCCCCCCCCCCCCCACCACCACCACCACCAGCCCCCACCCTCCACATCCAGCTGGAAACTAACATGTATAGACTTTGTGAAACATTCAATAACAGCCAATTTATCTTACTTTAAATAAAATATTCAATGTGCTCTTCAACCTTACCAGAAGAGAGATTGTTTCACTTCCAGATAGAGTCATTACGTTCAGCTCAGGAAAGCAAGATTCCTCCTGGGGTTTCCATCTCTTTTTTGGATGATGAAAGTGTCGTTTGAAATATTGTTAATCCAATAAAGACCACAGTGTATTACTTCTTGGCCAGTTAGCATTTTTGTACAAAATGATGGAGTCGTCATAATTAATAATACAGAGTAAATTGCCAACCTCAGTGGGATAGAGCAATCCTTGCTTGCCTTGCAGTACTGAGATTAAGATTTCAAAACTTGCAATATGGTGCCTGACATTGGAGAGAGCTAGTTATATTAATGTTAACTTCCTCCCTCAGGGAATGCTAAAAGGCACATTTCAGGGATGCTGCTTATAAGTCCATTTGTCAAGTAATGTCCCAACTCTTCCAAACAGGAACATTTATAACTGATTGAGGAACGAGTAGCAAAAATGCCATTTGCGTGTTTGAAGAATATAAAGCCTGAAACTGCAAGATTTTATTGAATTAAAATATATATAAAGAAGAGTTTAATAATTTGGAATCTATAGCTCAGCATGAAAGCTGCGTTTTCTGGAAGTAGAAAGGAACAACAAGCTACAGAAGAAGTTTGGGGCACTGTTCCGTAATGTCATTCCTTAAAAAAAACTTGGGGCGACTTCCGGGTGCGGCGATGACTAGCTAAGTCGCACGTTTCGGCAGCTCCCGGTGGAACGGACTTTTGGGCTCTTAATAGGAGCCCCAACGGCAATTTTAACGGCTAAAAACACTGTGCGGTAAACCAGAAGGGAATCCCCCTGGACACGGATGGAAAAAGGAGAAGAAAGTGGCCGGATTGCGGTGGATCCTCTAGAGCAGCGGCCAGGAAGGCAAGCACAAAGCAAGATGGCGTCGGAAGGTGGCAGTTTAATATGGGGCCCTGACAAACAAGAGTTCTTGCGGCGCAGCGCGGAATAACTTAAAAAGGAGATGAAGAAGGAGCTGATGGCCCCGATATTACAGGCGATTGAAGGGCTAAAGGAGGAGCAAAAGACCCAGGAGCAGGAGCTTCGGGTCGTGAAGGCAATGGCTGCTGAGAATGAGGACGAAATACAGGGCCTGGTGGTGAAGACAGAGATGCACAAGGCACAACACAAAAGGTGTGTGGAAAGGCTGGAGGTGCTGGAGAATAATGCGAGGAGGAAGAATTTAAGGATTCTTGGTCTTCCCGAAGGTGCAGAAGGGGCGGACGTCGGGGCAATTGTGAGCACGATGCTTCACTCGTTAATGGGATCGGAGGCCCCGACGGGCCCGTTGGAGGTGGAGGGAGCTTATCGAGTTATGGCGCGAAGACCGAGGGCTGGAGAAATTCCTCGAGCCATAGTGGTGAGATTTCTCCGATATAAGGACAGAGAGATGGTCCTCAGATGGGCAAAGAAAACCCGGAGCAGTAGGTGGGAGAAAGCGGTGATCCGCGTATATCAAGATTGGAGTGCGGAGGTGGCGAGAAGGAGGGCAAGCTTTAATCGGGCCAAAGCGGTGCTGCACAAAAGGAAGGTTAAATTTGGAATGCTGCATCCGGCAAGACTGTGGGTCACACATCAAAGGAAACACCACTACTTTGAAACGGCAGAAGAGGCGTGGACATTTATTGTCCAGGAGAAACTGGAATAAGCAGGCTAGAAAAAGAACGGTTGGGACAAAGTGGTGGGGTGATTACGTGGGGTGAAGGGGGGGGGGGGAAATGGGGGAAGAGATGATTTCCCAAGTTGTTAATCCTGCGACCCTGTAACTTTTCTCTCTTCCCCATGTCGTGGGGGAGGGGGGGAGGGAGGATGGGGAGCTGGGGGAGCCGGCCATTGGGGGCGGGGCCAAATGGGAAGCGCGGGCTTTGTTCCCGTGCTATGGTAATCATGGCGGGAACAGGGAAGCAGGAAGGAGGGGGCCTCGCACAGTGGGGGCCGAGGTCACGGGGGGAAGCCGAGGTCGGCCAGAGTTTGCTGAATTCTGGGAGCAACATGGGGGGTGCAATTACGCTAGAAAGGGATCTAGCGGGGGGGGGGGTTAACTGGGTTGCTGCTGCTGGGGAGAAGGGGGAGCTGGTATGGGGTGGGGTGGTCGGGGCGGGAGGGCGCCGTTGGGGGGAGATACGGCTACGTGGGAACCGGGTGAGGAGCTGGATTGAAAAAGGAGATGGCTAGTCGACAGGGGGGGGGGGGGGGTAAAGAGCCCCCCAACCCGGCTGATCACGTGGAATGTGAGAGGGCTGAACAGGCCGATTAAGAGGGCACGGGTACTCGCACACCTAAAAAAACTTAAGGCAGATGTGGTTATGCTGCAGAAGACGCATCTGAAACTGATAGACCAGGTCAGACTTCGCAAAGGATGGGTGGGGCAGGTGTTTCATTCAGGGCTAGTCGCAAAAAACAGGGGGGTGACTATATTAGTGGGGAAGCGGGTAATGTTTGAGGCACAGACCATAGTGGCGGATAGTGGGGGCAGATACGTGATGGTGAGTGGCAGATTGCAAGGGGAGGCGGTGGTTTTAGTGAACGTATATGCCCCGAACTGGGATGGTGCCAATTTTATGAGGCGTATGTTGGAACAATCCCGGACCTAGAGGCGGGAAAGTTGGTAATGGGTGGGGATTTTAATACGGTGCTGGACCCAGGGCTGGACAGATCGAGGTGCAGGACCGGAAGGAGGCCGGCTGCAGCTAGGGGGCTTAAGGACTTTATGGAGCTGATGGGAGGAGTAGACCCCTGGAGATTTAGTAGACCTAGGAGTAAGGAGTTTTCGTTTTTCTCCTATGTCCACAAAGTCTATTCACGGATAGACTTTTTTGTTTTGGGAAGGGCACTGATCCCGAAGGTGACGGGGACGGAGTACACGGCTATAGCTATTTCGGACCATGCTCCACATTGGGTGGACCTGGAGATAGGGGAGGAAAAAGAACAGCACCCACCCTGGAGAATGGACATGGGATTATTGGCAGATGAGGGTGTGTGTTTAAGGGTGAGGGGGTGTATTGAAAGGTACTTGGAACTCAATGACAATGGAGAGGTTCAGGTGGGAGTGGTCTGGGAGGCGTTGAAGGCTGTGGTTAGAGGGGAGCTGATATCTATCAGGGCACATAAAGGAAAGCAGGAGGGTAGGGAAAGGGAGCGGTTGTTGAAAGAACTTTTGAGGGTGGACAGACAATATGCGGAGGCACCGGAGGAGGGACTGTACAGCAAAAGGCAAAGGCTACATGTAGAATTTGACTTGTTGACTACAGGTATTGCAGAGGCACAATGGAGGAAGGCACAGGGTGTACAGTACGAATATGGGGAGAAGGCGAGCAGGGGGGGTGAGAGATGAGGAGGGAGAGATGGAGCGGGGAGCGGAGAGAGTGAATGGAGTGTTCAAGGCATTTTATGAAAGATTATATGAAGCTCAGCCCCCGGAAGGGAAGGAGAGAATGATGTGCTTTCTGGATCAGCTGGAATTTCCTAAGGTGGAGGAGCAGGAGAGGGCGGGACTGGGAGCACAGATTGAGACGGAGGAAGTAGTGAAAGGGATTGGAAGCATGCAGGCGGGGAAGGCCCCGGGACCAGACGGATTCCCAGTGGAATTCTATAGGAAATATATGGACTTGCTGGCCCCGCTACTGATGAGAACTTTTAATGAGTCGAGGGAAATGGGGCAGCTGCCCCCGACTATGTCAGAGGCAACGATATCGCTCCTCCTAAAGAAGGAAAAAGACCCGCTGCAATGCGGGTCCTATAGGCCCATTTCCCTCCTGAATGTGGATGCTAAGATTCTGGCTAAGGTAATGGCAAGGAGGATAGAGGATTGTGTCCCGGGGGTGGTTCATGAGGACCAAACTGGGTTTGTGACGGGGAGACAGCTGAACACAAATATACGGAGGCTGTTAGGGGTAAGGATGATGCCCCCAACAGAGGGGGAAGCGGAGATAGTGGTGGCAATGGATGCCGAGAAAGCATTTGATAGAGTGGAGTGGGATTATTTGTGGGAGGTGCTGAGGAGATTTGGCTTTGGAGATGGGTATATCAGATGGGTACAGTTGCTGTATAGGGCCCCGATGGCGAGCGTGGTCACGAATGGATGGGGGTCTGATTATTTTCGGCTCCATAGAGGGACGAGGCAGGGATGTCCTCTGTCCCCGTTATTGTTTGCATTGGCGATTGAGCCCCTGGCCATAGCATTGAGGGGTTCCAGGAAGTGGAGGGGAGTACTCAGGGGAGGAGAAGAACACCGGGTATCTCTGTATGCGGATGATTTGTTGTTGTATGTGGCGGACCCGGCGGAGGGGATGCCAGAGATAATGCGGATACTTGGGGAGTTTGGGGATTTTTCAGGGTATAAATTGAACATGGGGAAAAGTGAGTTGTTTGTGGTGCATCCAGGGGAGCAGAGCAGGGAAATAGAGGATTTACCGTTGAGGAAGGTAACAAGGGACTTCCGGTACTTGGGGATCCAGATAGCCAAGAATTGGGGTACATTACACAGGCTTAATTTAACGCGGTTGGTGGAACAGATGGAGGAGGATTTTAAGAGATGGGACATGGTGTCCCTGTCACTGGCAGGTAGGGTGCAGGCAGTTAAAATGGTGGTCCTCCCGAGATTCCTTTTTGTGTTTCAGTGCCTCCCGATGGTGGTCACGAAGGCTTTTTTCAAGAGGATCGAGAAGAGTATTATGAGTTTTGTGTGGGCCGGGAAGACCCCGAGAGTGAGGAGGGGATTTTTGCAGCGTAGTAGGGACAGGGTGGGGGGTTGGCACTACCGAGCCTAAACGACTATTACTGGGCCGGCAATGTTTCAATGGTGTGTAAGTGGATGGGAGAAGGGGAGGGAGCGGCGTGGAAGAGATTGGAGAGGGCGTCCTGCAGGGAGACTAGCCTACAAGCAATGGTGACGGCACCGTTGCCGTTCTCACCGAAGAAATACACCACAAGCCCGGTGGTGGTGGCTACATTGAAAATTTGGGGGCAGTGGAGACGGCATAGGGGAAAGACGGGAGCCTCGGTGCGGTCCCCGATAAGAAATAACCATAGGTTTGTTCTGGGGAGAATGGATGGGGGATTTGGAGCATGGCAAAGAGCTGGGGTAGTACAATTGAGAGATCTGTTCGTAGATGGGACGTTTGCAAGTCTGGGAGCGCTGACTGAAAAATATGGGTTGCCCCAAGGGAATGCATTTCGGTATATGCAACTGAGGGCTTTCGCGAGGCAACAGGTGAGGGAATTCCCGCAGCTCCCGACGCAGGAGGTGCAGGATAGAGTGATCTCAGAGACATGGGTGGGGGATGGTAAGGTGTCGGACATATATAGGGAAATCAGGGACGAGGGGGAGATCATGGTAGATGAGCTGAAAGGGAAATGGGAAGAAGAGCTGGGGGAGGAGATTGAGGAGGGGCTGTGGGCTGATGCCCTACGTAGGGTAAACTCATCGTCCTCGTGTGCCAGGCTAAGCCTGATACAATTCAAGGTTCTACACAGGGTGCATATGACTGGAGCACGGCTCAGTACATTTTTTGGGGTAGTGGATAGGTGTGGGAGATGCTCGAGAAGCCCATGGAATCACACCCACATGTTCTGGTCATGCCCGGCACTACAGGGGTTCTGGGTGGGGGTGGCAAAGGTGCTTTTGAAGGTGGTGGGGGTCCGGGTCGAACCAAGCTGGGGGTTGGCTATATTCGGGGTTGCAGAAGAGCCGGGAGTGCAGGAGGCGAGAGAGGCTGATGTTTTGGCCTTTGCGTCCCTAGTAGCCCGGCGCAGGATATTGTTAATGTGGAAGGAAGCCAAACCCCCGGGTGTGGAGACCTGGATAAATGACATGGCAGGGTTTATAAAGTTAGAACGGATCAAGTTCGTATTAAGGGGTTCGGCTCAAGGGTTCACCAGGCGGTGGCAACCGTTCGTCGACTACCTCACAGAAAGATAGAGGGAATGGAAAAGAAGAAGACAACAGCAGCAACCTAGGGGGGAGGGGGAAGGGGGGGTGGGGAGGGGGGAGGAACCGGACGGACTCTCAGGGATGTCATTGTATATGTATAGACACTTGTTATAGGTAATGTATATTGGATTGTTGGATTGTATCTTTGGAGAGTAACTATTTTTGACAAGGCAGTTGCCACTCAGTTTTGTTTTTGTTTTTGTTTATATATTGTTTATTTATTTGTTTAAAATTGGCCACGGTTATTTATATTGCTTTGTTGTTGTTCAAAAGAAAAACTATGTACTGTTATGTTTGGCCACAAAATTTTGAATAAAATATATTTTTAAAAAAAACTTGGGGCAGGGTTTTCCAGCCCTTCCTGCCGGGGGGATCTTCCAATTATGCCGAAGGTGATCACCCAAAACAGGACAGGCGAGCCACATAAAACGCCATAGACATCAGCAGGACTGATTAGTAAGTTTGTGGATGACACAAAAGTTGGCGGAGTTGCTGATAGTGTTGAGGATTGTCTGAGGATACAACAGGATACAGATAGATTGGAGACTTGGGCACAGAAATGGCAGATGGAGTTCAATCCGGACAAATGCGAGGTGATGCATTTTGGAGGATTAAATCTAGGTACGAATTATACTGTAAATGGCAGAACCCTTAGGAACATTAACATATAGAAGAATCTGGGCGTGCAGGTCCACAGTTCCCTAAAAGTTGCAACACAGATGGCCAAGGTGGTTAAGAAGGCATATGGTATATTTGCCTTCATCAGCTGGGGTATTGAGTACAGGAGTTGGGAAATCATGTTGCAGCTGCATAAAACCTTGGTTAGGCCGCATTTGGAGTATTGCGTGCTGTTCTGGTCACCACGTTATCAGCACAGTGGTTAGCATTGTTGCTTCACAGCTCCAGTGACCTGGGTTCGATTCCCGGCTTGGGTCACTGTGTGGAGTCTGCACGTCCTCCCCGTTTCTGTGTGGGTTTCCTCCAGGTGATCTGGTTTCCTCCCACAAGTCCCGAGAGATGTGCTTGTTAGGTGATTTGAACATTCTGAATTCCCCCTCAGTGTACCCGAACAGGCAACGGAGCGTGGCAACTAGGGGATTTTCACAGTAACTTCATTGCAGTGTTAATGTAAACCTACTGACACGAGTAAAGACTATTATTATTATCACAAGCACGTGGAAGTTTTGAAGAGAGTGCAAAGAAGGTTCACCAGGATGTTGTCTGGTCTCGAGGGTTTTGGCTATGAGGGGAGGTTGAATAAACTAGGATTGTTTTCACTGGAAAGACAGAGGCTGAGGGGAGATCTGATTGAGGTCTACAAAATTATGAGAGGTATAGAAAGGGTGGATAGTCAGAGGCTTTTTCCAATTTTGGAATTGTCAATTACAAGGGGGCACAGGTGCAAGGTGAGAGGGCGTAAGTTTAAGGGAGATGTGCGGGGTAAGTTTTGCACACAGAGTGGTGTGTGCCTGGAACACGCTGCCAGAGGATGTGGTGGAAGCAGGCACATTAGCAACATTTAAGAGGCATCAGGATGGGTACATGAATAGGGAGGAAATAGAGGGATGTGGATCAAGTAAGGCAGAAAGTTTTTTTTAGTTCTGGCACAGTCTTTGAGGGCCTAAGGGCCTGTTCCTGCGCTGTACTTTTCATTGTTCTTTATTCTTTGACTGGAAGATTCCACTGGTGGCCAATGGGCAGTCTCCTCTGTCACCAGAAAACAGGCCGGGGGTGAGGGGGGCTGGAAAATCTCTCCCGTGATGCTTCTTCTCTTCTACCAGATCACTTTTGTGGTGATTCAGCATTTTCAGTTCCTGCACCTTCCTGGAAGTTGTCAGATAATGGATGTGACTGGGGTGCCCACATGTCTTCCAGGGCTGCTTCAATAATGTTGATGGGAACCAGCATTTCAGACAATGTAGAAGCTAACATCCATTCAGAGCTGCTAAGAGCAGAAAATCTGATTATTGGTTTATGTGATGTCAGGTACCTCTCGGCTAATTCAAAGTATTAACGTTAATCACAATCAATGAAGCTGCCCTCTGATGCAAAGCAGATGCCCTTGTAACCTACATGGTGGGCTTGAGGGAGAAGCAGGACGCCAACAAGGTCTCTGTAAAGTCCAAATTACTGTAGAATTACGTTATGAATAATTTAACAATAACAAGAACTGCCTCCAGTCTTTTCCTGTCACATTGATTATCTATTTCATTCTATGACAATAGCCTGGATTTTACAGTATATTGAATGGGTTAGGCTGTCAGAACACTAGAAGAAGTCCCCGTTTGGGAGACTTTGGGCTGGATTCTCCGATTGACGACGGCGAAATCGCATTTGGCGATTGGGTGGGGAATCCGCTTTGATGCTCCGCCCCCTCAAAAACGCCATTGGGCCGGCCTCAAGACTTCACCTGGGGCCTTCACCCGATGCCCCGCCCCCCCCATGGGCCGACTTCCCGACGGCGTGGGGCGCGTGTGCTCACAGTTTTCGAGGACCTCACGTGGCGGCTGTGGACTGTGTCCAGCACTGCCACAGTCGGCTGGGGGGGGAGAGCCGTTCGGCTGGCCGGGGGGGGGGGGCTTTGACAGGGGGTGGGGGGAACTGGTGGGGAGTGGTCCAGGGGTGGCGAGGGGGGTTACGGGGGGCACTATCTGGTAGGCTGGGTCTGTGCGCGGCTGGCGCAATGTTGTACTGCGCGACCGCTGCCGGTCGTTGCCGTGTGCCTGTGCGGCCATGGACCCAGCAATTCTCCGTCCGACAGCAGAGAATCCAGCCCCAGATTTGACTATCAACCAACGAAAAATCAACTAATCAAAAATGTGTGTATGATTCATGCAGCCCATCAGATCCCATGTCAGGATATTCAGGTTATCGAGCCATAGAGACTTTACAGCTTTGAAAGAGGCCTTTGTGTCCATGCCGGCCATCAAACACCTACCTACTCTCATCCTTCACTTGCTCCGTAGCCTTCTATGCTATGGCATTTCAAGTACTCATCCAAATACTTATTAAATGTTGTGAGTGTTCCCTCAGGCAGTGAGCTCCAGATTCCCACCACCCTCTGGGTGAAAACGTTTTTCCTCATATCCCCTCTATTTATTATTGACCCCTCCCTTAATGGGAAAAATTCCTTCCTATCCACCCTATCTATGTCCCTCATAATTTTATACACCTCAATCAGTTCCCCCCTCAGCCTTCTCTGCTCCCAAGAAAACAAGCTCAGCCTATCCAGTCTCTCTTGATAGGTGAAACGCTCCAGAACAGGCCACATCCTGATGAATCTCTTCTTCACCCTCTCCAGTGCAATCACTCTGTTCCTATAGTGTGCTGACCAGAACTGTCACACAGTATTGTAGCTGAGGCCTAACCAGCATTTTATACAGCTCTAACATAAACCCCCTGCTCTCACATTCTGTGCCTTGGTTAATAAAGGCAAGTATCCCATATGCCTTCTTATCTAACAGTCCTGCTACCTTCCAGGATCTATGGGTATGCACACTAAGGTCTCCCTGATCCTCTGTACTTCCTTGGGTCCTACCGTTCATTGTACATTCCATTGCCTTGTTAGCTCTGCAAGGTTTCTTCTCCATTCCCGTGCTCGGACCTACCTCAATAATGATAAATTCCATCGAGAGTGGCAATCCACCAGAGCTTGCCAGCCTGTGTAAGTTATGGGCCAAACTTGCCTCCACCATCAGACACTCCTAAAACGATGGTGGTTGCTTGCTTGACATATTAGAGTCACACTTGATTCCTTTTACTCCCCCCACTGCTCATCCCAACCCTCTCCTGCCCATGTTATGAGGGTTAATATCTAGGCCCTGGAGTTTATCTAAACCCAGCCAGCTGGTAGGAAAATTGCAAGTATAAATTATCACACTAATAATTTCAAAAAATGTCACCCGATGGATTATTTTCAATTTTGTTAATGATGTTTCAGTCACCCTGTGTTCTGAGGTAAATTTCATTTTCAAAAACCATTCTATTATTTTTCTTGTCTGCTAAATAATAGAATGACACACCTGAGAGTTGACAATTTTTACGTGCTTCTGTTCCAGCTTTACTGCTTTTAACTCAACATTGAACATTTATTGAATAAAGCTTCATGTGTCCAAAGGAAACTTCACATTGTTACTTTTGTGCAAACAGATTTTGTAAGAATTTCAAAAGATTTTTGGTTTGCTTGCATGTCACTTAACATGACAGTAGTTGAGATTTGCTGCCTATAATTTTCTAATTTTGGATGAAGCTTTCTGAGTAACAGCACATAGATAGGTGTACAATAGGACTTTTGAGTTTGTCTGCGATGAGATAGCTACATTATCAATGACAGCCATTAAGTTATAATGCCCACTTAGCAGCTCTGGCTATGACTGGAAACTTAAAACAACTTTTGCCATTTGAGAAATCTGATCAGCCCATGTTCAAGTCACCCTAAATGTCACATAAGGTGAAGTCATCACCTGCAGTACACTGAGCATGTACTTGGTAAGGAAAATGTATAGTTACCTGCTCATTTATTGCCTGTAAATGCTACCTCAACATTAAAATAGACGTGTGCATTCTGTTACTTTAGTTTATTGGGGACCCAGATCAGAGACTAAAAATATTATCAGCGGTTAAGAATGTTTTTGAACTATTACCTTTGCACTGGAGGAAAATAATTTTGAATATCATCAATGTAAACTTGAAGCTGTGTTCATTGTTTTCTGAATAAGGATGGCTTCGGAGTGTAGTGTCTCACAAAGAACATCAAGCTAAGTTTTGAACAAAGTCAATTTATTTACACTACAACTAAATAGATTTGACTTGCTTGCTAAGATATAAAAAAAATCCAGATTCACGAAAACTATGATTCTAATTACAGAGCCCCTGAGAACACGACTATTCTCTACCTCGCCTAACCATCTTCTCCTCGAATCAAGAGAATCACGTGTATAAACTTGATAGCCATCTAGTGGTTGGATGCAGTTACAGTATATTGTTAACCCTTCATTATTCTCACATCATGGGCGTCATTCTCCGACCCCCCACGGGTGGGCGCAAGGCAGCCGATTTTGGGCCTGCCGATATTCTCCCGTCCGGATGGGCCGAAGTCCCGTTGACGTGATGACGGGTCACGTCGACGTAAATCAAACCTCCTTTTAATCGGCGTCAACCTGGAGCACAGGAGGTGGGTGACGGCCTGGGGGGTGGTTAGAGTGGGCTGGGCTCCGGGGGAGTGCCGGGAGGGTGAGTCCGTGCCGGGGAGGAGGATGGGGGGTCCGTGCCGGGGAGGAGGATGGGGGGTTCGGGCCGGGGAGGAGGATGGGGTCCGTGCCGGGGAGGGGGATGGGGGGGTTTGTGCCGGGGAGGGTCGGGGAGGAGGATGGGGGTCTGTGCCGGGGAGGAGGATGGGGGGCCCGTGCCGGGGAGGAAGATGGGGTCCGTGCCGGGGAGGAGGATGGGGGGCCCGTGCCGGGGAGGAGGATGGGGGGCCCGTGCCGGGGAGGAGGATGGGGGGGTCCATACCGGGGAGGAGGATGGGGGGGGTCCGTGCCGGGGAGGGGGATGGGGGGGGCTCCGTGTCGGGGAGGAGGATGGGGGGGTCCGTGCCGGGGAGGGGGATGGGGGGTGGCCCGTGCCGGGGAGGAGGATGGGGGGGTCCGTGCCGGGGAGGGGGATGGACCGTGCCGGGGAGGACGATGGGGGGGTCGGTGCCGGGGAGGAGGATGGGGGGCCCGTGCCGGGGAGGAGGATGGGGTCCGTGCCGGGGAGGGGGATGAGGGGGTCCGTGCCGTGGAGGGCCGGGGAGGAGGATGGGGGGGTCCGTGCCGGGGAGGAGGAAGGGGGGGTCCGTGCCGGGGAGGAGGATGGGGGGGTCCGTGCCGGGGAGGAGGATGGGGGGGTCCGTGCCGGGGAGGGCCGGGGAGGAGGATGGGGGTTCCGTGCCGGGGAGGGGGATGGGGGGTGGTCCGTGCCGGGGAGGAGGATGGGGGGGGTCCGTGCCAGGGAGGGGGATGGGGGGGGTCCGTGCCGGGGAGGAGGATGGGTGGGTCCGTGCCGGGGAGGAGGATGGGGTCCATGCCGGGGAGGGGGGGTGGGGGAGTCTGTGCCGGGAGGAGGAGGGGGGTCCGTGCCGGGGAGCAGGATGGGGGGGTCCGTGCCGGGGAGAGGGATGTGGGGGAGGTCCGTGCCAGGGAGGAGGATGGGGTCCGTGCCGGGGAGGGGGTGTGCGAGGGCAAGTGAGTTGGTCCACCTGGCCAGGTGCCAGCCTCCAATAGTTGGACCCATGCGGTCAATGCCACCTGGCTGGGGGGAGGAGGGGGTATGGGCAATGATGACATGTCGTCGTCCCCCCCCTCCCCCTGCCACCAGGCCGTCATGTTTTCCGATCATCCAGCGATGTTGGCCGCCGTGGCGGCAGCCGCTAATGTCTATGTTGCCCTGGATGAGGAGGAGGAGCGTGCCAGAGAGGCGGCGCAGGCTGCCGCAGAGGGGCAGGCGGCAGCCGCCCAGGCTGGAGGGACACCTGACCGACAGGACGAGGAGTGGGAGGAGGACGTCACGGCCCCACGGCAACGGAGGCACCCGAGGGCGCCCCGTGTGTACCGGCCCTGGTAGTCATACGAGGACCTCACGGACCGGGAATGCAGGAGGAGACTCCGGATGAGGCGGCAAACCGTGGCACACATCTGCCACCTGCTGGCACACCTGTCACCGCGTGGCACTGGCGGGGGACACCCTCTCCCCGTGTCCGTCAAGGTTACGGTGGCCCTGAACCTTTATGCAACGGGGTCATTCCAGGCACCGAGTGGGGACCTGTCCGGCATATCGCAGACATCGGTGCACCGGTGTATCCGGGCAGTGACAGGCGCCCTATATGCCATGGCGCACCGCTACATCCACTTCCCTGTGGACTGGGCCAGCCAAGATGCCCGGGCCGTGGGCTTCTCTGCCGTGGCCGGGTTCTCCATGGTCCAGGGCGCGATTGATGGGATGCACGTCGCCGTGCGGCCACCTGCAGATAACAGGGCCGTGTTCACCAATAGGAAGGGGATCTATTCAATGAACATACAGGTGGTCTGCGACCACCGCATGATGATCCTGCACGTCTGCGCCTGTTACCCAGGCAGTGTACACGACTCATACGTGTTGTCGTGGTCATCCATCACCGGCATGTACGAGGGATGCCATCCCCGGCTGAGGGGCTGGTTGCTGGGCGACAGGGGCTACCCATTGCGATCGTGGCTGATGACGCCTATACGGAGTCCACGCAATGAGGCGGAGAACCGCTACAATGATGCCCACGTAGCGACAAGGGGAGTGATAGAGAGGTGCTTTGGCGTGCTAAAAGATGCATTTCAGGTGCCTGGACCTCTCTGGGGGCGCCCTCCAGTATCGGTCAGATAGGGTCGGCCGCATCATTGTGGTGTGCTGCATCCTGCACAACATAGCCCAGCAGAGGGGCGATGTGCCGCAGGCAGAGGAGGGCGGAGTGGAGGAGCAGCAGGAAGAGGCGCAGTCCTCCCCAGATGAGGGGGATGGGGGCAATGGTCAGGGCAGACGGGCTAGACACAGGCGGATGGCTGTCCACCGTTACCGGCTGGCCCAGCGGGCACGGGACAGGCTGATAGCCGCCCGCTTCACTGACTAGATGGGCGTGGGAATCGGGTAGTACGGCCACAGACCGCACACCATGGCAACAGCCGACCACCCACACCCCCCAACCATCCACCCACCCAGCACCCTCACCCCCCTCCCCAACCCCACCCACCCCACCCGCATGCACACCACCCCCCCCATTGCCGATCCACCTGCGGCACAACGGCCGGGCTCACACAGTTGCGGGTGGACGCGTGTCTATTGCAGGCCATGGAGGATGATGACAACCCGCCCTGCGATGAGCTCCTGACTCCACATCGTTGGACTATGTCTGACCCATGGCCACAGTCCCACCATCCACCCAGACCATCCCTGCATGCGGCTGTGACACGGTCCCGTCCTCTGCCCGGGGGGATGTTGATGGCGGCCCAGGGGGAAGGGGCAGACTCACCTGGGGCTGAGGTAAGACCACCCCTCACACACACACACTTGCGCTCAACGTACATGACACCCCCGCATGCTTTGGACAGAGCACAAAGGCAGCTTCTGTAGGTGTAACATTGACTTTAATAACCAAACGAGTTCATGCACGTGCCCTCGCCCCTAAAACTCATCTGTGCCCTGTACCCGTGCCAACTTACTCAGTGTCTAATTGTTTGGCCTTACGGGCCCTTTGACTACGTCTACGTGGTTCCCCAGACGGTACAGCAGAACTGGAGGTGGACTCCTGTGATTCCTGCCCTCTGACACTGGATCCCTTTGGCGGCCGTTTCCTGGGGCGTCCTGGCCTAGACGGGCCAGGCTGCGGCCCGGGCGACTGGGATAGCGAGCTGCCAGCCTGTCCTGCCCGTTGCCCACCCGATGCACCTGGGACGGAAGGGGGGGAGTCCGAGGTGTCGCGGTGTTCCCGGACCTCCCCTACAGGGGGACCCGGGATGGACCACACCACCTCCTCCTCCCTCGGGGTGCCCGATGGCCCCCAAGCCTCTACATGGGTGGGGGATGCGAACGGACTGGCCATCCGACGCCCCCCCGACATCTGGGGCTGCCAGTCCTGGAGGCCCTTGCTGGTATCGACAGGGGTCTGCAGGTTTGCAGCCATGGAGCCCAGGGGGATGGCAAACCCTGTCTGTGACAGTGCGACGCCGGCTCGCACATGGCCAATGGCGCCGATGCCCTCAGAGACTGAGCTATGGCCTGCTGAGACTGGGCCATGGCCTGCAGAGACTGGGCCTAGGCCTGCTGAGACTGGGCCATGGCCTGCAGAGACTGGGCCATGGCGTTGAGCGCCTCTGCCATCTGGCGCTGGCACTGGCTCATGGACTCGTGTGAGAGGGCAGCCAAGTCCTGGGCCACAGACGCCGCCTGCACGGAAACCCCCAGGCCTCGTAAACCGTTCCCCATGTCTGACACCGTCGCACCCATTGCCTCCACCGCGGACGCCACCCGTGCGGTGTCGGCCTGGGTGGCACGTATGACCGGCACCACTCCCAGCTCCTGGATGCGGGTGGACTCCTCGACCTGCGACTGCAGCCGCCGCAAGCCGGCCGTCACCCTCTTCGCTCGTCTCCGGGTCGGTGGTTGCATCGGATCTATGGGTGGGTGTGGTAACTCCAGGAACCCGGCACCACCCTCCCTCCCCCCAGCACACCCCACCACAGCCCCCGCTCCAGGACGATCCGTCCTTCCCTTGATCCCACCCAGCGATGAAGATGAGGTCAACACGTTCCCGGAGTCACCGACGACCAAACCGACGTCTGAATCGCCACCAGAACTGCGGCGCATTCAACGACGAATAAAGGCGCCCAATCGTCTAAATTTGTAACCTCTTGCTTAAATTTTAAACAACCTGTATGCAAATAGTTTTCCACCACCCCCTCTGGACTCCCTTTTAACAGGGGGTGAATGTGATAGCCACCACTGTTGTATTGTATATACTGCATATGAGGGTATTACGGGAAGGCCCCTGTACTACAGGTACGGGGGTAGATCCCTGCCTGCTGGCTCTGTGGAGTATAAATGTGTGGGCTCTCCGAGCTGCAGCCATTTTGGCAGCAGCTGCGGGAGGCTCCACATCTCTGTGTAATAAAGCCTCGATTACTCTCTACTCTCATCTCGTCGTAATTGATAGTGCATCAGGGAGATGATGGCATAGTGGTAATGTTGATGCTTAATAATATAGAGGCCCCGGCTAATGTCATGAGGCTATGATTCACATAGCCCACCATGGCAGCTGGTGAAATTTGAATTCAATGAATTAATTGAAAGCTAATCACAGTAATGGTGCCATAAAACTATTATCAATTTTGGGGGGAAAAATCTTCACGAAAGTCTTTCAGGGAAGGAAATCTGCCGTTCTTACCCTGTCTGGCCTACATGTGACTACAGGCCCACAGCAATGTGGTTGACTCTTAATTACCCTCTTAAATGGCCTAGCAAGCCGTTCAGTCCAAGGGCAACTCAGGGTGGGCAAGGAATACTGGCCTTGCCAGCGACACCCATGTCCCACTAAAGATTAATTAAAAATAATGAAAAGCCAAAACCCCGAGATTGTAACTGTACTGCAGGTTCAGAAAAATATATTAAAGCTGTGAAAGTAAAATACTATTTCCAGCGCTTTTTGATTTCACATGTTTTAAAGCAGGCGGGTCACGGGCGGGAGGTGGGAGAGTCCAGGAGTGATCGGTCATGGTGGTCCTGATCATGGCGAAGCGCCCAATGGCCATCACGACTGGCTTTTAAGAATGTCGGCTGCGACTTCTGGCTGCAGCAGCAGTATGGCTCTGCATAGAGGGGATGAGGTGTTAATATGGAACCCTCACCCCTCCGTCCCCCCATCTGACAGGAAAATCCTAAACTGATGGGGGAATTACATTCTGAAAGGATGCACGATACAGGAAGACTGTTGTCAGGAATGTGGAACAGTCCTTCTTCAGGGCATAAAACAGAAAACTACTGCATCACCTGTCAGGAGTTGGATTCTGACACGGACAAGGACAATCCAGCTTTGAAACCACAAGCGGCCCTGTCTCAAGTGGGTGAGCAACAGCACATTTTCAATGGCCACAAGGAGCTTCTCCCATCCCCCTCCACTTCAGATCTTTCTGCCAACACCAGGGCTCTGCCCGCCCCTTTTCCCAAGCTCCCTGAGTCAGCCCCTTGCCGTGCAAAGCATGATGTAGCCCCCCCACCCCCCCCAGACCCTGCCCACAGTGAGGCCGAGCGGGCCATCTTGCAGACCTCGGCCTGGGCCAGCGACGAGTTGGAGAGGGCCTCATCTGTGCAATGCAGCTCGCAGCTCTGCATCTTGATCAGGAACTGCGTTGACTCCCTGCATAGCCTGAAGTGACTGGCATAGTTGCACACGGTGGGAGGTGGAGGTTGAGGGTTGGGGGTTGTCTCTGGTAGTGGTTCTGCTTCAATCGCAGTGGACCTGCCCTGAATCCGATAGTGCAGTTCCATACCAGGTTTGCAGGAGGCACAGTTGGATTGGATTTTGTTTATTGTCACGTGTACCGAGGTACAGTGAAAAGTATTTTTCTGCGTGCAGCACAACAGATCATTAAGTACATGAAAAGTTAAAAAAAATACATAATAGGGCAACACAAGGTACACAATGTAACTACATAACACCGGCATCGGATGAAGCATACAGGGGTGTAGTGTTAATCAGGTCAGTCCATAAAAGGGTCTTTTAGGAGTCTGGTGACAGTGGGGAAGAAGCTGTTTTTGAATCTGTTTGTGCGTGTTCTCAGACTTTTGTATCTCCTGCCCGATGGAAGAAGTTGGAAGAGTGAGTAAGCCGGATGGGAGGGGTCTTTGATTATGCTGCCCACTTTCCCCAGGCAGCGGGAATCAATGGATGGGAGGCGGGTTCGTGTGATGGACTGGGCTGTGTTCAAGACACTCTGAAGTTTCTTGTGGTCTTGAGCCGAGCAGTTGCCATACCAGGCTATGATGCAGCCAGATAGGATGCTTTCTATGGTGCATCTGTAAAAGTTGGTAAGAGTCAATGTGGACATGCCGAATTTCCTTAGTTTCCTGAGGAAGTATAGGCGCTGTTGTGCTTTCTTGGTGGTAGCATCGACGTGGTAGACCAGGACAGAGTTTTGGAGATGTGTAACCTTAGGAATTTGAAGCTGCTAACCATCTCCACCTCGGCCCCATTGATGCTGACAGGGGTGTGTACAGTACTTTGCTTCAATGACCAGATCTTTAGTTTTGCTGGCATTGAGGGAGAGATTGTTGTCGCTGCACCACTGCACTAGGTTCTCTATCTCCCTCCTGTATCGTTATTTGAGATCCGGCCCACTATGGTCACATCATCAGCAAACTCGTAGATGGAGTTGGAACCAAATTGTGCTGTGCAGTTGTGTGTGTACAGGGAGTATCGTAGGGGGCTAAGTACGCAGCCTTGCGGGACCCCGGTATTGAGGACTATTGTGGAGGAGGTGCTGTAGTTTATTCGGTTTCTGTTACATTGGCTCTGGCACATCCTCCAAGCAGGAATGTCCTGCTAAGACTGTCTGAACGCCTCTGCCATATTCAATTTTGCCCTGTTGGAGATCAAATGGAGCCTAGATTGCCAATTGGGCATTTACTGGCTAGTTACATTTACAAGGCTTCAGTCCACCTGGTCTCGAACAGTGCTAATGTGAGCTGTACACAGAGCTCCAGGGTCTCTCGTTAACAGCCTACTACGAATGAACTGAAATTGGGAAAAAAGCAGTGTAAAGATGATTTCTTAAGTTGGGCTTTGTTAATTTTACCAATGCAAATCAGGATGCAAAGCCCATGTGTGTTATATGCAGGGAAGTATTGGTAAATTAAAGTTTAAAACCCTCAAAACTTTAAAATTATTTGAAGACTCGCAAGGCGAGTTTGAGGACAAATCTATTGATTTTCTTCAGAGGATGCAATGAGAACTTAAACCATCAGATGAATTCCTTAGCAGAACTGTAACATTGAATGACACAGCAAGTGAGAATGTGAGGTCCAAACAGGCTCAGTTGTCATATTAAAGGTAAGAGAAAATAGTGGGCCGAGAAGGTCGGCCAGTGGTAAAAGTGGGCCCCGGGAAATAAAGTTTGAAAAACACTGGGCGTCATTCTCCGACCCCCCGCCGGGTCGGAGAATCGCCGGGGGCCGCCGTGAATCCCGCCCCCACCCCTGCCGAAGTCTCCGGCACCGGAGATTCGGCGGGGGCGGGAATCGCGCCCCGCCGGTTGGCGGGACCCCCGCTCGATTCTCCGGCCCGAATGGGCCGAAGTCCCGCCGATAAATTGCCTGTCCCGCCGGCGTAAATTAAAGCACCTATTTACCGGCGGGACAAGGCGGCGCGGGCGGGCTGCGGGGTCCTGGGGGGGGGGGGGCCCCCACGGTGGCCTGGCCCGCGATCGGGGCCCACCGATCCGCGGGCGGGCCTGTGCCGTGGGGGCACTCTTTCCCTTCCGCCTCCGCCACGGTCTCCACCATGGCGGAGGCGGAAGAGACTCCCTCCACTGCGCATGCGTGGGAAACTGTCAGCGGCCGCTGACGCTCCCGCGCATGCGCCGCCCGGAGATGTCATTTCCGCGCCAGCTGGCGGGGCAACAAAGGCTGTTTCCGCCAGCTGGCGGGGCAGAAATTCCTCCGGCATCAGCCTAGCCCCTCAATGTTGGGGCTTGGCCCCCAAAGATGCCATTCCGCCCCTTTGGGGCGGCGCGATGCCCGTCTGATTGGTGCCGTTTTGGGCGCCAGTCAGCGGACATCGCGCCGTTTCGGGAGAATTTTGCCCACTGTTTTAGAGGCTGTGAAATCCAGCAGAACAATCAGGGTCCAGGCGGTTAGTTGAAGGTGATTCTCTGGTAGTGCACAGTCAGAGCAAACTGGAAGCGAGATACAGGAAGCGAAGCGGGGAAAAACCTACTCAGAGCAGAGACAGAACAGGATGAGGCATTCTGAACAATGAGATTTCATATTTCCCAGGGTAAACTTGAGAATTCATTCTGCTGTGTGATACCCTGGCTGTCCAATACAAGATCATTGAATTAATGCTTAATTATCTTGATACAAAACAGTTCATGTCCTGAGGTTCCAGTGGCCGAGAGAGTATTGCAGAAAGCCAGGGTGAGGTCTTGCAAAGTGCATCCCATTAATATTGATGTCACATGTGTCAGATTAGCAGCTGATCTCATTTCTGCTGAATTTAAATATTAAATATCTCAGACAACAGGAAAATCACAGGATTGTTACCAGGTTTGTACTGACTATCTGACAGCTATTGAGGCAGCTTTAGAAGTTGCAAAATTAGCTTTACTAGCCAGAGTTCTTTCCCTTAATTCTGATCCAGTGGAAAATATGCTTCTGTGAATGCCAGTTGAGAAAAGACAGGCTTTGGTATTGATGCCTTATGTAGTCAGATAGCTTGCTTGCACCTAATGCCTAAGCGCATGCATGGAAAACAGCCAGACGGAGCATGCACACATGTTTTCAAGCAGGAGTCACCACCTTCAGGAGGGAAAGGAAGAAAAATCTGTTTGTGCTAATAGTCAGAAATAACAACAAAGGAAACAAAATGTATTTTGAACGGAGGTAAAACAATGACATTGTGCCAATCCCAGAGACTTTGCCGTGCATGAATCTGGAACTATGCAAAGTTTATGTTGATAGGTGATCCAGTCATAGTTATTGGGTGGATTGGTGAGCTTTTCTCCAGGCCCTGCATTTTGTGGGCATACTGAACTTAGTCTTCCACAAAGCGTTATCTGCAATAACACTCTGCAAACAATTTTAGACTCTGCAAAATATGCTGTTGGCAGTAATTTAATTTCTAAGGGCGGAATTTCCGTGGAGCGTAAAGTGGCAGGCCAGATCGGAGAACTCAGCGGGAGCGAAAAAGCCGCCGGCGTAAAGTTGCATTGCAATTCTCTTAATGGCATGCAAGTCTCCCCGTCGTCTAGGGGCACAAATCCCATTTGCATTACTTTGCATCTCTTGAATGCTCATTAAAACAGCTGCCAACCGGCTTACCCGTCAGACCTTCCAATCTTGCATCATGCCAGTGTGAAATTATTTTAGTCTGAAATCCAATTGCACCAGTGGCATATACAAGGCAGTCCTCAGTTCACAAGAGACTTCAAGGTGAGTGCAACAAGAAAGTTACTGTTCAGCTATTTTGCTGGTAGGGACAGTTGGTTTTCAAAAAGTCGTGCCAGATTGGTATCAGCAGTCTCAAGTTGAGGAATTTTACACTCGTTGAAGAGGCCGGAGAGGTCACTCACATCTTGCTTTTTGACTTGAACAGTTTTTCATTGAAGATCCTCGTCAGATTCTCTTCAATAACCAGGTTTCTTTGGCCTTGGTGCTGTTTTTGTCTGCATTCATAGTTGATATTCAGCTTCCTCCTCTCGGGATCGTGCACCACCAGGTGACGGAGATGGCTTTCTTTTATTGCAAATGTCTTTTGACAATCTGGGAAGTTGAATTTGTATTCCAGGACCATGAAATGGACTTTGCGGATGTGATGTTCCAAGTTAAACGCAGTTCAGAAATTCAGTTGGCAATCCTCCATTGGACAGACTTGCTCAGAGAGCCTTTAAATTTGTTTTCACAATTGGCACAGCTGTATTTAATTGGATGGGTTTTCAGATACCCAGATGTAGCTGTGTCCACGTGGTGGCAACGAGCTGACATTCTTTAAAATTCTTTCTGCCATAGTTCTGTACTGCTCCTGATGTGCTGTTCACCACTCTGCTGGGGCAGACCAGTTCCTGCTCTCCATCTCCATGTTGAACTCGTCTTCATGAACAGCACGGTGCTGCTGGACCCATGGATCCTCCTATGTCATCCTCTCTAATCAGTACTGTGCCAGGGATTGAGATGTACAAAGGTCTGCTTCCCCTGCTGCCACAATGTCTATCTGTACAGCATTGTGCTGCCATCTTCATGCAGTCACTGCAACAAAGGTCCGAAGTTTGGCTGGGTTGGAGTGTGAGGTGACGTCGAGGGGCAGGAGTGGGGAGAGCAGTGGCTTGACGGAGACAAGGAGGCAACATGGAAGGGGAACTGTGGAAGGAGGGCGGTAAGGGCGAGTGCTCAGGATGGCAGGTAGAGGGGCCAAGCAAATAATGGAAGGTTGAAGGAATATCGAGGTGAGGGAAGCTGGACCCCGACAAAGCGGCATGAAAAGCTCACAAACAAGGGGGTCAAAGCCTCCAACATTGTTTCCTGGAAGGGGATGCACGATGATTCCAGATGAGGTGGCTAGAGGTCCAAGAGGGGAATGGGCACCTCGCAGGTGATTGACGTGGGAGGAGGGTGGTTGAATCGAGGAACAGACTTCTTCTTGAAGCTTCCAGCCTTTTTCCTCTGGGCTGCTGACATCCAGTATGGACTGATGAAGACTGGTGGGCTGAAGAGAATGATATGAGTGTGCAAGACTGGTATTTAAATATGGCGCTGGAATCTTCAAACCCGCCAGCTGTCGGCTGGCGGATGTATCAGCTGCCAGCCCACCAGGAGAGGCAGAGAGGAACTCATCTGTGCATAATTAATGAAGTTCCAAGCACGGAATCTGGCATGGGATCCTGTCATCCTGACCTGCGAAACAGGCGCCGTCAGTACCGCCTGCCATTGTACTCAGTTTCAAAATAGGAAAATTCCACTCCAAGTTTTCATGTGCTCATTTTAAATACACCTGTAACCCCCTTGGCTTATTTGATAGCAGTGTTGGAAGTGACACATTCTTTTCACAGTTTGAATGATTATTCTTTTTATCTCCGGTCATAGCACATTAACTGTTCAAACAAAAGGACTATGGTACATATTCAATCAAATTGTTTATTTCAATGCAATGTTACAAGTTTCATTGATGACAGGCTGCAGAGTAAGATAGCTAAAACTTAAAATAATGTTACATGATTGGTTCAGCTTCTACCTAACTGTCCTTTCATTTTTAAAGATCTGAGGGAATGTTTCAAATCCAGGAAGTCCTGGGATATTTATCTGTGTTATTGACAAAACGCTGCTCTACTTAAACTGAAGACTCCCCATTTGAAAATCTCAATGACATCAGTTTGGTTCTAAGAATCAATCAGATTGAAAAGAAAGAAAACTCATTGGTCTCCCACAGCAGGGAGTCTATATAAGGAATATAGACTATTATTGGAAAATTTGAGTTCCAATCGTTTTAGAACTTTAGTCACTCAAGGATGGAGTTAGAAGAATGTCTCAATACTATCATTCATGTTAATTTTGTAATTATTCACCTTTGTAAAGTAAATTTGCTTGATATTTAATCTTAAAATAAACTTTTTAAAGAACGGACCTTTACGTTACCACAGGACGTATGTTTTCAAGCAGCAGATAGATATACCACTTAGGTCGAAAGGAGTCAAAGGTTATGGGGGGAAAGCGTGATTATGCTATTGAGTTGGATGATCAACCAAAATCATATTGAATGGTGGAGCATGCTCGAAGGGCCAAATGACCTCCTCCCGCTCCTATTTTCTATGTTTCTATGTTTCTAGAATTAGACCTTACGGCAACATAACTTTATGTTAGCGCCAGCAAAGGGTTCCTTTCTCAATGTGATTCCAGCAGGGCAATAATGAAACCCGCCGAAAATCAAAATTTACTGATGTGCGTAGTGAAGAGGAAAAACCGTGGCTGCCCCTTGCAGTGCAAAGCTGGTGCCGGGAACCTCTGAGGCTTCACTGCCTCAGCTGGAACCCGTAAAAGTGAGTTCTTGCAAGATATGAGGAACAGGATTAGCCATGATAGTATTAAATGGCAGAGTAGGCTCAATGGGCCTTATGGTCTACATCTGTGCCTATTTCTTGAGTTCTTGTGAGTCCTGCCAAAGAATTCAGGTCAGACCTACAAGGAAAGACAAATTGAAACCATGATCCTGATTTGGTCCTTTGCAACAGAATTTCAGCCATTAAAAGAAGCAGATGAAGAGGCAACAATAAACATCGAGAAGGTACTACGTGTATTAAAAATGGGTGATCCTGACTTCTGGTGGTTGCTATGTGGTGAGCAGTCACACCGGTGGTTTCTGCCAGGCTACATTGTTTTTGGCCCTTTTGCCTGGTTGATGGGCATTTCTTGGTGGTAATTGATGTAATTTGATGGAATAAGATCCCCTCGTACCAGTAATGTCTGGTAAATATAACACAAGGCAGAAGTCGGGAAATGGATCATCGTCAGACTCAAATGATCCTCGAGTCTCAACAGGAGAGAACATGGCTGTGGCTTCAGCTTTGTCATTGGCCCCTCAGTGGATGACTGAGACATTGGTTAGCTTCTTGACTTTTGAACTTAAGAAGCAACAGCAGGCAGTCACTGAGGACCTGCAGAATGCAATGGTGGGGGCTTTGATCCCAATTCGGGCGACCATGGACAAGATGGATCGGCAGATAAAGAGGTACAATGGGTGATGATACAGAAGGTGGCGTTGGCGCTCTCTGACCATAGTGATCGAATTGTCTCCCCAGAGCTACAGATGGTATTGCTGGCTGAGGAGCGGAAAGCGGTAAAGGCCAAGATTCACAATCTGGAGAACCGCCCCAGACGGCAAAACCTAAGAATCGTTAAGCATTCAGAGAGCCTGGAGGGCTCAAAGTCTATCGACTATATGTATAAGGTAGGTATAAGGTTTTTTTATTCTATCTTCTAAGAAGAGTCAAAAGTCCGTTTGATTGGAGGGGTCCAAAATACAACTTTATTTGCTCATCATTCACCTTGATCATGAGACCATAATGTGGAGATGCCGGCGTTGGACTGGGGTGAGCACAGTACGAAGTCTTACAACACCAGGTTAAAGTCCAACAGGTTTTTTCGATGTCACTAGCTTTTGGAGCACTGCTCCTTCCTCAGGTGAATGAAGAGGTATGTTCCAGAAACATATATATAGACAGATTCAAAGATGCCAGACAATGCTTGGAATGCGACCATTAGCAGGTGATTAAATCTTTACAGATCCAGAGATGGAGTAACCCCAGGTTAAAGAGGTGTGAATTGTATCAAGCCAGGACAGATGGTGGGGGATGAATGTAATGCGACATGAATCCCAGGTCCCGGTTGAGGCCGCACTCATGTGTGCGGAACTTGGCTATAAGTTTCTGCTCGGCGATTCTGCGTTGTCGCGCGTCCTGAAGGCCGCCTTGGAGAACGCTTACCCGGAGATCAGAGGTTGAATGCCCTTGACTGCTGAAGTGTTCCCCGACTGGAAGGGAACATTCCTGCCTGGTGATTGTTGCGCGATGTCCGTTCATTCGTTGTCGCAGCGTCTGCATGGTCTCACCAATGTACCACGCTTCGGGACATCCTTTCCTGCAGCGTATGAAGTAGGCAACGTTGGCCGAGTCGCACGAGTATGTACCACGTACCTGGTAGCTGGTGTTCTCACGTGTAATAGTGGTATCCATGTCGATGATCTGGCATGTCTTGCAGAGATTGCCATGGCAGGGTTGTGTGATGTCGTGGTTACTGTTCTGAAGACCGGGTAGTTTGCTGCAAACAATGGTTCATTTGAGGTTGCGCGGTTGTTTGAAGGCAAGTAGTGGGGGTGTGGGGATGACCTTGGCAAGATGTTCATCGTCATCAATGACGTGTTGAAGGCTGTGAAGAAGATGACGTAGTTTCTCCACTCCGGGGAAGTACTGGACGACGAAGGGTATTCTGTCGGTTGTGTCCCATGTTTGACTTCTGAGGAGGTCGGTGCGGTTTTTCGCTGTGGCGCGTTGGAACTGTCGATTGATGAGTCGAGTGCCATATCCCGTTCGGACGAGGGCATCTTTCAATGTCTGTAGATGTCTGTTACGCTCCTCCTCGTCTGAGCAGATCCTGTGTATACGGAGCGCTTGTCCATAGGGGATGGCTTCTCTAATGTGTTTAGGGTGGAAGCTGGAGAAGTGGAGCATCGTGAGGTTATCCGTGGGTTTGCGGTAAAGCGAAGTGCTGAGGTGACCATCCTTGATGGAGACGAGTGTGTCCAAGAATGCAACTGATTTTGGAGAGTAGTCCATGGTGAGTCTGATGGTTGGATGGAACTTATTAATGTCATTGTGTAGTCGTTTCAGTGATTCTTCGCTGTGGGTCCAAAGGAAAAAAATGGCATCGATGTATCTGGTGTATAACGTCGGTTGAAGGTCCTGTGCGGTGAGTAGGTCCTGTTCAAACTTGTGCATGAAGATGTTGGCATATTGGGGTGCGAATTTGGTCCCCATGGCTGTTCCATGCATCTGGATGAAGAACTTGTTGTCGAAGGTGAAGACGTGATCCAGAATGAAGCGGATGAGTTGCAGAATTGCGTCTGGAGATTGGCAGTTGTCGGTGTTGAGTACTGAGGCTGTTGCAGCAATGCTGTTGTCATGGGGGATGCTGGTGTAGAGTGCCAAGACGTCCATTGTGACGAGGAATGTTCCTAGTTCAACTGGTCCATGGGTGCTGAGTTTCTGTAGGAAGTCCGTCGTGTCGCGACAGAAGCTGGGCGTACCTTGTACGATGGGTTTCAAGATGCCCTCGATGTAGCCAGAGAGGTTCTCACACAAGGTCCCATTGCCTGAAACGATAGGGCGGCCTGGTGTGTTGGCCTTATGTATTTTCGGGAGGCAGTAGAGATCTCCAATGCAGGGAGTACGTGGGATGAGAGTACGTAGGGTGCTCTGAAGATCTGGATCCAAGGTCTTGATCAGTCTGTTAAGTTGGCGGATGTGTTCCTTGGTCGGATCTGCGGGTAACTGTCTGTAGTGTTCTTGTTTGTTCAGTTGTCTTCTTTGCAGTAGTCCGTTCTGTTCAGTACGACAGTGGCCCCTCCTTTGTCTGCTGGTTTGATGACGATGCTGCGGTTGGTCTTGAGAGCGCAGATGGCATTGCGTTGTGCTTGGGTGACGTTCGGGGCTGTCTTGTGAATGGAACTGATTAATCTGGCATTGATGCGACTCCTGACGGCTTGAGCATACATGTCGAGTCTAGGGCAGAGGCCTTCCGGAGGGGTCCAATTCGACTCTTTCCTCTTCGGTTGCCGCACCGCAGATCTCTCGGTCTGCTGTTCCGGTTCATTGATAGTCTGCTTGGGTTCGTTGTTGGCCTCTTGGGGTCTGTGGAAGAATTCCCGGAGCCTCATTCGCCTGATGAATTCCTCCGTGTCTGCCGCGAGACTGATGGGGTCCATTTTGGTGGTGGTGCAGAAATTGAGCCCTCTGCTGAGGACTTCGATTTCGTCTGGTTGAAGGGTGTAGTCTGACAAGTTGACAATAGATATCCCTGTATTGTTTTCTACTGTGGCACCGGGGGTGGCTTGGTTGCTGCCGGTGGTGATGCCAAGTTTCTCAAGCTTTCTGTTCTTGGTGTGCATATAGGTGGCATAGTATTGACCTACAATACAGCGTAGTCTGTGTTGTAGGTCGACTTGAGTGGGTTTTTGATCCGTAGCCCTTTCGGGATCTTGTCTGGTTTCTTGCATCTTTGTAGAAACTTAATGTCAGTGTCTATATGCGCGATCTTCCTGGCGATCCTCTCCACTTTGAGCCGGCAGTTTGCGGTGTCGATGGTAGCCATGATGTGGAGATGCTGGCGTTGGACTGGGGTGAGCACAGTACGGAGTCTTACAACACTTATTATAGGGGAGATAATCTCTTATAAGACCATAAGACATAGGAGCAGAATTAGGCCACTCGGCCCATCGAGTCTGCTCCGCCATTCTATCATGGCTGATATTTTCTCATCCCCATTCTCCTGCCTTCTCCCCATAACCCCTGATCCCCTTATTAATCAAGAACCTATCTATCTCTGTCTCAAACACAATTAGTGATTTGGCCTCCACAGCCTTCTGCGGCAAAGAGTTCCACAGATTCACCACCCCCTGGCTGAAGAGATTCCTCCTCATCTCTGTTTTAAAGGATCGTCCCTTTGGTCTGAGATTGTGTCCTCTGGTTCTAGTTTCTCCTACAAGTGGAAACATCCTCTCCACATCCACTCGATCCAGGCCTCGCAGTATCCTGTAAGTTTCAATAAGATCCCCCCCTCATCCTTCAAAAAGGATACACTTGCATAATAAATTGAATCAAAAACATTGATCAAAGTAATACATAAAATGGTCAGAGCATAGCAAAAAGCATTAAACAAAAAACATAAGAAAAGTATAAAGAAGATTACTTTAAAGAAAGTGAATAAATGGTTCAGAATTCATGAAAGCATAAATTTAGAACAAAATCTGAACCACAAAGTCTTATTCTTAAAGAAATCCCTCATTCACTCTCATTAGTTTCTAATTCCCAGCTGAGACCTCCTGATTTATTGAAATCCATTTCTGTCACTTAGAAAATGGATTATTAATCAAACATTGGTCATTACCTAAGATTTACTAATGTCCATCAACTTAATTCAGTGTCCACATGCGCCAGCCACGTGCTCCAATCTCGCGAAGATAATATTCTTGCATTAACCTTGCTGTTGCTAAGTATTTGATACATTTTCATTACTAAATGTACTGGAATACAATGGTCTATTCATTACATTAAACTTTTATGCAACATTTCATGAAACAATGTCTGAATTTCTGCAGACATGGCAATAGGTTATTCATTATCTGAATCAATGACTATCATTCCACAGTCATGGCCTTGTGAATAATTCCATTCTCTAGCATGCACTCAATCAATCCTTAAAGTCACCAAAGAAATCAATGAATTAATAAATCAATAATCTATCTCTTCTCCCTGGGGGGCAGGGGGAGGCAAGGGGGGGCGGGGGTGGTGCGGGGTGCTCAGCGATTGTTATATTAGATTCTGCTCTGCATTTTATGGACCTGAAGTTGGAACCGCGCCAATCTCAGCGAACCCTGCGGAGATTTGATACAACGTTGCTCATGGATAAGAGCTTTGGTGAGCATGTACCTTCTGCAATTGGGGAGTATGTTGAGTTCAACAGGAATGAGGTGGTCCTGCCTTCTACGTTCTGGGAAGCCCTGAAGGCGATTATTATAGGGGAGATAATCTCTTATAAGACGCATAGGGATAACTCTGGGAAGGTGGAGAGGCAGAGACTAGTGAACTCCATTCTCAAGGTGGACCACCAATACTCGATCACCCTGATACCAGAGTTATTGGCGATCAGAAATAAATTGCAAATGGATTTTGAGTTGCGGTCAATGGATAAGGAGGTGAGTCAGCTGCGAAGCTCGAAGGTGACTTTTTATGACTATGGAGAAAAGACCAGTCATTTGTTGGCTCACCAGCTGAGAAGGCTGGGAGATAATGCAGGTCAGGGATTTGGATGGCAGGTTGGTTTCTGCTCCAGAGAAATTTAATGAGGTGTTTGAGGCCTTCTATCGTGGATTCCATGAGTTAGAGCCTCTGGAGGACGGTTCGTCAATGAGGAAACTTTTGGATGGGTTAACTGTCTCAGAGGTGGAGTAGGAGAGAAGGCTAAGGTTGGAGACGCCGATAGGGCTGGAGGAGATCATGAGCTGCATTCGGTCAATGCAGATGGGCAAAGCACTGGATCCAAATGGGTTCCTCATTGAATTTTACAAACAGCTCACCGGTTAGTTGGTCACACATCTGCTGGATATGTTTATCCATGTCCATGTCCAAGGGGTGTTGCTGGCCACTCAAGCGCAGGCATCGATTTACTTGATTCTGAAGAAGGACAAGAATCTCATGGCACATGGGTTGTATCAGCCTATTTCATTGTTAAACGCTGATGCTAAGTTGTTGGCTAAAGTGTTGACAATGCGTTTGGAGCCATGCCTATCTGGGGTGATTTCAGATGAGCACACTGGGTATTTTAAGGGCTGGCAGTTGTCGACCAATATTAGGAGATTGTTAAATGTTGTGTTGTTGCCCTCCTTAGGGAGCGAGTCAGAGGTGATTATTTTGATGGACACGGAGAAGGGTTGGATGGGGTACTTCTTTGAGATCCTGGGGTGGTTTGGCCCTGAGCTCGGGTTATTTCTAATACAATGGGGGTACAAGGCAGGGGCGTCCATTGTCTCCACTTTTGTTTGTCTTGCCATTGCATTGAGGTCGTCTACCAGATGGAGGGGGATAGAGCGGAAGGAAAGGGAGCATAGGGTGTCCTTATATGCGGATGATTTGTTATATATCACGGGCCAACTTTCGGATGTTGGCGAGCTAATGGACTTGCTCAGGAAGTTTGGGTCCTTTTAGAGGTACAAACTGAAGCTGGGCAAGTGTGAATGTTTTCTGGTGAACCCCCGGGGAGGGGAGCTGATCTGGAAAGGCTGCGTTTCGTCTGGTCAGGACTAGCTTCTGGTATTAGGGGATCTGGGCGGCCCATGACTGGGCCATACTCCATAAACAACTTTTCTAGTCAGGTGGATTAGGTGAAGGCCGATTTGAAAAGGTGGGATGCTCTTCCTCTGACCCTAGCGGGAAGGGTACAGAAGGTGAAGATGAATATTTTCCTGAGGTTTTTGTTTTTGTTTCAGTGTCTCCCAATCTTTCTACCAGAGGTGTTCTTTTGCAGCGTTAATAAATTGATATCTACTTTTGTTTGGGCTGGTAAGACTCCTCGGGTACACAGGATGTTTTTGCAAACAGGTGGGCAGTCAGGGTGTTTGGTATTACCCAACCTGTTCTGTTACTACTGGGCGACAAATATTGATAAGATTTGTGACCCTATAAAGCATTGTGTGGCGTTTTCCAAAGTAAAGATGCGACATAAATGCAAGTTAATTTTTTTGTTTTTCACATTCTGCAATTAAGCTGGTGGGGTTAATTTGAAAGAGTTTCACAGCAGCCTTGCCTAGCTGCTCTCAGAATACTTACAGCCCATGCAAAAAAATCACTTTCGCAGAAAACTTTCTTTGGCTGCATACATAGAAAAGCTTTTCATGGGTTTTAAATTGCTACCCAGTGTGAGGGAAATGCTTCTCCAAGCACTTTTATTTTGCAGAGATATTATTTTAACAAGTTTGAACTTGACCTCTCAGCTAGTATTGATTAACTCTGGAAACTATGATGACATTTTTTTTAAATTTCCAGTGTTGTGAACCCCCCTCCCCCATTTAATGTGTCATCGTGATTTATATTGACTCATAATCGGAGTGCTCACCTCAACTTCTACCAACTTAGAGCATTCAGCAAAAAAAGCTAGCTCTCAGTAAATTAAAGGAAAAAGAAATTTGCACTGTGGAAGCAAAATTGCTCATGCAAAGGAAATCTACCCTGAAGTGTTTTAAAATATGATTCCACTTTGAGGTTGAGGATACAAAGGGAAAGGTTGAATAAATGAATGGATAAAATAGCAAAAATGTACGGAATGAATTAATAAAATGCTCAAGTAGATTAATGTCGTTTTTGTAAACACAAGCATTGCTTTTTTTATATTCGGTCTGTCATATTTCTATAGATTTGTTGAGAAGTTTGAGGAAAAGTAGATTTTCAGGGCAGAAAATTCTCTTGCAGAATAATAGATGGTGACAAAAATTCAAACAGCATACTTAACTTCCAGACAGACTTTGGAGTCACTGATCATAAGCAAGTTGAAGATTTTTAAATATCGTTGTTGTGTTATGCTGCTTCGGATAACACAGGCTGCTACTTGATAGTCTTAACTAACGGATGCTCCAGACTGTGAAATGAGTTCAACGTGTTTATTGAACTATTAACACAGTTCTCAAATGAGTTCGACTCTCTGCTAATCTAACTGTAGTAACTCAGTCTAACTGTACCAGCTTGCTCTAAGCCGCGTGCTGGGGTGTGATGCTGCTGATCAACCCTGTCTAACTCTCTAGATGTCTGTCTGTGGAAAGAGGCAGGGTGTGAGTGCCTCATCCCTTTTATAGTGCTTATGTCATGCCCCCTTGCGGTGATGCCACCTCTGAATGTCCTGACTGCCCATTGGTTGTGTCCTATTTTGAATGTTCATTGGTTGCTTGTTTGCATATCATGACATCTTCCCCTTTTTTTGTTGTTCTTTTTTTGTAGATGTACATACATGTGAATGTGTCTGTCTAATGTGACTGACTGAGGAATAGAGAACAAAACAAACAAAACAAATGCTCACAAGTCCAGTCTCTGAGGCTTGTGTCTGATCCTCGTCGACCGTCGGAGAGGTGGTGGAGGGGATGACGGTGTCTTGACAGGCGAGTGAGAGGCACGGTTGGTGGCTTCATGATTCGAGGTATCTGGAGGTGGCAATTCGACATGTGGAAATGGAGGGGAAAGTGGTTGTGGGCAAGCAACGTTTCGCAGCGCCCTTCGACTTCTTTGCACAATGGAGCCATCCGTATGACATAGGATCTGGGTGCGGCCTGTCGAACAACGACAGCCGGAGCAGACCACCCACCATCCGGTATCTTGATCATGACTGTGTCTGCTGGGGATAGCACGTCCAGATCGGTAGCATGTGCGTCATAGCCCTGCTTCTGGCTGTCGCGAAGTTGCTGCATCTTCTGCAGCACCGGGAGGTGATCAAGGTTGGGCAGGTGTATCATATCATAGAATTTACAGTGCAGAAGGAGGTCATTTGGCCCATCGAGTCTGCACTGGCTCTTGGAAAGAGCACCCTACCCAAGGTCAATGCCGCCACCCTTTTCCCATAACCCAGTAACCCCACCCAACACTAAGGGCAATTTTGGACACTAAGGGCAATTTATCATGGCCAATCCACCTAACCTGCACATCTTTGGACTGTGGGAGGAAACCGGAGCACCCGGAGGAAACCCACGCACACACGGGGAGGATGTGCAGACTCCGCACAGACAGTGACCCAAGCCGGAATCGAACCTGGGACCCTGGAGCTGTGAAGCAATTGTGCTATCCACAAGGCTACCGTGCTGCCCCTGACGGAACCTGGTGAATGGCTGGAAGCATCGTCTGCAGGTCCCTGTTCATCAGCAGTTGAGCTGGCGACATGCCAGTAGACAAGGGAGTCGCACGGTACGCAAGTAGTGCAAGGTGTATGTCGGAAGCGGAGTCCGTGGCCTTGCGGATGAGCTGCTTAACGATGTGCATCCCTTTTTCGACTTTGCCATTGGACTGCGGATAGTGCGGATTGGAGGTGACAGGCCTGAATTTGTAGCTCTTGGCAAACGTGGACCATTCACGATTGTGGAAACACGGGCCATTGTCGCTCATGACGGTGTTCGGGATGCCATGCCGTGAGAATGTCTCTTTACACACTTTGATGATGGTCCGTGAGGTCTGGCAGCTTCAGCACCTCAGGATAGTTTGAAAAGTAATCAATGATTAAGATATAGTCGCAACCATTCGCGTGGAATAGGTCAATGCCAACCTTGGACCACTGAGAAGTCTCTAGGTCATGTGGTTGGAGCGTCTCCTTGCTCTGCGCTGATTGGGACCTCTGACAGGTTTTGCAGTTCAGGACCATGTCCATGATGTCCTGGTTGATGCCGGGCCAGTAGACTGCTTGCCGGGCGCTGCATCTGCACTTTTCTACGCCCAGGTGTCCCTCATGAATCTCCCGCATTACCATGCTCTGGAGACGGAGCGGGATGACTATCCTGTCCAGCTTGAGCAGGATGCCGTCGATCAGCATCAGGTCGTCCTTGACGTTGTAGAATTGAGGGCATTGCCCTTTCTGCCAGCCATTGCTAAGCTTGTGGATGTCGCGCTGCAACAGGGGGTCTTTGGCTGTCTCTTCTCGGATGAGAACGATCTTCTCATCTGATGCCGGGAGAGTGCTTGCACACAGTTGTACCTGCAAATAAATGTGCTGGATGATCTCCAGTGGTTCACTGGGTGAGTTGACGTAGCGGGACAATGCACCGGCGATGATGAGCTCCTTGCCAGTGTGTACACCAAATTGAAATCATACCTCCAGAGTTTGAGCAGAATTCTCTGCAAACGAGGCGTCATGTCGTTCAGGTCCTTTTGGATGATGTGGACCAGAGGCCTATGATCCATCTCAACAGTAAATGTTGGCAAGCCGTAGACATAATCATGAAATTTGAGGATGCTGGTGAGAAGACCTGAACACTTCTTCTCAATCTGCACATATCTGGTCTCAGTGGGTGTCATTGCCCGTGACGCGTATGCTACTGGTACCCAGGATGGCGTGTCATCTCTTTGAAGCAACACCGCCCCAATGCCATCCTGACTCGCATCTATGGATACCTTGGTCCCTTGGTCTGCATCAAAGAATGCAAGGACGGGTGCAGTGGTGAGCTTGTCTTTCAGATCCAGCCACTCTATTCGGTGTTCTGCCTTCCACTCAAAGGCGGTTGATTTTTTCACCAGGTTGCGTAGGGCCGTGGTGTGTGTGGCCAAATTCGGGATGAACTTGCCAAGGAAATTGACCATTCCCAGGAAGCGCAGTACTGCCTTCTTGTCCTCGGGGACTTTCATTGCCTCGATGGCTTTAATTTTGTCTGTGTCCGGGCGCATACCGTGTTGCGAAATCTGATCGCCCAGGAACTTCAGTGTGGATGTCCCAAAACAGCACTTGGACCTGTTTAGCTTGAGGCCATGTTCATGTATGCGTCGGAATACTTTCTTGAGTCGCGACACATGGGGTTTCTCTGGGGTTGTGGAACAGATTATGATATCGTCAACATGGACATGAACCCCTTCTCTTCCCTCCATCATCTGTTCCATGATGCGATGGAAAATCTCTGATGCCGAGATGATGGCATTCTGTTGTAGCAGAATCTGCCAAAAGGCGTGTTGAAGGTGCAGAGCCTTCTGCTGGATTCTTCAAGTTGGATTTGCCAAAATCCTTGGGATGCGTCCAATTTTGTGAAGAAGCGCACGTGTGCCATCTCACTCGTGATTTCTTCCCTCTTCGGGATGGGGTAATGTTCCCGCAGAATGCTTTTGTTTAGATCCTTGGGGTCAATGCAGATGCATAGGTCTCCGAAGGCTTCTTTACGCACACCATCGAGCTGACCCAGTAGGTTAGTTCAGTGACCTTGGAAATTATGTCTTTTTGTTGTAGACTCGTGAGCTCTGCCTTCAGGCGCTCTCTCAGTGGAGTAGGGACATGTCGTGGTGCGTGGACCACTGGCTTGGCATCAGGCCGCAGTAGAATCTTGTACTCGTACGGCAGCGTGCCCATCCCGCAAAATACACCTGGGTACTGGGTTAGGATGTCGTCGATGCTGGCCTGAAGATCCGAATGGGATGGCGTTGTGGTGTAGACCCTTTGAATGAGGTTCAGTTGCTTGCAGGCGTGCGCTCCTAGCAGGGATGCCCTGTCTGGTTCAACAATCTCGAAGCGTAAGCTTTCTTGTGTGTGTCGGCTGGACACCTGCAGGTGGCAGGACCCCGGTGCCTTGATTGCGTTTCCATTGTAGTCCAGGAGTTTGCAGCTGGAAGGATTGTTGGGGGCTTCCTGATTCTCTTGAAGTCCACCTGCGAAATCAGGTTGGCGAAGGCACCTGTGTCCAGTTTGAACTAGATGGGGCAGTGGTTGACCTTCAACACTGCATGCCATTAGTCCTCAGAATCCACGGCCAGGATTGATTGGACTCGCGATGTGTCTGGTGTGGCGTATTCGCACTTCGTAATAATGCCCACTCGGTAAGTGTTGTCCAGGTATTCATCATCTGGATCCGTCGCACTGCCTGGATCAGAGTCATGCATTCGGTGTTGCACACTTCTGATACGCCGCTGTCGGAATTGGGAGCGCTGGCTCCTGACTGGTGGTGCAGATCAGCACAGGGCTGCATAGTGGTTTGGCTTCCCACAGTTTAAACAGCATTTGCCTCTTGCAGGGCAGTTTTTTTTAAAATGGGCAGGTCGCACACGTCATGACGTCGGCGTCATGATGCTCAGTGCGTCGTTGCGCATGCGCGGTGCGGTTCTCGGACGTCTGCATCTGTGCAGTGCAGTTTTCGACCATTTTGTGTTCCCGATCGTAATGCGCATGCGTCGGGCACTGGGAAGAGCGCGCAAAATGGCTGCTTTCGTCAATGTGGAGGCGCTGCATCCGGGAGATGGCCTGAACACTCTCCACCCCGTGGGAGGCTTGATTTCACTTTCTGCTGTTTTGTACTGTGAATAGCAATTTTTAGAGTGCTCATGCACAGTACACATTTCAATCGGGACTGGCAGGGTCATGTGCTTGATTTTCAACAATTGCTCTCGCAGAGGATCAGAGTGGACTCCAAAAACGATTTGGTCTCTGATCATGGAGTCAGTGATATCACCGAAGTTGCAGGATTGCGCTAGCAGTCTAAGGTTAGTTAGATAGGAGTTAAAGGATTTGCTCGAAGATTTTGTTGGTGTCCACCTCGCAGTTGCTGATGAATTTGTCCAGGATGGTTTGGTACTTCGTTTTGTCCTGCCCTTCGGCAAAGTCAAAGATCTCTATCGCATAGTCACCCGCAGTGGTGAATAGAAGAGCTATCTTCTGAGCATCGGTCGTGCCATTGAGGTCGGATGCTCCACGTATAGTTGAAATTTCTGCTTGAATGATCGCCAGTTGACACTAAGATTGCCGGTGGTCCTGAGCTGATGAGGAGCCTGAATCTTGTCCATTGTGCCTGCATTCAGTAGCTGGTTGTCACGGATCTTGCTGAGTTGAACTAAATGGATCGAACAGTCACTCCAAGTATCATGTTGTGTTATGCTGCTTCGGATAACACAGGCTGCTTCTGCAGTCTTAACTAAAGGATGCTCCAGACTCTGAAATGAGTTCAACGTGTTTATTGAACTATTAACACAGTTCTCAAATGAGTTTGACTCTCTGCTAATCTAACTGTAGTAACTCAGTCTAACTGTACCAGCTTGCTCGAAGCCATGTGCTGGGGTGATGCTGTTGATCAACCCTGTCTAATTCTCTAGATGTCTGTCTGTGGAAAGAGACAGGGTGTGAGTGCCTCATCCCTTTTATAGTGTTTATATCATGCCCCCATGTGGTGATGCCACCTCTGAGTGTCCTGACTGCCCATTGGTTGTGTCCTATTCTGAGTGTTCAGTCGTTGCATGTTTGCATATCATGACAATCGTCACTGCAGAGATAGAGTCAAATAGCTAGGTGAATATTTTCTTGATGAACTAAGGGTTTAACAGCCATGGTCAGGTTTCTCAAAGTGTAGATGCAGGAGGAGATCCTGACCCGAAGAGCACAGAGGGCAAAGGAGGACATAACTCGCAGCAGGTGTACTGCAGATCTGAACAGAATCAACTCACCTGGGCATGTAAGAGGAGCAATGTAAGAGGAGGCAGAGGCTCAACAGAAGCTGTGTCACTTGGTTGATAATGATCTGCAGGGACAGTCAGCTATCTGCCATGCATTAACAGTGGCTGTGAAAGTCACCATGTCCTTCCAAGCACTCACAAGGAGTACGGCAGGAATCGGTTACACTTTGGTCAACTGATATTTCTTTTGCACAAAAACAATTGTAAATCATGAAAGATATTAACATGTGCATTAATGTAATTTCTTATTTATGATAATGTGGTGTCCATATTTACTATATTTCGCTGGGTGAGTTTTCCATTTGTGTGCTCTACTATTTATGCATGGTTTGTTTGAGTGCCCTCCTGCGATGTGCTTTCATTGAAGGAGCATCATTTATTGGTGGCTGCAGAGCCAGCTAGTGAGTTACAGAAAATGGAGCCTGACCACTATCTCAACTTAAACTACACTTTCATTACCTCCAGGTCTGACTTCTCCACAGCTCACATGTCAGGCCCTTTAAGCTCCAACTTCACAGACGACAATTAACTTGACCAAAGCTTTGCTTTCCATATCAAAACCTGAACTCATCCCAGACATTTGTCACTATTGCCCTCACCACTATCCCTGGCCCTCTGCACAATACCACTGTCCACCCACACCCTCACTCCACCACTGCCATTTGTAGCATATGAATTTCAGAATCCTCCCCTTTATTTACATCCCCCCTGTATGGCAGTGCCCCATCCTAACCCCACAATTCCTTCATTCAAATAAATAATTCATCCCACTGCTCCACAGCACTAGACACCTTCTTTAACTCCACCTTCAGGCACAGCCTTCAGCTGCTTTGGTCAATGTTCAAAAGCTCACTCCTTTTACCTTTCCACTGCTCCACTTCTCGCCATGTCTCAAAGCCTCCTAAAAACATGCAGTTTTATTATCTTCTGGTAATCCTTTCCTATTGCAGATCAGTTCCTGCTCACAACTCAGATGTTGTCTGTATTAAAGGCACTATAATCAGTGTAAGTATTTAGTTTTGCAGTTCTGGCTAAACCTGATGCATTTACATTAGTCTGAAGGCTCACCTTTGCTTTTGTCTTGGTGCATCCGTTACAGTGGTATTTACTGACACATTTGAATATTAGGTGACTACTTAGAATTGTTAAGATATTATTCTGTGATTCATTGTTTGTAAGAAATATATTCTATAATTAAAAAGAGCGAGGAAGAAGGGCCCGAGTTGATCTTGTTTGATATTAAAAGGATTAATTTAACGTAAAGGGGTAAGACATGCCAGGAGAGCTCCAAGACATGGTATGCTCTTATTATCCAATGTGGGAGACTAGGAACATATCCAGTTTCCAGGACCAGTGTGCAGGAAGTGTCTCCAGCTGCTCTTCCTGGATGCTCAAATTTCAGAGTTGGAGCAGCATCTGGGGACACTGTGAAGCATCTGCAAGGTGGAGATCATCATAGATAGCACTTATAGAGAGGTGGTCACACCGCAAATCAGCCTATGCAGGCAGAAAGGGAATGGGTGACCACTAGGCAGAACAGGAGGGCTAGGCCAGCAGTGCAGGAATCTCCTGTGGCTATTCGCCTGTAAAATAGAGATACCATTTTAGATACTGTTGCGGGGAATGGCCTCTCAGGGGGTTAACAGCAGCAGCCAAATTTGTAGCACCGTGGTTGACTCTGTTACACAGGGGAGGAGCAAAGGTGTAGAAATGCAATAGAAATGGATTCAATGTTGAGGAGAATAGATAGACGTTTCTGTGGCCGCAAAAGAGTATGGTATGTTGCCTCTCTGATGCTGGGGTCAAAGATGTCTCAGAGCGGTTGCAGGACATTCTGATGGGTGAGGGTGGACAGCCGGTTCTCTTTTAAAATTCATTTATGGGATGTGGGCGTCACTGGTTAGGTCAGCATTTATTACTAATACCTAGTTGCTCTTCAGAAGGTGGTGGTGAGTTGCCTTCTTGAACCGCTGCAGTCCCTGAGATGTAGGTACACCAACAGTGCTGTTCGGGAGTTCCACGACTTTGACCCAGCAACAGTAAAGGAACAACAATATATCTCTAAGTTGGATGGTGACTGACTTGGAGGGGAAACTCCAGATGGTGGGGTTCCCAGATATCTGCTGCACTTGTCCTTCTCGGTAGTAATGGCCATAGGTTTGGAAGGTGCTTTCTAAGGAACCTTGGTGAGTTACTGCAGAGCATCTTGTAGATGGCACACACAGCTGCCACTTTGTGGAAGGGGGAACAATCAAGTGAGCTGTTTTGTCCTGGATGGTGTCGAGCCTCTTGAGTGTTGTGGAGCTACACTCATCCAGGCAAGTGGAGAGTATTCCATTACACTCCTGACTTGTGCCTTGTAGATGTGGGACAATCTTTGAGGGGTCAGGAGGTGAGTTACTCACCGTAGGATTCCTAGCCTTTGACCTGCCCTGGGTAGCCACAGTATTAATATGGCTAGTCCAGTTTGGTTTCTGATTAATGGTAACCCCCAGGATTCAGAAATGGTAGTGCCATTGAATATTAAGGAGTGATGATTAGATCCTCTCTTGTAGGAGATGGTAATTGCCTGGCATTTGTGTGGCGCAAATGTAACTTACCACTTGTCAGCCTAAGCTTGGATATCGTCCAGGTCTTGCTGCATATGGACATGGACTGCTTCATTATCTGGGGACCAAAGGGAAAATGCTGGTAAATCTCAGCAGGTCTGGCAGCATCTGTAGGGAGGGAAAAGAGCTAACGTTTCGAGTCCGATGACTCTTTGTCAAAGATAAAAGACAGAGAAAGTGGAAAATATTTATACTGTGGGGTGAGAGAATGAAAGATGAGTCATAGCCACAGAAACCAAGGGAGCAGAGTGCTAATAGCCACATGTGCTAATAGCACATGCTGACAACTGTTCAACTATGACAGTCACATCACCAATCAAATTGCAGGACCTCTTTCCTTCTCTCGCACAGCAGAAGATGGCATACAATAGGAGACAGCAGGAAAGAACTGGAGGACAAATATCTGAAAGTTTTAATCCCAATAGAAGGAGATAGCTCTGGTGAATGTGGGAAGGACATCACCTGATGGATCAATGATGACGGTATCTGCATAACTAATTAAACTTCTCTCATTCCTCCAATTCCTCATTCCTTAATCACTTATGGTTCACAAGTTCAGGGAGTGTAAGAAAGCAATTCTTACTTTCCCCTCTCCCTTCACTACAATCTAACTCTTGTCCCTTTTTCAGTTCATAAACCCAAGAATTGGAAGATTCTGACTCAGAGGATGAAAAGGAAGAAGAAAGGGAAGAAATAGAGATATCATCACTTGAACTTGTGTTCGCAGCCATGCGCTTAGAGACACTGCTCAAATTTCAGAGCTCAGATGAAAGGAAAAAAATCGATGTGTGGTGAGAATTGTCAATTGTGCACGAGCCAGGACAAGGGAAAGCTCACTGGAGGTGAGGTTGCAGACTAGCCCTGCTGCAAAGGACCAGGTTACAGAGGAAGGCGCAAGAAGTCTACATAAGAGAGAACTCAGAAAGTGCAGGAGGTGTTATGAAACACAGCAGGAGGACTGAGAGATGAGTGAGAGGACAGCGACTGCTCTGGGAGTCATAAACCATGACCAAAGCGGTTGTGACATGAACAGAACCTAAAATAAAATTCTGTATCTGAAAAGGTGACACTGCAGGAAAACTGGAGCCTGAGGAATTACAGCGAAGTGTTTAATTTATTGTCAAATTAAAATTAGTGTTTAATTATTTAACCAGAACTGTGAGTTACAATTAACTAAATAGATGACATTAATATTAAAAGGTTTCTCAATTTCATTAATTTAAAATCTGATGGAAAAGTAATATAAAAGTTAATAAACAAAAGGTAAGGCTTATTCGTGACAAATTAATACAAATATCTCAATATAATCTAGACCACAGGAAAATTATTTTGGATCTATCTAGCACAAAGGAAGATGTTTGTGTTTGTTGTAGGTCAGTCATCTCAGCCCCAGGATAAGTTCATCAAGGTAGTGTCCCAAGATGCAACTATCTTCAACTGCTTCATCAGCATAAGGTCAGAGGTGGGGATGTTCGCTGCTGATTGCGCAATCTTTAACACCATTCCAAATTCCTCAGATACTGAAACAGCCCATGCCTGATGCATATAACAAACAGGGCAGGATTCTCTGGAAAGATTTCTAAGTGCAGTAGCGAGTGGGAAATGCCACAAGCTTCCTGGCACTTGGCCCAGCAAGGCCGGCAATTGCTATTCAAACTTAATTGGTCCACTTAACGAGGCCCCACAGGCTTCTCACCGCAAATGAAGGCTCGCCAGCCAATTTGCCGGGACCGCGCTTGCCAGCCCCCCCACTAACAAGGTTGAGCAGCACTTAAGGTACACTTGCTCAGCCAACCCCAATCAGCTGGCAACAATGACGTCGAGGAAACCGAACCCAAGATTCAGCGATGCAGAACTAGGGAGGCTCCAGGATGCAGTGGAGGCCAGGAGAAATGTCCTGTTCCTCGAGGGTCCTGGGGGGTGAACCATAGGGCAGCCACTGCTGCCTGGGACGAGGTGGCAATGGCTGTAAGCTCCAGGAGTGTGACCAGGAGGACTGGCCTCCAGTGCCAAAGAAAGGTCAATGACCTACACTGGGCAGCACGAGTGAGTAGACACCATCAACAATCCCCCCGCCCCCCCGAGACCTTTCCTCCCTACACGGGCATCCATCCCCCCATGCTCCAAGCGACCCCAACACTCCCGTCACCGCCCTCCTTTCCATTCAACTCTCTCTTCATACCCTCTCTCTTCAAACCCCCCCACCCTTCCTTCACAGTCCCCCTCCCACCACTATGAACCACACATCTGGTTAATGATGCCTCTCTGTGTCTCCTCAGGAAAAGCTCTCTCACAGTCACCGGGAGAGGGCCCAGACTGGCGGTGGGATGCTGTACATAAGAATCCTTACCACCTTTGAGCAGCAGGCACTGGAGGTGACAGGGGTGGACAAGGACAGAGCGGTCACCACCGCGGAAGTTGGTGGAACCGACAGAAGTGAGTAACCACCGGACCCCACCCGGAGGACATGTCAAAAGTGAGTTGTTATTGACTCATTGAGTGACCCATCCCTCCCACTGACCACGTCCATTCTCCTGCAGGTCCTACAGCCGATAGTGCCAGCCCATCCCGGGCGGCCCCCTCTCCAGCCTCCCAGGAGACCACCTCAGAGGGGAGCTACGAGGAGGATACTCCTGAGGCTTCACAGCTGTCATCCCCACCCTCCACCAGTGCAGATACACACACCTCGGTAGGAAACGTTAGTGGTCAGGCTTCTGGGGCACAATCTGGTGAGCACCCCACAGCTGCTGACGTACACCAGGTGGAGGCAGGAATCCCCAGGTGAGACAGCAGTCGGTGGTCTGCTGGACCCCAGGACCCAGCTGGGTCCCAGTCTGATGCTGAGCCTTTGGTACAGGGTTACCCAGAGCTGATGGAGACATCAGGGTGAGGTCAAGACAATCAGAGGGAGACGTCAGCGACACTTCAGCAGGCCCGTAGCCGATTGGAGGTGCCGCAGAGCTATGTGTGTCACCGAGCCCAACACTGCTAGGGTGGCCACCACAGTGGAGAGCCTGGAGCACGACATCGGCACCATTAGGGAAGATGTCCAAGACGTTGTGCAGTCGCTGATAGCCGTGGCTGAGGGTCTCGGCAGAATGTCTGACACACTGAGGGATGTTACCCAGCAACAGGCTGACCTTGATGAGGTTCGGGGGACATGTCCCGCTCTCAGATGGGAATTGCCGAGGCAAAGCGGAGCTTGTCCCAGTCGCAGGTGGGCATGGCCCAATCACTGAGGAGCATCGTTGAGGGAATCGACACAATGGTGCAGGCATCGGGGAGCTGCCTGGCTGGCACAGACAGTTGATGCAGGGGCAGCCAGGGCTCGAACCAGCTACCCCTCCATCCTAATGTGAACCCCAGGGCCCTATGGGCACCGACCAGGAGGAGGGTGTCCTGGGTGCCAACCCGGACCCGTCCCATGGAGTTCCAACAGTGGCCACCAGTTCCCCCGGGTTCCGCCTCTCTGATGAGACCGCGTGTCACAGTCAGCACACGGGACTGGGCGCCGCGGCTAGTGCATGTGCCACCGCCAACTGAGCCAGGGCCCTCCGGCACCAGAGGATGCTCTCCAGGGGCATCGCAGGCCACGGGACGAGGTAAGCAGCTGGCTGCCTCCACCTCTGATGTGCATCCCGGAGAGACAGCTACATATAGCGGTAGATCTAGGAGGACCAAGCTCACTGAGGGCACCGGGGGAGGAGGGAGGTTAGTAGGTAAGGAGTGAGGGAGGGTGAGGGGGGTGAGGGGCAAGGCCGGCACCATCAGGAGAGTGGGGAATTGTATCAACATTAAACACCCTTGAGCACAACCAGTATGACGCCTCTGTTACTTTCTTCCAAAATGCGGGACCTCCGAACCCGTGGTACATTTCTCCAGGCAGCTCCCCTATCCCCTGGGTATAGCGTGGGCAGGTGATGGATGTGAGCGAGCACTCACCAGACAGGCAGGGGTCAGACTATGGCATAGATTGAAGAGAACTGGCGCTCAGCTCTCTGCGGGTTATCATCATCCCCCTGCCCTTGATAGTGACCCGCTGACAGTGCCGACACCGTCCAAGCACCGTGGAGCGATGTGACACAGACCCTGGGTGTTCAGATGTTGGCTGCTACCTGTGTGGTGTTGCCTCCCGAAGTGTTTGGGCACAGTTTTCAGGCATCACGGTCTGATTGGGTTGCTACGCAATGACTTCCACATGCTACATGGCCTGCCCACCCATGGCAATCCACTTTGGATGTGTGAAGTGCTCACCACGATTGCCAATTCCCCAGCAGCAATAGCCTTCAGCTACATAGCCAGAAGCCTCGGTAGTTGGTGAGGGTTACGGGTGGCCAGTGGGGCAGATGGGCAGGGAAAGGGTTGCCCCCAGAATGGATGCACGCAATCTAGGATTTGGCATGCGCGGTTGCCGCCTATTTGACCCCCAGTGCCTCCCCCACCCTGCCATGGTAGCCTAGCCCTGTGGAGGGTCCCCCACAACCAGCCAAGGGCCCCTCACCCCATGCCGAGCACTGGGGTGGCAGGCCCAGCACCACCGGGCTCTTTACCTGTGAGCAAAGAAGGCTCCTCACTTACTCAGCTCCCTGCAGAAGCCCTTCCACAGGTTCGCACTTTTAAAAAGGAGTACTAATCGGCGCCAGCGTGACCACTTGCTGGGGAGGCCGATGAATGATGGGAGGCCTGTGGATATGGGGTTGTTCCCGTGAATTGTATGGAAATAGAGCTTAAGTGGGAATAATTGGTTTATTGCCACGCTACGGTGAGATCCCGATTTTGCTTACGGGAGCGGGCCAGTTGCATCGCAAACTCTTTGGTGCCTGGCGCGATTCTCGTTTTCAGCCTCTCCCGCTATTCACCGGCATCGCTCCATTCGACCGAGAGCGCAACGAGGCCGGAGAATCGCGCCCAAAGTATTCATAAGGCCCTTAGTAGGGTAAATGCTGAGAGGATGTTTGCCCTTATAGGAGAGTTTAGGACCAGATGGCATAGTCTCAGAATAAAGGGGTGCCAATTTAAGACTGGACGAAATGCGATGGAAATGGCGAGCAAGTGGGTGTGGATATAGGGGAGACTCTGGAACGAGGAGCTGCACAGGATCAACTCCATCTCCTCGTGGGCAGGGCTGAGTTTAATGCAACTGAAGGTGGTGTACACACCACACCTAACCAAAACGTAGATGAGCTAATTCTTTCCAGAGGTGGAGGACAAATGCAAGCAGTGCCAGGGAGGCCCGGCCAACCACACACACATGTTCTGGTCCTGCCCCAGACGCAATGAGTTCTGGACAACATTTTTGGAGGTCATGTCAAGGGTCTTGGGGGTTAAGATGGAACCATTCCCACTTGTGGCAGTCTTCGGAGTGTCAGAGCAGCCAGATCTCTTCACAGGGAAAGGAAAGGATGCCCTGGCCTTCGCCCGTCTGATCGCTAGGATGGAAGTCAGTCACACCATCCTGAGCCTTGGAGTGGCTCTCAGACCTAGCTGAATTCCTGAAGCTAGAGAAAATAAAATTCTCAATCAGAGGATCTGAGGAATGGTTCTACGATTTGTGGAAAAAAATTGCCAATCTCTTCAAAGATCATTTCATAATCATCAACTGGAGGGGCGGGGGCAGAGGGGGTAGCAGGCAGGAAGGGGGGGGTGGAAGGGGGTGGCACAGGGCAGGAGGGAGAACAGCCGGGGGAATGAGGGGGGGGGGCGCATCCAACATAAAGGATAAATGGGGAGGCTGGCCCTGCACCTGGAGGGGCACAGGCCCTGCCGACACATAAAGGATCAGAGAGTCAGAGCACTCATCTCATCCACTGTAATTGATGGACTAACATGACTCCTACATCACTGTGAATAATATATTATTTTTATTATGCACACCATCGTAAATAAGGAAATGCTAGAACTGAGACCACAGTCACAGATGCTGTGACACCTGTGATATATATGTTGTTGTTGTTCTTATTCTGATTTGTAAATTTTGATATAAAGTGCTAAAACTACAATAAAAGTATTTTACAAAAAACATTATCCTACTGAATGGTAGAGCAGGCTCTAGAAGCTGAATGGCCAACTCCCGTTCCTATTTCTTATGGTCCTATGGTCTAAAAGATTAATTGCAGGACATGCTCCTTGTCCCTATCTATATCATTACAGATATATCAGGATATCACACGTTCCAAACTTTGTCTCATACTCTAAATCTCTGAGTAAGTACGCAGTCCATATAAACCAATAGGTGAAATATGGTCAGACACACCACACCATGAAACTAATTGACAGGTACCACTCAATACAAATTCTTTGGATTTCTCATCAAATCCCCCCCCCCCCCAAAAAAAATGCCTGTCACATTGTGAGCCAATTGTTCTCACTGGAACTCAAGGGTCTCCAAACTCTTCTCTCGAAGAACACACTTGAAATCTTCACCCACACAACACTTTCTCTCATGTGCCTTTAGCAAGGATCCACTTCCAGGATTTCAACCTCCTTTCAGTGTTCCTCTGCTCTGGAACACCACATGCATTCAAGCTTCCACATAGTCTCAAGTACTCAGGCATGTCAGCAAAACACTTCTGCTTTACAGGCTGTATTAAGGTGTCACCAACCTTCGGATTACTTCTGATGTCTGGCTCCTTGCCAGGTGACTTCTCCAGGTTTCTACCTTAGGGCTTTGTCTTTAACTGCAAAACTCTCTGTGCTACTTTCTTTAACTTCAGTGAACAGTATCTTGTTCAGATTCTGATACTTTGTCCCTTTGACTTCAGTCTTCTTGGGACTTCTCTTATCATTCCCTGGTTTATCAAACTACATGTTCTTCAGCTCCTAGTACTTGCTTTCTGCCTCTTACTCTTTAGTGCTGCCTGTTCTGGGAGATTCTGGGAGATCTGCTTTCTTCTCAGTCACCTGTTTCCAACTGAACTCAAATGCTTCAGCTTTTCAGTGTAGGCCTCTGGTTGATAAGCAACAATTTAGTTTTTTAAATTTCTAATTGCTTTGACGTCGTAAACCCTGAAGTACAATGCAGTCAAAGTTTAAAGTGAAACTAAAAGCCACAGGACTGACAGGCACATGTGTTCAATATAAAGCTAAACTATTGTTTTCACCCTTTCTTAGCATACAAATACAGAAACACACATTGACCTTAAACTTAACCTTATACTTTTTTCCTAATACCCACAAATACAAATATCAATTATTTAACTACCTCAACTTCCTAACAGTATATTCGCTCCTGTTGTCCTGCCAAGCCAGGGATGAAGAAATTCCTAGCCTGAGAATATGCTCCTCTATCCGTTACCCCACTGGCATGGGTGACCTTGGTTAGGACTTTTGCGCATGCCTGATTTTAATCACTCTACCATTGATCAGTATGCCTTAAGCTGCTGAGGCCCAAATCTCAGATTTTCCTTCTTGCAGTCAGAAACAAGGAAATTTAAATAGGAAACAAAGAAATGGCTGACCAACCAAAAACATACTTTTGTTCTGTCTTCACAAAGGAGATGGGAAGGCAAATGCTGAGGGTGACGCAAAGAGCCTTCAGAGGGATATAGATAGATTAGGTGAGTGGGCAAAAACTTGGCAGAGGGATATAATGGAGGAAAATGTCAAGTTCTGCACTTTGGTAGGAAGAATAAAGGAGCTGAATATTATTTTAATTGAGAAAGGCTGCAGAAAGCTGCAGCACAGAGTGATTTGAGGGTCCACATGCATAAATCGCAAAAAGCTAGCAGGTAATCGGGAGGGTATATCAAATGTTGTTGTTTTTTATTTCAAAGGGAATGAAGTATAAAAATAGGAAAGTGCTGTTAAAACTATACGAGGGGCGAGTTAGACCACACCTAGAACACTGTGAAAATTTTTGGTCCCTTTATCTAAAGAAAGATATACTGGCATTGAAGGCAATCCAAACAAGGTTCACTGATCCAGAGTCTGGAAGGCTTTTCTTATGAGGAGAAGTTGAGTAGGTTGCGACTGTATTCATTGGCGTTTAGAAGAATGAGAGGTGACTTTATTGAAACATATAGGATTCTCAGGAAGCTTGACAGGATAGATGCTGAGAGGCTGTTTCCTCTTGAAGGAGAGTCTAGGCCCAGAGGGCATACTCAAAGAGTAATGGGGTCGCCCATTTAAGAGATGAGAAATTTTCACTCTCAGAGGATAGTGAATCTATGGAATTCTTTACCGCACGAGCTGTCAAGTCTGGGTCATTAAGTATGTTCAAGTTGAGATAGATTGATATTTAATCAGGAAGAGAATAAAGGGTCATAAGGAAAAGGCGGGAAAATAGAGTTGAGGATGATGTCAGATCAGGCATGATCTCGTTGAATGGTGGAGCAGACTCGGATGGTCCGAGTGGCCTACTTCCAATCCATCGTCTTATCGTTTTATGGTCTTAGAACATAGAACATGGAAAAATACAGCACAGAACTGGCCCTTCGGCCCACGTTGTTGTGCCAAACCTTTGTCCTAGATTAATCATAGATTATCATAGAATTTACAGTGCAGAAGGAGGCCATTCGGCCCATTGAGTCTGCAACGGCTCTTGGAAAGAGCACCCTACCCAAGGTCAACACCTCCACCCAACACTAAGGGCAATTTTGGACACTAAGGGCAATTTATCATGGCCAATCCACCTAACCTGCACATCTTTGGACTGTGGGAGGAAACCGGAGCACCCGGAGGAAACCCACGCACACACGTGGAGGATGTGCAGACTCTTATGGGCATAAATAACAGACCAGAAATGTTGAGCAACACAGGGTTTAGTAAACTTGAGGAACTGAAGGAAATCAGTATTAGTAGAGAAATGGTGCTGAAGAAATTGATCAGATTCAAGGCCAGTAACTCCCCAGGGCCTGATAACCTACATCCCAGATTAATTAAGGATGTGGTACGAGAAATAATGGATGCATCAGTGGTCATCTTCCAAGATTATATAAACTCTGGAACAATTCCTACAGATTGGAGGGTAGCTAATGTTACCCCAATATTTAAAGAGGGAGGGAAAGAGAAAACAGTGAATTATAGACCATGGTTGGGATTCTCCGAAATCCCGGCCAAGTGTTGACGCCACCATAAACATCGGAGTGATGTTGACGCCTCCTGGCCCAGCAATTCAGCGGTCTTCAGGGGGCCAGCACAGCGCTGGAGCGGGTCCACGCATGCGCACAATAGCCTTCTCCATGCCAGCGCATGCGCGTGGTTGCCGTCTCCACGCCAGCGCAGTGCTACATGGTGGAGACCTACAGTGGGCCCTCGCAGAAGGAGGTAGGACCCTCCAGATCACAGGCGCCTGCCGATCAGAAGCCCCCGATCGCGGGCCTGGACCCCGTGGAGGCCCCCCCCTCTCCCCCCCGGAGTCTGATCCCCCTGCCCCCGCACCAGCATGGTCAACCGCGGAGAATCGCCGTGGGGGCCTCTTTTAGCGGCGACCGCGTGGGCGCGATTGACACCGATTCTCCAGTCGCCGAAGAATTGTGTCCCAGCGTCGGAGTGGCGTGGCAGGAATTTCCCACGTCACCAGCGATTCTCCGACCCGACGTGGGCTCAGAGAATCCCGCCCCATGTCTGTCTGACATCGGCAGCGGGGAATATTCTAGAGTCCATTATCAAAGGTTTTATAGCACTACACTTGGAAAACAGTAGCAGAATTGGACAGAGACAGCATGGATTTACGAAAGGGAAATCATGCTTGACAAATCTACTGAAATTCTTCAAGGCTGCAACTAATAGTCGATGAGGGAGCCAGTGGATGTGGTTTATTTGGATTTTCGGAAGGCTTTTGACAAAGTCCCACATAAAAGATTAGCGTGTAAAATTTAGTATATTGAGATGAATAGAAAACTGATCGCAGACAGGAAACAAAGAGTCAGAATAAACAGGGGTGGGGTTCACCGTTTCTGAGACTAAGTGTTAATGCCAACGCAGAATTCGTGGAGTTCCATGACAGTAAAACCAGCACCGCACGTGGACCAATTCAGCTACTGTTAAGGTACTAGCACCGATGCCACTGGGAATACAATTGATTCCAGTGAGAAACGGTGCTGGATTCGCCAGTTTCGCGATTAACACTCAGGAGGCTGACAAGCTGCAGCCGCATATCCACACTTCACCACACACACCATCCCAGCCAACAAGATGGTACTAAGACACGTGACCCCATGATTCGTGGAAGCAGAGTTTGAGACCCTCCTGGATGCTGTGGAGGAGAGGTGGATGACCCTGTATCCCGGCCCAGGAAGGGGGTTGCCAGCTGCCGCCATTCGTCATGTCCGGGCCCAGGTGACGGTGGGCAACATCATCTGGACTGGCCAGCAGTGCCTCAAAAAACTGCATAACCTCAGGATGGCCAGGGTGAGTAGGTAACACTGTTTCCCTGGCACTAATCCCATCCCGTGGTCGAATCATGCTTCTTGTCTTGTGTCTTGCAGGACCTGCCAGTGATGGGGTGGGTCCATCTGGTGTCCCCCGCCCCAGAGCCTGAGCCCCCCTGTCAGCTGAGCAGTGACAGGCGAGCAGCCCAGACGGCAGCCCTCGACCCGAGACCGAGGACACCCTGGAGCTCGAGTCCGATGGTGATACAGATTTCCCAACACAGCTTTCTCCAACACCCTCCACCATCCCAGAGGCACTCACCTCAGTTAGGCACTTTAGTGAAGAGGCTCTTGGGACACTCTCTGGTGTGCACCACACAGCTGACCCGGGACAGCAGGTGAAGGTAGGAACTCCCGAGGGGGCAGACAGTCGGAGGGCAGGCGACCCCAGGGACTAGCTGCCACCCAGAAGGGTTTTAGGCTTCTGGAATGAACAATCCCATCGATTGTGGAGATGCAGTCGCAGAGTCAGGGACTACAGGAGGGGTTGTCGGCGAGCGTCCACTACCTGCAGGTTCAGTTGGAGGAGTCCAACCACGTGCAGCAGCAGGAGGTAATGGTGCCAACCATGTGTGCCACCCAGGCCAATAACGCATGGGCGGACTCCATGGTGGAGGCATTGGAGGTGAAGGTTTTGGCTATGGGTCAGCACGTCCAAGGACTGGGGCATCCTATGCAGACGCTGGCCGAGGCCCAATACAGGGTTGCTACCTCACAGGCAGCCATGTGCCAGAGCCACCTGGAAATCGCAGAGGCACTAATGAGCGTGGCCCAGTCACAGCGTTTCATGGCTGGGAATGTCGGCGGCATTGCCCAGGCACCGGCTGATGAGGTGCCGCCAAAAAGGGAGGTGGCCCAGTCCCAGAGAGAGATGGCGCAGTCACTGGCTGGTGTGACACAAACCCAGGGGGTGGTGGCACAGTCGCAGCATGCTGTAGCACAGTCCCAGATGGAGGTGGTCCACTCCCTGTGCTCCAGGGCCGTGAGCATGCAGAGTCTGGTCAAGACCAGAGTGGGCCTCCAGGACTGGAAGCACCAGGTGGTGGGGAACAGCTCTGCTTCCACCCCCATCCCATGGAGTAGCCCGGGTGCCATCGGGCACCCCGAGTGGGGAAAGGTGATGGGGCCCCGTGCCGGTGACTCCCGCAGGAAAACCGCAGCACTTCAGACGCCCCCGCTCCTGTCCCTGGTGTATCTGGTGGACAATGGGTGGAACAGGGCGGCACTACGCCACCTGGGACACCTGAGCAGCAGTCAGGCCCATCCAAGCCCGGTCACCCCAGAAGATGCCCGCCAACGGGGACCCATGTCGCAAGTGGGAATCATAACAGGCTGCCTCCACTCCTGCTGTACCTTCTGGGGATCCACCAAGACGTAGCGTTAGGGCCCGTAAGGACAGAAAGTTAGACACTAGTTAAACACCTCTTACCACTGCTACAACCTGTCTCGATGCTCTGTCTGATGGGTGTGAGTGGCTAGCGAGGGGGTGCGGGGGTGGGGGGGAGTGGGCAGGTCCAGGTTCCCCCCTCCACCCCCTCCCCAACCGTCCCCACCACCATCACCCCAGGGATCCGATGGGACTGTGTGATGGAATGGCCAGCTTGCATGTAGGGATCACCCAGGTGGACGGTGGAAAGTGCTACCGTGGGCAGGAGTCAAATCTCTTCATGCGATGCGGGGCACCAGAGCTTATTAAAGAGTAGGTTGTCACCACCCTCCATCTCATGGATCAGACCTGCTGTTACTGCCAACCCAGGGCCCGCATCCTGTAGGGCGGCAGGAATGTATCATGATAGTGGGAGGGGAGGGGTGACTGGCCAGGGGCACTAACACTGCATCCCACCCCCACACCACCGCCCCCCTAGTTGGTGAACCTGGAGGCAATCAGAGCGTCCCGTGCTTGCTGGCCCTGGTGCACACGTCGTGTGGCCTCCCGTGCCTGCCTGGGCCCCATGTTCTACCCATCCTCCCTCTCCCCCACATCCTCCTTTTCGGACGAGGCTGGTGTTCATCCTCCTCCAGCACATGTGCGATGTTGTGGAGAACACAGCAGACTGCCACAATGCGGGCAACCTTCTCAGCACCATACTGGAGGGCCCCTCCAGAATGGTCCAGGCACCTGAACCGCATCTGCATGAGGCCGAAGCATTGCTTGACCACACCCCTGATTGCTTTATGGCTTTGGTGTAGCTGGTCTTGGCATCGGTCTATGGCCTCCGGATGGGTGTCATCAGCAATGATCGCAGTGGATAACCACTGTCACCCAGGAGCCAGGGGTGCGTCATCTTGAACATGTCAGGAATCGTCAAGTGTGCCAGGATGAAGGCGTCGCGTATATTTCCCGGGTATCGGGCGCAGATGTGTATGATGCACAGCTGATGGTCACATATCAGCTGCATGTTCATTAAGTGGAACCCTTTTTGATTTGTGTAGAGTGGCCTGTCATCTGCAGCTGCTCGAAGGGTGACATGCATACTGCCGATGACCCCCTGGACTCGGGGCACCCCGTCGATGGCAGCGAACCCCGCTGCCCGGCTATCCTGATGGGATCGGTCCATGTTGAAATGGATGTTTGATCCGCTTGGGCATATAGGGCCTCCATGATGGCGCGGATGCATCAGTGCACCGAGGTCTGTGACATCCCCGACATGTCCCACTCGGCGCCTGGAAGGAGCCTGTGACATAAAGGTTCAGGGCGACCATCACCTTGAACATATGCCTACTCCCGTGGTGCCAGGTGTGCCATGCTGTGGAAGATATGTCGCACTGTCTCTCTGCTCAGCCGGAGTCTTCGACAGCATGCTTTGTCTGGCAGGCCCTTGAATGACAGGCGGCCAGGACACACGAGGCCTCATGCGGCGCCTCCTCAGCACCTCCTCCTCCTCGGCCTGTTGGGCAGCTGGGCGGCTGCCTCCTGTCCCTCTGCGCACGCTCCACTACTGCTTGCTTTGCTGCTGTAGCCTACTCCTCCTCGAGCACCTCCAGCTCGTACAGCCTCATCCCCCAGGACGGTGGCGACTAGCAGGAAGGCCACCATTGCTGGTTGAATTCCAATATCCATTGTCTGCAGGGTTGAAAGGCCGACATATTAGCATGCTGCTTACCTGCGTGCCCAGCCAGATTGAACGAGTACATGGCGGACCCTGTTGGCACTGCGGGCTCTGCCCCCACATGACGCCCCCAGCTCCCCACACCTGGCCCCATCATTGCCCGGCATCACGAGGGCCTCTGATCCTGGCGCCTGTCTCTGATGCCAGGAGTACCATCAGCTGGCACTGCCGTTGCCAGCGGTATGCTCCACGGACCCGCCCAGTACCCCCATAGGGGCTACAGTGGCCATTGCCCTGGGGTGGGCCGCCTGTTGCTTCACCGACAGGTGGCAGCCGGATGGGGTGGGGGTTATGGCAGAGAGTGCGGTGCACATGCACCCATATGGCTGGGTCACTCTGCAGAATCAGGAGCCAAGGTGAGTGGTAAGTGGGGTGCGCAGCAAGATGGCTGCCTTGCAGGCCATGGCAGGTCTGTGACTGGGCACCACACCAGTCTCGTGGGGTGGGGGGTGGTGTCACCCTGGCCACACGGCCCTTCCCCCCATTTCCACCCCCCTCCCTCTGCCCCTGGTAGGGTCCCCCCCACCCCAGCCAGTCCAGCCAGTGTCCGGTCCTGCAGCCCACTGTCACTTCTCTCTGTCCTACCTCCTCGCTCTCTCCATCATCTGCCACAATGCCAGTTTCACCATTTTTAAAAGCATAAATGAGCTGTCGGGAACTCGGCACATCAGAGGAGGAGAATCGCAGAGGTCCGAGAGAATAGCGGGTCAGGCCCGCTAATGTCAAGCAAACGGTGTTTACTACACGTGCATTCCAGAATGCATTGATACTGCTGTTGAGGTGATGGAGAATCGCAATTTATAATAAGAATCTTTATTGTCACAAGTAGGCTTACATTAACACTGCAATGAAGTTACAGTGAAAATCCCCTAATCGCCATGTTACGGTGCCTGTTCGGGTACACAGTGGGAGAATTCAGAATGTCCAATTCACCTAACAAGCACGGATTTCGGGACATGTGAGAGAAAACCGGAACATCCAGAGGAAACCCACACAGACATATGGAGAACGTGCAGACTCCTCACAGACAGTGACTCAAGTCAGGAATCAAACCTGGGACCTTGGAACTGTGAAGCAACAGTGCTAACTACTGTGCTACTGTGCCACCCAGAGTTGGCATCAAATCGGTGCTCGCCATGATTTTGGCGTCGGAACCGATTCTCTGCCCAATCGCGTTTCACGATTTCGGCATCAGCCAACGAAGAATTCCTCCCCAGGCTTTTTTCTGAATGATAGCCAGTGACCAGTGGGGTACAGCAGGGATCGGTGCGAGAATCCCAGTTATTCACAGTATACTAATGATTTAGATGAGGGAACTCAATGGATTATACGCCACCCGCCGCCTGTAGCGGGGTCCCCGATGCAGGAGAAAATTGGAAAACCCCAAAAATCGGGATCGGCCTTGGCGGCCGCCAAGCCAATCGGGATGCACAGCCCCTCCCCACACTCCCACTGGCGCTGGGATCGGGGTTTGCACCCACGTGTCAACGGGAGGATGTAAATTAATGCAAATGGGTCTTAATGCATCCGCTTCGCGAACCTGTCACCCGATTCTCTGGCCCTCGGTGATTCTCTGGCCGGTCATACAATTGAAAATTATTTAAAAGCTTTGTATAACTATTCGAAAGTAGACAGTTCCCCAAAACCTTGGGCAACTGAATTTTAGTCTAAGTGCTGGGATGTATCCATTAGGAACTGCTGACACTGCAAATCCCAGAGAATGCAGGGTTGGGAGGACAATCAATCATCAAAGTCTCCAATGTTGAAAATACTGGAGACACATTTCAACTACCTGCCAATGAAGAAGGTGCAAGGCTATCTGCTCCACCGAATCACATCTTCTCGTTGTAAAGGTTGGACTTTGAAAGGAGAAAAGCATTTTCATCAAATTAATTGGCCTGTATGAATGAAATCATTGAATCCCGACAGTACAGAAGGAAGCTTTCAGCCCGTAAAGTCTGCACAGACCTTCCAGAAGCGCACCGTACCTCGGCCCAGGCCCCCAACCTACCCCCGTAACCCAGTAACCCCACCTAACCTTTTGGACACTAAGGGGCAATTTAACATGGCCAACCACTTAACCTGCACATCTTTAGACTGTGGTAGGAAACCAGAGCACCCAGAGGAAACCCAGCGAGAATGTTCAAACTCCACACAGACAGTCACCCAAAGCCGGAATCGAATCCAGGTCACTGACGCTGTGAGGCTGCAGTGCAAACCACTGTGCCGTCCTGTTCATTTTTGCAGAGAAAAAATATGGTTTCTCCTGAGTGAATTATTCATTTGGTGCCAGCTGTCAAATTTATGTTGCATTGAATTTTGCAAGGATTTTTTGTGAGGCAGAGCCTTTTTGAGTATTCCAACGTTTCTCACGACGTTTCCAATTTTCTTTGCTACTTATTGTTCTACTCTGGATTGGACAAGGGGAAATATGTTGAGACAATAATTAATCAGTAAATTAAATGGGAAATAGAAATGCTGTCAATTTTTTTTGTTTTAAATTTAGAGTACCCAATTCATTTTTCTTTTCCAATTAAGGGGCAATTTAGCATGGCCAATCCACCTTCCCTGCACATCTTTTGGGTTGTGGGGGCAAAACCCACGCAAACATGGGGAGAATGTGCAATCTCCACACGAACAGTGACCCAGAGCCGGGATCGAACCTGGGACCCTGGCACTGTGAGGCAGCAATGCTAACCACTGCGCCACCGTGCAGCCCTGAAATGCAGTAATTTAATTAATACTGAATACACCTGAAATAATAATAATAGTCTTTATTGTCATAAGTAGGCTTACATTAACACTGCAATGAAGTTACTGTGAAATACATGGTAGGTCAGTTAATAACTCTAATGAGAAGGGACAGGTTCTGGTGAATGGTAGAAATGCAAAGCATCACACTGTGTACCCAATGCGTATTTCCAGAATTTTCCACCTGTATTTTAAATAAACTGTCTGATCGAACACAATGTTGGCAAAACTTAGGTGCTTAAGCAATCACACCGGATGATAACAATCAAGTAATTTACCCAGTGGTTATTAAAGAAGAAAAATTATTAAACTGCAGAGAATGTTATGGCATAGATGAGTGTGGGCAATATGATGATATATTCCTTAAATAGAGAAGTGAACGCATGAAGTTAATTCCCAGCAAAATTATAATTGCTCTGTAGATTTAACTTTTCAGCTCCACGAACAAATAGCCTCAGCTGACTGTGGGTATTTTTATAAGAATTATTGGTTAATTCACTCGTGCCACTGTGCCGCCCTCTTAGCTTTCTCCTCTCCTCTTAAATTTCTCCTCTCCAAGGAGAACAGTCCCAGCCTGTCCAATCAGTCTTCAGAGTTGCAGTTTCTCAACCCTGGAACCATTCTTGTAAACCTCTTCTGCACCCTCTCCAATGCATTCACATCTTTCCTGAAGTGTGGCACTCAGAAATGTACAATACTCCAGCTGAGGGCTAATTAGTGTCTTATATAAGTTCAGTATAACCTCCTTGCTTTTGTGCTCTATCCCCCTGGTAATAAAACCCAGCATACTGTATACTTTATTAACCGCTCTCTCCATCTATCATGCCACCTTTATTGACTTATGTATTGATCATCTTCTTCAGGGCAGATTCTCCTGCCATTCTTGCTCCAGTTTTTCACTAATACCGAATTTCCTCAATGTAACACAGTTATTTTCTGAGATAGCAAATGTTACAACGTTTAGCATGAAAGGAGTTCATTTGTTTAGTTGGAAAGCAGTTCTCTTTGTTTGAGTGTGGCCGTGGATTAAGCTCCCACCCATCTCGCAACACAATAACTCATATTGTAGTATGAAGGGTTAACAGATGCTAATATGCTCATGTATGACGTTGATGGTGTATCACTGACACTAGTCACTCATATGTTCGACTCTCAGCAGAGAGATTGGAATCATGCCTGAGACTTATGTGCCTACTCTGTAACCTGTTTAGAAGTAGCCCTAATAAACAAGTGTTAAGCAGATGCAAGAGTATGTTCCAGGCTGTCTAAGAACCAAGCCCTACATCTAGAGTCCAAGGCAGAAAGACCCAATCCGAGATCACATATCAACTGTTCGATCCTTTGTGCCCAGTAGTAAGATAATTAATTCAAGCATTTATGGAGCAAAAATTGAAGCTGGCTACTATTGTAATAATAGCATGTTGTGGCTGGAAAGGGACGAGGAGAGGGGTTGATTTATGTACCCAGTAGATGCAAAGTCATGATTTTTTGGACTGGTAAAATGGGATGTCTTATATACTGGGTCAACTTATCCACTGTAATCTGGAACAGTTTGTAGATAGATCTTTATGAATAAGGTGACAATATAACATCCCTTTTTCTTTAAAAAATATTTGCTGTACTAATATTAATTATTAATTTTAAATTTTAATACTTTCTTCACACTACAAAGACGGAGAGGGCAAGCTCTTAATCCAGCTCCTTGCTTCAAAAACCAATTCAAATTCAAATTGAATCCAATTCATGGGGCGGGATTCTCTCAGCCCAGGCCGGGCCGGAGAATCGCCGGGCCGGGCGCGAATTGTGCAACGCCGGTCCGCCGATTCTCCAGAGAGCGGACGATCGGCGCCATTGGTGCCGGCGCGGTCGGCGCGGCGCCGGTCGGGGGCCGCTCTACGTGGCCCGCTCCGGCGATTCTCTGCCCGGAATAGGCCAAGCGACCATGAAACAAATCCGATTCCCGCTGGCGCCGTACATGTATGGTCTTACCCGGTGGGACCTCGGTGCACATCCATCCGTGGACAGCCTAGTGGGGGGGGGGGGAGTGGGGTTCCGACCCTGGGGGGGGGGGCCTCCACTCTGGCCTGGCCTGGGATTGGGGCCTACCAATCGGCGGGCCGGCCTCTCCGGCTGGGGGCCTATTTTGCTCCGTGCCGGCCCCTTAGCCCTACGCCATGTTGTGTCGGGGCTGGCGCGGAGAAGGGAGCCACCGCGCATGCGCGGAACCACGCCGGTCGACCTGCGCATGCGTGCCAGTCGCACTGCACATTCGCAGACCCGCGGCGCCCATTTGAAGCTGGCATCGGCAGCTGGAGCGGCGTGGCCGATGGCCTACTGAGGGGCTCGGAATCCCTGCTCCTGAGGGCCTGTTGACGCCGTCGTGAAACGGCGTCAACACTTAGCCTCAGGATCAGAGAACCCTGCCCCATGGTCTCCGCAAGAGATACATACAAGATTCAAGGTGACAAGAAAATACATTGCACCTCACCTTGGGCTTGATCTGACCCTTAAAGCTGAAGAAATTTAACAATTGGCTTCTATAATTAGACTGAAAACCTTAAAAGTCTTTTATAGCTTGTTTTATTTTCTCAAACGCATTATTCACGGTATCGCATAGGCAGTAGAACGTTGCGCCTTCACCTTATGCAGTTTGCATTCATTATTCTCAGTGGTGAATGGGCATGCTGTACAAGCAATGCTATGTGTGTTGTTCTACCATTCTGTCTGACTATGGGCATATTTTAAACCCTCCTTCATCAAGTTTGATCTTACCCACCTACATATTTATTTCTACACATATTCACATTTCAGCTTCCACTCTGTCCAATGTATTGAAACTGCCTGATTCAAAGTCACCAATGACAACCTTTGTGTCTGTTACCATAATGTGCCATCCTCTCCCAATCCAGTTTGCATGATGACGGTTATTAAGGTAATTGATTCATTAGAAATCCACCACATTAAATTACATGCCCAATTCATCTGTGAGAAATTAAACAACCCTACTTAAATGAATTGACCTTCCGAAAAACAAATGATGCATTTACTGCCAAAATGTTGTATATTCATTTTAGGCAAATTTACTCAAACAAAACATTCAGTATTCAATTTAATTGATTAGGATCTAATTAGCAGATGTGCGATAATTGGTCACGATGCCTACAAACTGAGTTTAGACATATAATGGAGTCTGCTTAGAGTGGTAATGCCCAATCTTCCTGCTAAGTTACACGCATGTGCTGCTGTGCAGCACCCTGAAGGTACTGCACAGCCCATGTTCTGTGTTAAATACTATGGTTCAGAGGTATTCTAATACCAGACCAGACCTCGACAATGACTAGGATACTGGACCGAAACCCCAATATTTTAGTTTATTTTGCATTAGACAAACACATTCCTCTGTTCAATTTAACCTTCTGGTTCCTACAATCTCCCAGGCCCTGCAAAACAGGATTATTTTTAAAAACATGACCACTGCAGTCAAACATACTATAACCCCAGGCATTTAACCGTTTAATTGCCCCAATATTTAGAATCCAATATTCCTAAAATCCTCCATTCGTCACACAGGCATGCAAAAAAATTCACAGGTGCAGCACTTTGAAAAAACTGGCTGTGACCATAAATGACATTTTAAAGGGAACATCGGTAATGAATGAAGAAACAGTTTCTTGTGCATGTAAACATAATCCACATAATTTGTGTTACAATCCATGACAGGATTGTTCACACCATCGTGACATCATACTGTGTTGGCCATCATCTGCAACTGATCAACTAATTGCAGAAGATATCACATTGGCTGGAACTTCCTCAGTGTGACAATCTCCGGCGGAATGCCACTCTTGACGGACTAGTCTTCACTGTAATTCCAATGCCCCTATCTTGCCCAACCTTCCTCACTCAGGCTGGGTGAGATAGGAGCAGTGAAGCTGCATAAGCGAGGAACAAGTGGGCCGCAGGGAAGAAAGGAATGCCCCCTTTTTACTGCACTGACTGCCAATATTTAAAGGGACAATTTAAACGGAGAAGCTAAGTTTCAAATGAAAGGGGTTCAGACAATCGGGAGAGACTGGGCGTGAGAAGGTGTGGGGGATGGTGGTGATGAGGGGGTCGGACGGAAGGGTGTTGCGGGTCAGACTGGGGGGTGGGTTGGGTCAGACCGGAGGTCGGGGGGGTGGGTTCAGAACAGAGGGAGGTGGAGCGTGTCGAGTTGGGTCGAGAAGGGGATTTGGACCACGAGGAGGTGATTGGACCGAGTCAGAGGATTGGAGCGAGCCTGTGATGGACCAGGAGGTGGGGTCAGACCAGATAGAGGAGGGTCGGACTGGGGGAGGGGCTGCTGTGGGGGATCGGCTTGGGAGTCATGTGTGTGGAGAATGTCCCATGCAAGGCTGTGTCCAGTGTTTAAAATAGTTACTCTGGAGTTAGGAGTATTTTTTCTTTCTAACTCTTTTTCAGGTCAAGGGTGACCGTCCGCCTGTCCATCCATCCATCGCTACCTATGTATATTATTTCCGTCAGATATTCCCCAGCGCAACGCAATTGTCCAGAGGATAATTGCTGGGTAAAACCTTATGTGCGACCTTCCTAGAGAAACTCCTGAGCACATCATTGGGGTATACCCTAAATGTGGCACTGGGGAACCTGGAAGTAATGGGCCAATATTATTCAGTGAAGGCCTGCACTGGAGACCTCGGAAACTGGTGGGGCTCTAGGGATGGAAGGAAAACCCATCTGCAGGTCAAACATGGCTGCAATTGCAGACATCTGGAGACATGGAGCCTCTGGCTCTGTTATCCCTGAGGCCTGCCATTTGGAGGCTGCCTCCAATGAACTTGCAGTCACTGCACACAGCAGACAGCAGCTCCACCACTGAGGAAAGTTCTCAGGCTGTTGATGGGCCTCTGGTCATGGATGCAGCAACAGGCAGGGGAACATCTGACAGAGCTGCCAGAGGTATTGTGCGGACATGTGCGGACATTGGAAGAATCCATCCAGGCCAAGTCTGCTGCCATGTCTCAGATGGGCAAACACTTGGCTTCTCCCATGAAGTGGATTGCAACTGTCAAGGAGAGCCAGGTTCAGCGGACCCATCAGTAGCTGCTGGATATATGCTCAGACATGCACTCAGTCACTCTGGCCATGGGCTCTGTTGACTTGACCCTCGAACAGAAGCTTATGCCGATGGACAAATGGTGATCACCCTGTTCTTCATTAGCCACAACCTTGTTTTCGTCAGCCACATCTTTATGTTCCTCATCCACAGGCTGGTCATGCTCTCACTGTCTCTCAACATTTCCTGGTTACCCTCGACCCTCTTCAACCATCCTTGATCTCCCTTCAATCACCTTCAACCCTCCTTTAATTAACCATGAACTTCCCTCAGTCATTGTCGACCCTCTCTTGGTTACCCTCAATATTTCCTCGATCACACTGAGCCGCCTGTTGGTCACCCTTGACTTTTCCTCATTCCTCTCGACCCTTCATCAGTCACCTTTTTTCGGCCTTCCCTCAATCACCCACCCTTCTCTTGGTCACCTGCGATTCTTTTCAAACTCCTCTCCCCTCTGCCAAAAAACTACCAGTCACAACTAGCACCCCCAACTTTCTCCTTGAAGATGGCCTCGCCTGTTCCACCCCAGTTTTAACCGATCAACAAAGTGAAGATCCATGTTTCCTGGGCACCACCAACTTAATCGCAAATCACAGCATCTTGAGTTTTAATGAGTATTCATTGCATGCAAATCAATGACAATTAATTTCTCGCTATATACCCCTGGCACTGCTGTCACATTTCCAAGCTGCTACCAGGGGAATTCCATGCTTTAATCCCGACATCTGGAATATCAAACTTTGCTTCCTGTCATTGTCAATGTCGCTGCCTGCCTCTTCCTCCGTTCTTTGAGCCAGCATTACATTTCGCACATTTCTCCCCCACAGGTATTGCCTTCAGCATTTTCTGTTGGCGTTTCAGATTTCCAGCATCTGCAGTCGACTTGGCTCCTGTTTCCCTGTTTTTAATTTGGTTTCCAGTATCACAGACTGACCTCTACAAACCCGAATGGGATTTAGGAAACAAACTGACCTAATTTCCCAGAACTCACAAGGACTCTGTTGTCTAATCTTGGCTGAATTTGATGCCCATAGATGGTGGCTCTGCCCACCAGCTGGAAGACAGGTGGCAGACTTGCGGCAGCTATTTTCAGCGGCAGGGGCTGTGGCCAGAGCAGAAGGCCCTGGAGCAGACAGCAGGGGTGCCCTTGCTGCCAGGGATGCAGAATGCACGATCATCAGGGAATATTTCCCCTCCCACTAAGCCCAAAGGATGCCATTAGCTTTTACTAACCAGTCTCCTGGCATGATGGCACAGAACAAAACTCTTAATTGTCATGAACTCTGGGTCTCATTTGGCAAACAAGCAGAAAGGCCGCGCTTGACCTCTTCCAGCCCTGACTTAATTGGAGGGACCTGGGTCAGTGAAAGGCATTCCACCCAGTAGACCATACGATATAGGAGCAGAATTACGCCATTCGGCCCATCGAGTCTTCTCCGCTTTTGATCATGGCTGAATTGTTCCTCATTCCCATTCGCCTGCCTTCTCCCCATAACCCCTGATCCCTTTAATAATCGAGAATCCCTTTATAATCAAGAAACCCAGGGGCGGGGTTCTCCGTCAATCGGCGCAATGGCCCGACGCCGGCGCCAAAAATGGCACGAAAAACACTCCGCCGCGGGCCCCCTGGAATGTCGCGAATTCTCCGGCTGGGAATGGGCTAGCAGCGGCGTGACGCCATTCGCGACGGTGTCACCCGTCACTGACGCGCGTGGCGTTGCAGACAAAAGACAGCCCCCCGCCGGAGGCCCATCAAAATGGCCGCCCGCCGCGCAGCTCCGAGGTTCCAAGAGCGGGACATCGAGGCGCTCCTGGACACAGTGGAGAAGAGGAGGGAGGCCCTGTACCCCGGAAACCGCCGCAGAATCGCACTGTGCCTCAGCCGGCGCCTGTGGAGGGACGGGGCAGAGGCCGTCAGTGTCGTGGCCGTGACAGCAAGGACTGGCGTACAGTGTCACAAGGTCAATGACACATTCACAAGGGCAGCCAGGGTGAGTACCCCCCCACTGCCCTAGGTGCAACTGACATGGCTGCACCCACCCATGCAGGCTGCAGTGGGAGGATGGGTTGTGAACCTCTGCCAACATACACACAACCGCTGGTCCGCATGTATGTGTCTGCCTAACGCTGTTGCCCTTTATCCCTGCCACCCTCCCGCCCCCCCACAGGAGAAGCACGCTCACAACAACCAGGAGCGTGAGTGGACCGGAGGGGGCCACCCGAATTGCGACCACTCACCATCCATGAAGAGAGGGCCCTGGACCTTGCAGGCGGACCCGAGGACCGGAAGGTTACGGATGCAGAGGTCGGGGGCGCACCATCAAGTGAGACCCCCCACTTCCTGCCCCCATTCCCCCTTCCCCATCCACCCATCCCCCATAGCCCCTTCCCTCATATCCCCCCTTCCCCATATCCCATTCCCCATATCTCCCCTTCCCCCATATCCTTCCTTCCCCCATATCCCCCCTTCCCCCATATTCCCCCTTCCCCCATATCCCCCTTTCCACCATATCTCCCCTTCCCCCATATCCCCCCTTCCCTCAAATCATCCTTTCCCCCATATCCCCCCTTCCCCCTATCCCAGTCTGCGTGTCTAACCACGCATGCTGTATTGTGTATTGCAGGACCAAACGTTGACCCACCCGTCCCCGTGGCTGCCGACCGCCCCCAGAACGTTCCAGGGCGGCCACGAGCCAGGGACAGACCCGAAGCACCAGGCGGACGCCGCCCCCATCTAGTGCGAGTGCGGTGACGCCGGCGGGCCACACTCAGCGACGAGGAGGGCAGCCACAGCAACAGGCCCCTGTCGCAGCCGACCCAGGACACACCCACCCAGGACACACCCACCCAGGACACCGACGCCCAGGACACTGACGCACAGGACCCTAACACACAGGACACACCCACTCAGGACACACCCACCCAGCACACACCCACCCAGCACACACCCACCCAGGATACACCCACCCAGCACACACCCACCCAGCACACACACACCCAGCACACACACACTCAGGACACACACACCCAGCACACACCCACCCAGCACACACACACACAGGACACACCCACTCAGGACTCACCCACCCAGCACACACCCACCCAGCACACACCCACCCAGGATACACCCACCCAGCACACACCCACCCAGCACACACACACCCAGCACACACCCACCCAGCACACACACACTCAGGACACACACACCCAGCACACACCCACCCAGCACACACCCACCCAGGATACACCCACCCAGCACACACCCACCCAGCACACACCCACCCAGCACACACCCACCCAGCACACACACACTCAGGACACACACACCCAGCACACACCCACCCAGCACACACACACACAGGACACACCCACTCAGGACACACACACCCAGCACACACACACCCAGCACACACACACCCAGGACACACCCACTCAGGACACACCCACCCAGGACACACCCACTCAGGACACGGACGCCCATGACACTGACGCCCAGGACACTGACGCCCTGGATACTGATGCACATGACACCGACACATAGGACCCTAACACACAGGTCCCTAACTCACAGGACACTGACACACACGACACCCACACACAGGGGATGGATGGACAGGAGTCACCACTCCAGGGGACCCTGGACTTCGGGTCGGATGAGGAGCACGACTCAACGCCACTGCTATCTCCTACACCCTCCACCATCGCAGAGACACTCACCTCGGTTGGGCACTTGAGCAATGAGGCATCTGGGACATTAACTGGTGCGCACAACACAGCCGTCCCGGTACAGCAGGTGGAGGCAGGAGCAGCTGAGGGGTCGGGCGTCGGAGGGCAGCCCGGCGTGAGCAACCATCTGCTGCCCAGATGGGTCCCGGGTTCCTGGAGCTAATTACCGATAGACCAGATGCAGTCACGGACCAAGGGACAATCGAATGTGGTGACGGCCGACTTGCAGCACATGCAGACGCAGGTGGAGGAGTCCACCTGCGCGTAGGAGCAGGGAGAGGTGCCGGTCATGTGTGCCACACAGGCCGAAACCGCACGGGTGGTGTCCGCGGTGGAGTCAATGGGCGCGATGGTGTCAGACATGGGTCACAGTATGCAAGGCCTGGGGCGTTCCGTGCAGGCGGCGTCCGTGGTCCAAGACATGGCTGCCATGAGCCAGAGCTAGCAGTAGATCATAGAGGCGCTCAACACCGTGGCCCAGTCTCAGCGGGCCATCGCTGAGAGCATCGGCGCCATTGCCCAGGTGCTAGCCGGCGTCTCCCAGACACAGACAGGGATGGCCAACTCCCTGAGCTCCTTGGCTGCAAACTTGCAGACCCTTGTTGATACCAGGTGGGCCTCCAGGACTGGCAGCGCCAGTCGTCGGGAGGGGGGCGTCGGATGCTCGGTCCGTTTGCATCCCAGACCCATGTAGAGGCCCGGGGGCCATCTGGCATCCCAAGGGAGGAGGAAGTGCTGGGGCCCGTTCCGGGTCCCCCTGTAGGGGAGGTCCCGGAACACCGCGACACTTCGGACTCCCCCCCATCCGTCCCAGGAGCATCTGGTGAGCCCGAGCCGCAGCCTGGCCCATCTAGGCCGGGCCGCCACAGGAAACGGCTGCCAAAGGGGTCCCTACTCACAGGGCAGGAATCACTGGAGTCCACCTCCAGTTCTGCTGTACCGTCTGGGGAACCACCTAGACGTAGTCAAAGGGCCGGTAAGGCTAAACAATTAGACACTGAGTAAGTTGGCACGGGTGCAGGACACAGATTAGTTATCGGGGCTGGGGCACGTGTATGAACTGTTTGTTATTAAAATCACTTTCACACCTACAGAAGCTGCCTTTGTGCTCTGTCCGATGCGTGCGGGGGTGTGGTGTGAGATACGCACCAGTGGGTGTGTGAGGGGTGATTCTGTCCGTCAGCCATCTTCTATCCAAGCTAATAAATTGCACCTAACTCCATGTGATCTAACCTTGTGTATTAACCTTCTGCGTGGCATTTTAACAAATGCATTCCAGGACTCTAGCTATACGACATCGACAGGATCCCAATTGTCTACTTGGATTGTTGCATCTTTGAAGAACTTTAGCAAATTTGTCAAACATGATTTACCTTTCATAAAACTATGCTGACTCTGATGGATTGAGTTTTGACTTTCCAAATGTCCTGATATTACTTCTTCAATAATGGATTCCAACAGTTTCCCAACAACAGATATTAAACTAACTGGTGTGTGATTTCCTACATTCTGCCTCCCTCTCTTTTTGAAGGGGATTATATTAGCATTTTTCCAATACACAGCAACCTTTCCCATGTCCAGAGAATTTCAGAATAATATACCCAATGGATCCACTATCTCTGCTGCCACTTCTTTTAACACCCTAGGATATAGACATCAGGCCCTGGGAATTTGTCTGCCTTCAATCCCATCAGTTTGTGGAGTACTGTTTCCCTATTGATGATGATTCTAAGTTCTACGTTCTACCCTTTCTATTACCTCTGAATTATCCATTCCTGTACGAATGGTACTAGTGCCCTCCACCGTGAAAACTGGTGCAAAATATCGATTTCACATCTCTGCCATTTCTGTGTTGCCCACTATTAACCCCCCGGGTTCATCTTCCAAGTGACCAACATTCACTTTAGTGATTCTCTTCCCTTTTATGTACTTATAGAAGCTTTTACTAATCTTTTTTTGTTTTGTGCTAGCTTTCTTTCATAATTTACCTTAGCTCTTTTTATTACTTTTCAGTATCCCTTTGTTTTTTATTTGAACGTTTCCCAATCTTCCAGCCTGCCACTGGCTTTGCAACATGATGTACCTTAGTTTGTGTCTTTATATTGTCCTTAACCTCCTTGCTTAGCCATGATGTTTTTTTACCACTCTTACCATCTTTCGTCCTCTCTGTAATATATTTTAGTTGTGAGGAATTGAGTATCTCCTGAAACAACTGTCACTGCTCATCAGCTGTCTTGCCTTTTAGCCTTCCTGCCCATTCTACTCGGACTAAATCTGTCCTCATGCCTATGGAATTACCTTTGCTAAGTGCAGAACACAAGTGTGGGAGTCCACTTTCTCACCCCCGAACTGAATTTGAATTATATCATACTATGGTCATCATTTGATCCTTAACAATTAAGTCACCAATTAATTCCTCCTCATTACACTATACCAAATCCAGAGTAGCCACCCTTCCCTCTTGATTCATTGTACCCTTCCAGCCTCCCATCTCACTCTGCGGAAATTAATTTCAACACTTTTTACCATTTCTTTTACAATTAGTCAATGTCGTTTTGAACATTTTTTGAATATAGTTCAACTCTTTTAAGTTGTAAACATACATGCGTTGGTGGAGAGCAAAACCATTACTTTGTCCGACTGTCCCTGTTAGCTCTTAAATATAAAGAGAATGAAATGGTTGGTGAAGAAAATGCTGCCCTTAGCAAACATGCTTATTTTCAGACAGTTTATTAGCTGGCAAACATTGTGCAATTGGATACATACTGGGCCATTCAATCAGAATGTATACGACATGCAAACGATTCTGGCACTCAACTAATGCAAAGGTTATTAACTCCCCACTGATGATGTTTTTTTTCTCTCTGTTGGACGTTTACATGACATTTTATTCCAAAGGACTTTTTCTTCTTTCCTCACCACCCTCTTGGCCCCTGAATTGCACTCCCTGCTATCTACAAATGCAAGCAGGTGAACAGTCACACAGCGGCTGCTATTCTGAGATAATCCTTTTTCAAATTTCACTTCCTTGCATTACATTGTGCATAACAGCTCGTAAATTCTCCTTGACACTGTAATAATTTTTCTTTAGGTCTCTTATGACTAATCTTCCTATCTGCTAATCTTGCATTTCATAATGACAGCATGTAGCCATGATAAAGTTACATTTTGGGCTGGGGAAAGTGGGTCATTTGAGGTAATTTAAACATTTCATTCTGGCTGATTGATAATGGTCAGTCGGTACTTCTACTTAGGTTATTAAGCATTCCTGGTGTACCATCATTTTATGGCTGTATTGTGGGGATGCAGTGGTGGGATTGGAGACAGACTTGTGAGCAATTTCCGGCTGTTGTGCCAGTCTGCCAACATGGTCCCTTCTCCAAGCAATTTTGTTGAGAGGTCCATTCCAGTGACAGGCAGCTACTTCCCCACAAGCAGCAGGTAGACATTTAGGCCACTTTTAGGGCTCATGAAGGCTAGTCTCCTGACAAGCCCCCTGTTCAATCATGCACCTTAACACCCTCCTCCATCCCCACATCCGCAACTGCCTGATAATTACAGCTGCAGACACAGACCTCCAGTGGTAAGGCTCCCTCTCCACAGTGAGGCCTGGCAGCTCTTGACTCTTGTTGTAAACTTTGAAAATTCATCATAGGGAGTATCCATCTTGGCCCTCTGGCCTTACCTTGACAGCGATTATTGGCCACCTTTTGAAAATTGGGTAAAGCCTGGCCCCATTGCAGGGGTAGAACAGGGAAATGTCCTGCACTTCAGGACCCTGGTCCAAAAACAAAAATTCAACACCAGGGGCGAGATTCTCCGACCCCCCGCCGGGTCTGAGAATCGCCGGGGGCTGGCGTGAATCCCGCCCCCGCCGGTTGCCGAATTCTCCGGCACCGGATATTCAGCGGGGGCGGGAATCACGCCGCGCCGGTTGGCGGCCCCCCCCCCCCCCCCCCCCCCCGCGATTCTCCAGCCCGGATGGGCCGAAGTCCCGCTGCTAAAATGCCTGTCCCGCCGGCGTAGATTAAACCACCTACCTTACCGGCAGGACAAGGCGGCGTGGGCGGGCTCTGGGGCCCTGGGGCAAGGGCCGATCTGGCCCCGGGGGGTGCCCCCACGGTGGCCTGGCCCGCGATCGGGGCCCACCGATCCGCGGGCGGGCCTGTGCCGTGGGGGCACTCTTTCCCTTCCCACGGTCTCCACCATGGCGGAGGCAGAAGAGACTCCCTCCACTGCGCATGCGCGGGAATGCCGTGAGCGGCCGCTAACGCTCCCGCGCATGCGCCGCCCGGAGATGTCATTTCCGAGCCAGCTGGCGGGGCACCAAAGGCCTTTTCCGCTAGCTGGCGGGGCGGAAATTTGTCCGGCACGGGCCTAGCCCCTTAATGTTGGGGCTCGGCCCCCCAAGATGCGGAGCATTCCGCACCTTTGGGGCGGCGCGATGCCCGACTGATTTGCGCCGTTTAGGGCACCAGTCGGCGGACATCGCGCCGATACCGGAGAACTTTGCCCCTGATCCTCCACCATTACACTTTTAATTTTCCAATAGCTCCAACCAGAGACTAGTGGTTTGATGCTATCCCTTGTACCCGCACCATCCTAACTCTAAGGTTACTCCTAACTCTAAGGTTACATCCTAACTCTAAGGTTCAGCCTGAACACATCGAATGGAGAAAATGTGCAGTGATATCATGGTTGTGTTGTAATTCAGTGACTGACCACTAGGAGTCTCATTAGTATAGAAGTGAATGTTCGAGTCAGGTGACCTCAGACTGACTGGAGAGCTGGAAGAGTGGTTGTTTGTGCATGATCGTACTGTTATTCATCTGTTTTTTTGTATATAGCTGATTCACAATTAATGTTAATAAATCATTTATAGCTTTAGCTACAAGTGTTCTTGTAATATAAATCAGACTATCCGATAAGAACATTACATGGTACCAGGGTTGGATGGGATTAAGAAGAAGAAAACAAGCCTGCCACGAAGTACACAGAAATTTGAAGATTTTGCAACATTTGAATAATTAACAACATGGAGTCGTTAAAGCCACCAATGAGTCTCAGATTTCATGGTAATGTGGACAGCAACTGGCGTGTGTTTAAACAGCAATTTAACCTGTTTCTTCCTGCAGTAAATTTAAGGGATCAATCAGATTCGCATAAGGTAGTGATGTTCCTAACAGCGGCAGGGCTCGAAAGCAATTGCTGTGCTTAATATTTAAATTTGCAAATGATGAAGATAGTAAAAATTTTAACAAAATAATTTGAAGGTTTGATCACATTGGACCGCCAGAAAGAATTTAATTTATGAGTGCTATATGTTTAGATCACGTTTACAGAAGACAGAAGAGTCCATAGATCATTTCATCACTGATTTAAAGTTAAAAGCTATAACCTGTAACGTTTCTGCGGTGGAATCTTCCATTATTCGGGACCAAATTGTGTTTGGGGTGAATGAAAAGAAGCTGAGGGAACGATTGCTGAGAGAATCAGAGCTGTCTTTGGAACAAACAGTTAAGATTTGTCAGGCTCATGAGCTAGCAGCACAGCATTTTAAATGTTTCTCAGTAATTTTTTATTTTATTTTTTTATTTCATAGAATTTACAGTGCAGAAGGAGGCCATTCGGCCCATCGAGTCTGCACCGGCTCTTGGAAAGAGCACCCTACCCAAGCCCACACCTCCACCCTATCCCCATAACCCAGTAACCCCACCCAACACTAAGGGCAATTTTGGACACTAAGGACAATTTATCATGGCCAATCCACCTAACCTGCACATCTTTGGACTGTGGGAGGAAACCGGAGCACCCGGAGGAAACCCATGCAGACACGGGGAGGATGTGCAGACTCCACACAGACAGTGACCCAAGCCGGGAATCGAACCTGGGACCCTGGAGCTGTGAAGCAATTGTGCTATCCACTATGCTACCGTGCTGCCCGGTGGTGGCGTCTTCTTAGAGGAAAGCACTCCGGTTGCCGCCCTTTTTCCAAAAAGGTAAGAGACCTCCAAAAAAAGGTGGGAAAGTTCCTGCAGCTCCTCGCACACCAACAAGCATGTTAAAAATCAGGACAAAGTATTTCTGTGTAAAAGATGTGGTCAAAGGCACAAATTAAGGCAGTGTCCAGCGTTTGTCAAGTTTTGTATCCAGATGAAAAGGAAAAAAATCACTTTGCTCAGAATTGTTGCTCTAAGCTCAACCCCAGATCAGTCAGCACAGTGGATGACACAGTCTCCGGTGAGGAAACATTGTTGTTTGTTGGAGTAGTAACAGAGAAGAATAATTTTTTGGAGGCATCAAAGAATTCACCAGCACTTAAAAAAATCTAAACTGATGCTCCATTTAAAATAAATGCGGTTGATGGCTGCTTCCACTTGAAGTGAACCATGGTATAAATGAAGTTAGACACTTGGAGCCGAAGCTAATTTAATCAGCATGACTGATTTTAAAAATCTAAAAATTCAGCCGATTAGCAGAAATCACAAACTATCTCTGAGAGATTATAATGGTTCAAGCATTAAATATTATGGTGCTTGTGACCTGAGTGTGGTGGTGAAGAATACAACCACACTTTGGGGCAGTACGGTAGCACATGTGCATAGCACTGTGGCTTCACAGCGCCAGGATCCAAGGTTCGATTCCCCACTGGGTCACTGTCTGTGTAGAGTCTGCACGTTCTCCCCGTGTCTGTGGGTGCTCCGGTTTCCTCCCACAGTCCAAAGACATGCAGGTTACATGGATTAGGCCCTTAGTAACCAAAAAGGTTAGGAAGAGTTATTGGGTTACAGGGATAGGGTGGACGTGAGGGCTTAAGTGGGTCGGTGCAGACTCGATGGGCCGAATGGCCTCCTTCTGCACTGTATGTTCTATGTACTCTATGTAGATGCTTGAGGCGGCAGCCCATGTGCTGGATCCCGCCCCACACACTGAGGATCCTGCCGCCTATCAGGCCAGGGTGAGACCCAGACGGGGAGGCCTGTGACGGCCCTGGGTTACAGGCATCGCTGATTGTTTGAACAAATGACGGACAGCGCGTGCCACAGGAGACTCCGCCTCAAAAAGGAAATGGTACAGCACCTGTGCCATATCCTCACAGACTTGGCACCACGTGGAGGAGGAGAACATCTGCTTCTGATGACTGTCAAGGCCACCGCAGCCCTGAACAGTTAAGGTGACCAGGTGGCACTGCCAGCTGGCAGGGGCACTGCCAGGGTGCGAGGCTGGCAAAGCCAAGCAGGCATTTTTCACTTGACAGGAATATGACCAGGGGTAACATGCGTGGGTGCTGGAGGCACTGGGAATCCCCTTATGGTTGAGTTGGAACTTGGGGGGTTTTAGGGGTCACATCGGCGGGGCCCAAGAGATTGGGATATCATTTAAAATGGTGTCCCGATCTCTCCCTCTGCTGAGGAGTTCCGCCGAACGGAGCTCCTCAGTTCAGCAAAAGGAACTGTGTGTGGCCTTGGCCGCGCAGTCCCCGCTGAGGTCGCCGATCTACCCAAATAGCCGTTTGATAGTGTGGTTTTTCTTGGCGCTCAGAGCGCTGGGAAACACCCAGCTCATCACGCTATGGGACTCTGTTCCCATTCGGGTAGAGCGTGCCCAAAATAGGAGCAGACGTAGCACCTCAAGCCTGTTCCACCGTTTAAAATGATCATGGCTAATTCCCTACCTCAACGCTCACTCTCTCCCCATATCCCTTGATGTCTTTACAGTCCAGAACTGTATCTATTTCCTTATTTTTTAAAATTTTGAGTACCCAATTGATTTTTCCAATTAAGGGGCAATTTAGCGTGGCCAATCCACCTACCCTGCACATCTTTGGGTTGTGGGGGTGAAATCCACGCAAACACGGGGAGAATGTGCAAACTCCACACAGACAGCGACCCAGAGCCGGGATTGAACCTGGGACCTTGGCACCGTAAGGCAGCAGCACTAACCACTGTGCCACCGTGCTGCTCCTCTAGTTCCTTCTTAAATATATTCAATGACTTGGCCTCCACAGCCTTGTGTAGTAGAGAATTCCACAGGTCGACCACCCTCTGAGCGAAGTTTCTCCTCATCTCAGCCTGTATTCTAAGACTGTGATCCCCTTCTTCTAGATGGTCCCAGCCAGAGGAAATATCATCCCTCCATCAAATCTGTCCAGCCATGCCAGAATTCTATGTTTCAATGAGATCCCCTCTCATTCCTCTAAACTCCAGTGAATACACGCCTAAGTAACCCAATCTCTCCCCTTACAACAATCCTGACTTCCCAGGAATCTCTCTGATGAACCTTTGCTGCACTCCCTCCATGGCAAATATATTCTTTCCTAGACAAAGAGACCAAAATGGCACACAATACTCCAGATGTGGTCTCATCAAGCCCCTGTACAGCTGCAGTAAGACATTCTTGCTCCTGGAGTCATGTCCTCTTGCAATTAAGGCCAACACACCATTTTCCTTCCTAACTGCTTGCTGCATTTGCATGCTTGCTTTCAATGACTGGCGTACAAGGACACCCAGAAGAGTGTTTCTGCATGAATTTAAAAAAGCTAACATGCAAGTTCAACAGGTCACAAGGAAGGCAAATGGAATGTTGGCCTTTATTTCAAAGGGAATGGAGTATAAAAATAGGGAGGTCTTGCCAAAACTATACAAGGCACTAGTTAGGCCACACCTGGGAATCTGCGAGGTAATTTTCTTGAGATATATAGAATTCTCAGGGGGCTTGGCAGGATAGATGCTGAGAGGTTGTTTTTCCTTGTAGGAGAGTCTGGGGCCAGAGGGCACGATGCTGTGGAGGAGTCGGAGGATGTTGATGAATTTCTCTGGACAGTCGGCTTTTGACAGACTCTTCCGTGGCACTCCCCGATGGACTGAGTCAAAAGCCTTGGTCAAATCGATAAAGGCCATGTAGAGTGGTTGATGTTGCTCCTGGCATTTCTCTTAAGTTGCCGAGCTGTGAAAATCATGCCATCCCCAACCTATCTATTACTGTTTGAAGGCCGAGAGACAACTCCTACTAATGTTTTCCACCCCATGTCCCTTCTTTGTTCCACCCAGACTGATTCTAGATTTTCTGAGCCAATATCCTCTCTCACAATTGCACTGATTTCATCCTTAACTAACAATGCAATCCCACCTCAATTTCCTGTTTGCCTGTCCTTACTAACTATCCAATACCCTTGGATATGCAGTTCCTAACCTTCATCATCTTGGAGTTGTGTTTCTGTGATCAAAATCATATTGTAACCCATTTACATCTAGTTATGTTGTTAATTTGTCTACCTTATTGTGAATTCTCTGTTCACTCAGATACAGTGCCTTAGACTTGTCTTTTTAGCATTTTTACCCATCGTTAGTTGTACTCTGGCTTTATTTGCTGCTCGCCCTTGCTTTCTCTGTCTACCACTTTCGTTTCTACTTTTCTGTCTTTCAACTTCTCTGTCTTTGTTTTCCTCTCTTGTGTCTCACTATTGTTATGACACCCTGGACTAGGACACATTCAATTCCAACCCTCTTGACCCGGAGTCACAATACAATTGAATTGACCAATAAATCTTAGAAAAATACTTGAAACTTTGGCCCTTGGCTGCCCAATAATTACAGTCATCAGATTTGTAAATTAAAACATTTAAACACAATTACTTTTTATTTACAACAAGTACTATAATGAAATATGCAGCAAATACAACTGGTTCATCTATTAATTCCTAATCCCCCACACTCTTTACATATACACACACATAACAAACAAACACACAGGGATAGAGAAGGGTGAAAATAATAAGTAAAATGATAAAGAGTCTTTGTTACAGATGGTTGTCTTTAAGCACCCTTTCCTTCAAACCAGGCTTTCAGGTTGAGATCTCTATTTTCCAGTCTGTTTTCACTGTAGATTCATTCAGGTCTCTACAGTTTCAGAAATACACTAGCTATCCAACTTTTCCACAGAAAACACAAAGGAGAGAGGGAGAGAGAGAGAGGGCAGGCCCTCGTCTCTCAGTGTGCAGGTCTCCAACTCTACTTTCCTCAGGTCGCTAGAATGCATCCCACTCAGGAAGGATCCAATCACCACCTGTTACCGGGCAGAATACAGCCTTTTGACCAATTCATTGGGACCAGCCAACCAATCAACCCTATCTCTCTCGGGTGCCACAAAGTCTGAGCTTTGCTGCTTAGAAACTAGCACCAAATGCTATGTTGCAATTTCTTGAATTCTTCATTTTCTCTGCTGCTTGACTTAAAGGCATGTCCATTAAGCATCCATTGAAGTGATAACGGTCAAAAATAAAGAAAGGGGAAATATCGGAATCAACAGGAAGTTGATACCTCCCTCCCTCCCTACATGGAGTGAAACATCAGGGTATTGGTATTTCATTTGACGTACGCAAAACATGAACACATCTCCATCCATCCACCCCCATTATAAAAGTTTCTTTCCCAGTCTCTACCTTGGTAACTGGTCAGTCCTTAAACCTGTGACAAAGCATCTGCAATCACATCATCCTTTTAGGCAATGTGCACAATGTTAACATTGAACTGTTGTAATAATAAACTCCAATGGAATAATCTTGTGTTCTGGCATTTAAACTTTTCTACAAACGCTAGCGGATTATGGTCCGTATAAACTAAGCTTAGTTTATTGTCATGTTGGACAAATACTTTGAAGTGCTGAAGGGCTAATAGCACTGCCCCTACTCCCAGGTCATTGGCATCTGTTGCTATTTTAAATGGTCTGAAAAGTCTGGGGTGGCCAGCAACGGTTTGCCCACGAACATAGCCTTCAATCTCCCAAACTCTACTTGAGTTCCATGAACCAGAGAGTTTGTGCTTGTTTCCACAACATATTCAACATGCATGATATTTCAGTCCCTGAATCAGTCTTCGTAATTTTAGTTGAGACGGATGTGGCTTTTTTGGTTCGGATTTTCCTATGTCTACCTCATGACTAGTTAATGGAGCACACTCTGATGTTCCCCTACAACTCTGCCTGTACTCTTAGATCTTTCTTTTGTTCTTCGTCTGATGATAGGTTTGCATCTTTGGTTTTAGCACTTCCTCTGATATCTTCAAACAGTGCCTTGTTTTCACTCTCGTCTTCGAAACCAAAGACAACGTGCTTCTGTTTGTCAGGTTTTTTACTACCTAAATTGCAGAGGGGTCCCTGAATGGGTTTCCCCTGCATTTCTGTCTGTCGTGTAATGCAGCCAGTCTTTTCTGATCGTCCAATGAATGTTTCTCCAAATTTAGAAGATCTTCTGCCGCCAAACTACAAGCAGTGTTGCCAATACTGAGGGAAATATTTGGTTCATTTTTAATCTGTAAACACTCTTCAACCCCTCCAGCTTTACATTCTCACTTTTCCTTCATATGGTTACTTTCAGCGACAAGTAAAGCTGAGAGTTCAATTGTCACAAATTTGGATGGCTTTATATGCATTACCAGGCACATCACACAAAAAACAATACAGGGTCCATGCACCTCAATAGTGTCTGCAGGCAAAAACCTGCAGCCATGCAGCAGCATCAATAGCCATGTAAAATACCGCTGTTGTCCATCTCATAGTCCCAACCATCATGGAGTCTTTCAAAATCCACGCTGCCTCATAAACCCAACGACAGTCCAAAAGGGCAGCAGCCAATTCCAATAAGGACTCCCCTGTAAACCATTCTGCCACAAATAGAAAACAGACAAAAACGCTGTGCGACCATCACCAGATGTCACCCTGATGACATTTCCTCCAGTACTACCGGATACAGCAGACTCCAGAACTCTCCCAGGACACGCACTCAACAAGCCGGCATCGATCCTCGGCCCAGCGCTCAACTGCTATTTCAACACAGGTTCCAAAAAGAAAAGGCCTCGCAACAACAAAAGTCCATACTTCAGCCCATATTTTTCAAAAAGAAAATTGTGGGCATGGTAGCTGACAGCTCCAATTCATCCTGGTCACCAATGAAGTAAACGGCAAAGGAGAGTCCAAGGAGTTCCTAAGAAAGACATTTGTTCAGCATAACAGTATTGACACAGGACACGGTTATACATCTCAGCTGCTAAAGCAGCTGATCTATTATATTAGTACTGGTTAACTCATAATCCAATCAGCATAGGGAACAATCATCCCCATCTGGATGAGTCCCATGCAGGGTTATTACACTTTGTTTTACTTTTTTTACTTCTGATGCACGATCAATGACCACTAAAGCGAGGTTGTAGTCCAACTGAAGGCTTTAATAAGCTAGATGTTTCCCCCAGCAGCTCAGGTACAGAATGAAGGCTGCTGGGGCGGCACGGGTTCTTATACCCCGCCTAGCAGGGCGGAGCTACCATACATCCTAACCAATAGAAAGCATACAGTTTCCACCAATGGTGCTCCAGCCTATCAGGTACCATAATACCTATAATACCACATTCACCCCCTGTTAAATAAGAGACGTCGGGGGTGGTGGCCAGAAACTACAAAACATGGCAACGTGGTAGAATTAGTTATGGAGGTACTGTAATACCTCCGTACAGTGTTTTGTAACTATTTACAATTCCGATAGCTATGTACATTTGATGGTTTACATTTACAGTTTACAATTTACAGTTTACAATTTAAAATGGAGCAATCAGTTTACAGTTTACAGTCTAAAATTTAAAATGAAGCAATCAGTCGATTGGGGGCCCTGGTCGTCCTCTGTGATCGTCGGAACTTCGGCGGTGACTCCGGTGGAGGCACGGGCGTCTGTGACTCCGGGAGCGTGGCTTCGATCTCCATGGCAGCTTCGGCACCCCTAGACGGCTCTGGTGGGGAAAATGGTTGACCTGGGAAGGGAGTGTCTGCGGGAAGCGTCAGTGGGTGGGGGGCCTCGACGGGGCTGGCGGACGGACCGATCCTCCTGTAAGGTGCCCCGGTGGAGGGGAGGGTGGGACTGGTGGCTGGGGTGTGCGTGGGGTTCCGGCGGGCACCAGGTCTCGTAGGGAGACCGTATCTTGTCGGCCGTCGGGGTACGCCACAAAGGCGTACTGGGGGTTAGCATGGAGCAGATGGACCAGCTCAACCAATGGGTCCAACTTGTGCGCCCGCACGTGTTTTCGGAGCAGGCTGCATCCGGGTGCTGCCAGCCAGGTCGGGAGCGAGGTTCCAGAGGAGGACTTCCTGGGGAGACAAGGAGACGTTCGTGAGGTGTCTGGTTGGAGCAGGAATTGACGCAGTTTGTCGGTCAAAGAGGAGGACCCCCTATCACTATGTTTGTAAGCGGGGAACCCGAACAATTCAAAAATGCTATGGAGGGCCTTGATGACGGTCGTTGTGGTCAGTCAGGGCAGGGGATGGCGAATGGGAACCGGGAGTACTCATCAATCACGTTCAGGAAGTATGTGTTGCGGTCGGTGGAGGGGAGGGGGCCTTTGAAGTCCATGCTGAGGCGTACAAAGGGACGGGAAGCCTTTATCAGATGCGCTTTCTCTGGTCGGTAGAAGTGCGGTTTGCACAGATTTGGCAGTCCCTGGTGGCTGTCCTGACCTCTTCGATGGAGTAGGGCAGGTTGCGGGTCTTGATAAAATGGAAAAAGCGAGTGACCCCCGGGTGGCAGAGGTCCTCGTGGTGGGCTCGGAGGCGGTCCACTTGTGCGGTGGCAAATGTGCCGCAGGACAGGGCATCAGGAGGCTCATTTAGCTTCCCGGGACGATACAAGATCTCATAGTTGTAGGTGGAGAGTTCGAACCTCCACCGCAAGATCTTAGTTTTTCATTTTGCCCCGCTGTGCATTATCAAACATGAAAGCAACCGACCAATGGTCCATGAGGGGAGTGGATTTCCTGCCGGCCAGGTAATGCCTCCAATGTCGCACAGCTTCTGATATGGCTTGGGCCTCCTTTTTGACTGAGGAGTGGCGGATTTCGGAAGCATGGCGGGTACGGGAGAAGAAGGCCACAGGTCTGCCCGCTTGGTTGAGGGTGGCTGCCAGAGCGACGTCGGACGCATCGCTCTCGACCTGGAAGGGGAGGGACTCGTCGATGGCGTGCATCGTGGCCTCTGCAATGTCTGCTTTGATGCAGCTGTAGGCCTGGCGGGCCTCTATCGACAGGGGAAAAGCTGTGGATTGGATCAGGGGATGGGCCTTGTCCGCATAGTTGGGGACCCACTGGGCGTAGTAGCTGAAAAACCCTAGGCAACGCTTCAGGGCCTTGTAGCAGTGAGGGAGGGGGAACTCCATAAGGGGGCGCATGCGTTCAGGGTCGGGGCCTATAACTCCATTTCGGCTAGGCGCTCGGTGCTAAACATGCATTTATCCTTGTTGTGTGTAAGGTGAAGGATTTTTGCGGTCTGGAGAAATTTTCGGAGTTTGGTGTCGTGGTCCTGCTGGTCGTGGCCGCAGATGGTGACATTATCGAGATACGGGAATGTTGCCCGTAAACCGGACCGGTCAACCATTCGGTCCATCTAGCGCTGGAAGACCAAGACCCCGTTGGTGACACCGAAGGGAACCCTTAAGAAGTGGTAGAGCCGCAGATCTGCCTCGAAGGCAGTGTATTTGCGGTTACTAGTGCGGATGGGGAGCTGGTGGTAGGCAGACTTGAGATCCACCATGGAGAAGACCTTATAATGCGCGATCCTATTTACCAGGTCGGATATGCGGGGGAGAGGGTACGCGTCCTGCTGCGTAAACCTGTTGATCGTCTGACTGTAGTCGATGACCATCCTATGCTTCTCCCCGGTCTTTACCATCATGACTTGAGCTCTCCAGTTCAGTTAAGTAGTGTTAATAAAGTTAGTTTTGTTTGTCAACAAGACTCGTTCTTTGGCTCAACACTACGGATCAAACCATGAGTGTAAAGTAAAACACAGAACAACACATGGTACAAGGAGTTTGTCCCTAAAAAGCTAGAATACAAGTAGATTAGAGAGAATAACATAAACGGACGAGAAGATTGAAAGAAGATTAAAATAAATCCATGCAGCAAGACCAATTGCAAAATGGAGAGTCTGCAGAAACTGGAAGAATTCGGAACAGTGGTCAACTATGTAAAATCTGGGCTGCCTTTCAAACTCAATTCCATGTGATCATGAAAAGATTTGAGGACTATTGGGGGCTTCCAACAAAGGAAAAGCCAAGTAAATGACTGCAAAAGCAAAGAAAAGTAATGTTGGAAGATTCTAAAATGTCCCATGCAAGGAGCACACTTGAAAATAAATGTTCCCAAATGATGAATCGGGAAAGTGGCGCGAATGTTTGTGATGCCGGTAAAGCTGTGGCGCAGCAAAAAGGTCAGCATGCTGGAAGTGAAGACCAGTTTGCGCAAGCGCACCTTAAAAAAACGCACACTTTGGAACATGGACATTCTGCACATGCACAGTGGAGCAAAAGACACGGTTCGTAAAATTACCATTCTGCGCCTGCACACAATGTTGCGCACTTGAAAAAAGAATGCACTCCAGACGACGATCGATCTGCGTTTGCGCAATGGAAGTGTGCGTATGACACGTCTAGATGTTGTGGCCTCGACCCCTTAAAGAAACAGTGCTCGGCAATCAAAAAAAAAGTTTAAAAGGCAGAACATTGACTTAATCTCCACCAGCAGCTGATCAAGACTTTTGCAGCAGTATGGACATGACAGTTTATAGCATGGAAGAAGCAGTTGGTCCAGGAAATAAATGGAAAAATCACACACACTCGCACACATACACACACACAAGACACAAAATCACAGAGGGGAAGAAGGGGTGAGAGATAGACCCAAGAGACTACCTGCCTATGCTTTTTCTCTGTCTGGCGGTCACCCATTCTCTTTCTGTGTGTGCATTTGTTATCTGTGGTGTGTAGCTACCTCACTGTACATACAGAAGCAGAAGAAGACATACTATCCACAAAGATTGCATCTTTGCGGATGCTTCACAGTGACTCCAGCCGCAGCTCAGAAAGGATAGACTTCCTGCAAACGTGGTCGCTCTGGACACTGGAAGCATCCCTGGCTTCCCACATCACACATGAGGAGCATTCCACAATGCCAAGCTGCCCTGTCATGACTTTCCCTTAAATTACTCCCTTTACTTTTACTTCCTCTGCTATAGGAGAAAATGTTTCATTGGGTGTGGAGCCTGGTTAGCACATCATCAGGTTTCACATTAATCAAAAACTTCTTTGGGATGAGCATTTCCAAAGAATGTGGGGCAGATTCCTGTACAGTGGCTCCAAATAGCTCATTACTTTTAAGTATTATTTTGAGGTCTATAGTTTGGCCAAGGGAGTGCAGTGGTTGAAACAAATTATTTAACTGGATTGATGCATATCTGTTGTGTGGTCTGATGGCCTTTGACATCTCTTGATGCTCATATTTATTAAGTCACTCATTGTCTATGTCAAGTTTTTAAGGTTTCTTTAGGCCCAGTTTCAAGGTTCCATTGAATGCTGGGAGGCAAACTTTGGATGCTTTTTGAAAATTGTCATTATGAACAATCTTTTTCCAGTACCCTCTTTGAGTTTCCAAATGTTGGTTTCTTTTAAGTTGAAGGCATTCCTACTGAAGGGCCACACCCTGGATTGAGATCTTTGCCATGATTTTATGATGTTCAGCAGTTATGGGTCAGGGTTTAGAGAATCCCAAAGTGTATCATGGTGTTCACCTGACCCACAACTTTTAATAGATTGTGGTATGGGGAGCACATGGCTCACTCTACAGGTATGGTACAGCAGAAAATGGGCAAGTGGTTTTTAAAACAAAACAATGTTTATTCTATGAACTCAAGTTAACCTTTCTAAAACAAACAGTGAACATCTTAGCAACCAGTAAAACAAATACACCCCCCAAAGAATACAACACTAAATAACCTGTATGCTGTCCTTTTTACCATCCAAAAGACTTAACAAACCTTCAAACAGGAGCACATTAGATTTATATTCAATACTGAGACCTTTTTACAATTCTGAGTTCTCCAAATGATCCATAGATAGTCTTTGGATGGCATAGATCAACAGCAGTGCAGCTCACAGACACACCCAAGCTTTTCTCAAACTGAAACTAAAAAAGCAAAAGTAGAGCTCAGCTCCACCCACACTCTGACATCACTCCAGTAACATGAGCAGCTCCGTTTCTTAAAGGGTACTCTCACGTGACACAACAGCAATCATATCTCCTCCTGATATTTCCAAATTCACTTTTGGCTAGGTTTATCACCAAACCCACCTCCTGAAGTTGATCGAATAACTCCATCAGACGTTTTAAATGTTCTTTCCATGTCTGGCTGAAAATTACCAGATTGTCGATGTATACCGCACAATTGAGTAATCCTGAAATGACTTTGTTAGTTACCGGTGAAATGTGGCTGGGGCAGTTTTCATGCCAAATGGCATAACTTTGAATTGGTATATACGATCCAGAATCACAAAAGCTGAATCTCCTTTGCCCTTTCGGATAAAGGTACCTGCCAGTAACCTTTAAGTAAATCCAATTTGGAAATAAAAACTGATTGTCCCACTTTCTTAATGCAATCCTCCAAACGTGGGATAGGATAAGAGTCCGTTTTTGTAACTGTATTAACCTTTCTATAGTCCACACACAACTGTTGGGTACTGTCTGGCTTTGGTACCATCACTATGGGTGAGCTCCATTGGCTGCAACCCACTTCAATTATGCCATTTTTAAGCATATTCTCAATCTCTTTGTTAATCTGTGCCAATTGTAAAGGGTTAAGTCTGTATGGATGTTGTTTGATCGGAATCGCATTTCCCACATCTACATCATGTATAGCCATTTTAGTACTTCCCAATTTATCTCCACAAACTTGCCCATGTGATAACAATCACTCTTTCAGGTCAGTTTGTTTTTCCTCTGGAAGTTAACTCAACAATTTATCCCAATTTTTAAGAACATCCTCATTTTCCAATTTAATTTGAGGTATGTCAAATTCACAGTCATCTAGATATGGTTCATCACTTTGAGTTAGAATCATTAAAACCTCCTCCTTTTTCTCTCCTTCCCATTCAAAGTACCTTTAAAGCATATTCACATGACACACTCGGTGAGTCTTCCTTCTATCTGGTGTTTTTACCACATAATTCACCTCACTTAATTTCCTTTCAATCTGATAAGGTCCACAAAACCTTGCTTTTAAAGCTTCACCTACCACTGGTAACAATACTAAAATTTTATCTCCACTGGCAAAACTACGAACTTCGGATTTCTTGACCGCTACCCGTTTCATCACATTTTGTGCAACTTTTAAATGTTGTCTAGCCAATTCACCTGCTCTATTTAATCGTTCCCTAAAATTTGACACGTAATCCAATAATGTAATTTCCGATTTCTCACTCGCCAATTTTTCATGAATAAATTTAAGTGGTCCTCTTACCTCATGACTAAAAATTAGTTCAAAAGGACAACATTTGGTTGACTCATCAGGTGCATCCCTAATTGCAAACAGTACGAATGGAATTCCTTTATCCCAATCCTCTGGATAATCTTGACAATAAGTCCTCAACATTGTCTTCTTTGTCTGATGTCACCTTTCTAACGCTCCCTGCGATTCTGGATGGTACGCAGTTGATTTAAATTGTTTTATTCCTAAGCTATCCATAACTTCTTTGAATAACTTTGACCTAAAATTTGATCCTTGATCCAATTGTATTTCTGTGGGTAGTCCATATCTAGTAAAGAATTCAAGTAACTCCTCCACAATCTTTTTAGCTGTAATATTACGTACTGGAATGGCCGCTGGAAACCTAGTAGACACATCCATTATAATCAAAAGATATTGATTCCCACTTTTTGTTTTAGGAAGTGGTCCTACGCAACCAATTAGGACCCTTGTAAAAGGTTCCTCAAATGCTGGAATGGGTATTAAGGGCGCTGGTTTTATCACTGCTTGAGGTTTCCCGATGACTTGACATATGTGACATGATGGACAAAATTTATCTACATCTTTATGTAGTCCAGGCCAATAAAAATGTTTCTGGATTTTAGCTTGAGTTTTCCTTATCCCCAAATGACCTCCCACTGGTACTTCATGTGCAACTCGCAACACCTCCTTTCTATACCCTACCAGCAATATTACTTGATGAACTTCTGCCCACTTTTCATCCTCCTGCATGTGTAAAGGTCTCCATTTTCTCATCAAGACATCACCTTTGCGGTAATAACACTCTGGTAGACACGCAGATTGCTCTTCTGTGCATGCTTTCTGATACATCCGTTTTATCTTTCTGTTGTAACTCCGCCAATTTTCCTGAACTAAAAGTAACTGCCTCATCCTCCACCTGTTCTTGTTCCTTTCAACCATCTGATCAAAAATAGTTTCTGATAATTGCACTTCAACTTCATCTTCAGTCTTGCCTTAACCTGTGACTTTACGACCTTGTTACTACACAATCCGGAAAAATCCCAGGATATTCGTCCTTCAACACTTCAGTTGTCTGATTTTCCACTGGCTTATCAACCACAGTAGGCATCATTCCCACTTGTGATCCAGCTATATCATTACCCAAGATAAACTGTATTCCTGGACAAGATAGTTTCTCTATTACTCCTACTACCACTTCACCACTCTTCACTGGACCTTCCAACCTTACCTTATATAATTGAACGCTACTCCTCTCACCCTGAATTCCACATATTACCACCTTTTCTGGCAACATTCTTCCCAAACTACATAAATCCTCATCTTTTACCATTAAAGATTGACTAGCTCCCGTATCTCTTAAAGTTGTGACTTCTTTACCTGCTCCTCCTGATACACATGAGTAAACTTTACCCACACAAGTAAATTATTTAAAGACATCTGGCACCTTCTTATCAATCACCTCTTGATCAGGCTGTACAATCTTTTGCACTTCCTTCGCTTCACTTGGGCTTTCCTTTACCACTTTAAGAAACCCCACTGTCTTATCCTGTTTTACCACATCAGCCTTCCCAGTGCTTTTCTTCAACCACCAACACTGTGACTTTACATGGCCTAGTTTATTACAGTGAAAATATTTGAAACTTTTCATGTCTCTTTCACCCTCCTGGATTTATTTTTTAGTCTGAGGTACACTCCCCTTGACATCTCCCATCAGATCACCATTCCCTCTACCACTTGAGTATTTCTCATGTCCCCAGTTTCTATCCCTCAAGACTGAAACTGATGTCAGAAACCAAGATTTCATTGATGAACTAATTCATAACCATCTGCCATTTCTGCTGCTAACCTCGCAGTTTTAACCCTCTGCTCTTCCACATGAATTCTCAGTACATCAGGAATTGAATATTTAAACTCCTCCAAAATTATAATTTCTCTGAGCGCTTCATACGTTTGGTTTATTTTCAAAGTCCTTATCCACCTATCAAAATTACTCTGTTTGATCCTTTCAAACTCCATGTATGTTTGACCAAATTATTTCCTTAAATTTCTAAACCTTTGTCTGTAGGCTTCAGGCACGACTTCATATGCACCGAAGATGGATTTTTTCACCTCCTCATACATCCCAGATACCTCCTCCGGTAGTGATGCAAACACTTCACTAGCTCTACCTACCAGCTTTGTTTGAATCAGTAATACCCACATGTCCTGTGGCCATTTCATTTGTTTAGCTACCTTCTCAAATGAAATGAAAAAGGCTTCCACCTCCTTCTCAAACCTTGGCAATGCTTGGCCATATTTAAATAGATTCCCACCAAGCCTTCGATTTTGACGCTCGTTCTCACTATCCTAATCATTATCATCCAACTGTCCATTTCCCTTTACATTTGCCAATTTTAACTGACTGTCATGTTTCATGGCCATTTTCTGAAGTTCAAACTCTCTCTCTTTATCTTTTTCCCTGATCTGTATCTCCCTTTCTCTTTCTTTTTGTTCTGCTGGGGCTATTCTTTCTTTTCTCCTTTCTTCTCTCTCCTTTTCTTTTTCCTCTCTCTCTCTTTCGTATTCAAGCTGCTTTAATTCTTTCTCATGTTCCATTTGTTTAATGTGCAACTGAATTTCTACCATTTCCAATGAGTCAAACTCTATCTCAGGCAACTTTAAATGCTTAACCACAGCCATAATTACCTCATCTTTTCACATTTTTTCAGGTAATCGTAACTGCAATGTTTTTGCCAAATCTAACAGTCTGCTTTTAGTCTCTGTCCGTAAGGTACTGCATGTGACAGTCTCCACCCCCAAAAACTTCAGAGCCTCTGAAAGAGCCATTGTCCACAACACACTCCCTACGTAACTGAAATACCACACCTGAAAAGCAACCACCATATGCTCACCCCTCACTATCTTTAAGTTCACTAAGCCAATCCAAAGATCAACTTTTATCCCCCTCGAACCCCCAATTGTTATGGGCCAGGGTTTAGAGAATCCCAGAGTGTATCATGGAGTTCACCTGACCTACAACTTTTAATAGATTATGGTATGGGGAGCACACGGCTTACTCTACAGGTACGGTACAGCAGAAAATGGACCAGTGGTTTTTAAAACAAAACAATGTTTATTCTATGAACTCAAGTTAACCTTTCTAAAACAAACTGTGAACTTCTTAGCAACCAGTAATTCAAATACACCCCCAAAGAATACAACACTAAATAACCTGTATGCTGTCCCTTTTACCATCCAAAAGACTTAACAAACCTTCAAACAGGAGCATATTAGATTTATATTCAATACTGAGACCTTTTTACAATTCTGAGTTCTCCAAAGGATCCATAGATAGTCTTTGGATGGCATAGATCAACAGCAGTGAAGCTCACAGACACACCCAAGCTTTTCTCAAACTGAAACTAAAAAAGCAGAAGTACAGTTCAGCTCCACCCACGCTCTGACATCACTCCAGTAACATGAGCAGCTCCGTTTCTTAAAGGGTACTCTCACGTGAAACAACAGCAATCATATCTCCTCAGATACTAAAGCAGTCCACGCAGCAGGTCTGGGAAATATTCAGATTAGACTAACAAGTGGCGAGTAACATCTGTGCATAAAAGTGCAAGGCAATGACCACCTCCAACAAGAGAGAATTCAACCACCTCATCTTGACATTCAATGGCATTACCATTGCTACGTTCTCGTGGTCAATATCCTGGGTGTTAATGGAGACCGGAATCTGAAATGGACTAGCCATATAAATACAGTGGTTACAAGAGCAGGTCAGAGGCTGTGAATTCTGCAAAGTGTAAATCATTTCCTGACTCCCCAAAGCCTGTCCACCATCTGCAATGCATAGGCCACAATGAGTTAACTATGGCATATTACTGATGGAGTTAATCTGCCTTTTGTTTTTCAGTAAGCTAACTAAACTGCTGCATATTTACCAGCATTTTCTGTTCAAATTTCAGATTTCTAGAATTTTTGTTTGTTTTTATTTGTTTGGTTACTGAAGGAGCATGGATAAAAATGTCACAGAGATTTATCTTCTTGGAGATTTACCTGCAACCGGTAGCCTCCCTCAAGAAGTTGAATGAATGTTGTTGCTCATCCTTCAACTGATTCTGCTATGACAGGCGATCCATATGCAGCCAGTATCCTCGGCTAATAAACAACCAGAAAGGGGATTTGTGCAAGTGGGAAATTATGAAGCTAAAAAAGAAGACGTACAAATTTTAGTGTTAGGTTAGATCATAGAATTAAAATGGAGTTACCACATAGACAGGCAAATACACTTTATTGAAGAAAAATGTTCTCCCAATGGGAATGTAGTACAAATATAAAGTTTTAGCTCTCGCTCAGTGGTATCACTCATGTCTCTGAGTAACAGTCCTGGTTCAGTCCGCACACCATAGATTTAAGCACATAAACTCGGATGACTCTTTAATGCATAACTCAGGGAGTAATGTACCGTTGGAAATTCCATCTTTCATCTTAAACATTAAAACAAAGTCTCATTTGCTCTATCAGGTGGACAGTAATGCATCAGGCATTCTGCACATAAAGAACTTGAGGTCCTGTGGGAAAGGAGATGGTAGATTCTGCGGGATGGTTTCCTGAGCAGACTGTCCAAGTCATTTGGCAGCGCGCCTCATCGCCAGAACTTTCAAATAAGCACAAAGATGTCCCTCGGCTGGCACTGAGAAAGGCCCTCCCCATTAGGTCGTTCCTACTTGCCCTGAATGTTGCCCTCGAGGTGGCTGTCATGAGGAAGAGACCATTGTTCATCTCCTTTTAGAATGTGCCTTTGCAAAGATGGTTTGGAAAAAGATGCAGTGTTCTTTGTTGAATTTCACCCCGAACAGATCTATACTTATCTGTGTTCCACAGGCTTTTCGCAGGAATGCATACCGAGACAAACATCAAGTGAGGCTGGAGGATCGCTAATTCAATGAAAGATGCTCTTGCTTCCTTCCGAAACCTGTTGGTCTCCCAGAGCAAAGAGTTATCCTGGACTGAGTATTCCAGACTGACACATTCCAAATGCCACGACTACATGTGAGGGAAGCATTAAAGCTTGGGGAAGCCACTGCAGAGACACAATGGGGAAAGGTCTCTGTTTGAAGCCTTTAAAGCCACAGTACACCCAGCAGCTGGAACATTTTGGGCCCCTCGGTCTGTATACTAACACTGAATATGCGTACAGGAGGATTGAAATTTTACTGAGGCACTTCAGAGAGGAACATGTTGCATAAAGCAAAGTTAAATTCCATTGCTCTTTTTGTCATTTGCCATTTTGCAATCGTCAATTTGAAATGTTTTGTCCCCAGGATGTATACTTGACCTGAAATGTATATGGAACAAACTGTATGGAGACAAGTCAAATTTTATGGATCTTTCTATAATTTTCAAGTTGAAAAGTTTTGTAATATATTTTTACAAATGTTTTGAATAAAGTATATATTTGACAAAAAAAATCAGGTAAATATCCTATGATAACATTCAAAGAAGAGCAGGGGAGTGTTCCCAGTGTCTTTGCCAATATTTGTTCCTCAGCCAACACAAAAAAATACATATTATGGTTGTTAATTTATTTGCTATTTTCAGGATCTTGCTGTGCATTAGTTGACTGCCGTATTTCATACCCATTTCCAGTGGTTATACTTCAGAAGTGCTTTATTAACAAAACCATTTTGGAACATCTTGAGATTGTGAAAAAGTCTATATATGAAAGATTTTCTTTAAAGTGAGATTGATTTATAGATGACACTCATAATATAACTTGTGCAGTAGAAGTGAAACATATCCTAATTGATCATAAGTGCACTAGCTTGTGTACAATATGATCAATCCAGTAGTGAACCATGGCTAAAAAGAACAAAAAGTATTTCATTATCCACATTAATGTCATTCGCTCCATTCATGTTTTGTGATACGGTTATTTGGCCATGGAAGAAGCTTAGTGTAATTCATATCACAGGAATGAAGTCAAATTTATTTTAGCAAGGAATTTTCATTTCAGCATTTTCATTTAATACAATTCCCTGAAGACATTGGGGTTGCTAGAATTTACTTAATGACAAATAACTGTACTTTAACAAAGTGCAAACATCTCCTAAATAGTCCAAAATAGTCAGCCCACTACACTAGTTTAAATGGTGCCATTCTATGATAATAGGAAATAGTTGGCACGATTTGCCCTATATAGTAGCTTTTGAGGATAAATTGGGACAATATAAGTGATGAAGACTGTAAATCTATGCTAGAATTTGCTGAGAGAGCAGTAAAGCAGTCCTTAAGATACAGCTGTTAAAAGAGGAACAGTTACAACTTATTTATTTTCAATACGATGTGGAAGTGCTCAGAAATAATTCAAAATATGATTGAAATTAAAGTTCAACTGTATTTTTCAGTTAATGGGGAGAACTCTATGTTGAGGACATGGCCTGAGGCTCACTGCACATTGGCTCTCGGGTCTCTTTCCCATAATACCAACTGGGCACCCTGTTGAAGATCATAGATCATAGAATTTACTGTGCAGAAGAAGGCCACTTTGCCCATCTAGTCTGCACCGGCCCTTGTAAAGAGCACCCTACCTAAGCCCATACCTCCATCTTAACCCCGTAACCCAATCTAACCCTTTTGGGCACAAAGGGCAATTTTGCGTGGCCAATCCAGATAACCTGCACATCTTTGGACTGTGGGAGGAAACCGGAGCACCCAAAGGAAACCCACGCAGACACGGGGAGGACGTGCAGACACAGGGACAACGTGCAGACTCCAAGCCGGGAATCGAACCTGGGATCCTGGCGCTGTGAAGCAATTGTGCTAACCACTGTGCTACCGTGCCGCCCTGAATGAAGATCAACAGTTGAGTTCTTTATAAGATAAACTAATTCAGGCATGGATCCTGAATACATTTTCAAGGTGGTGGTGGTGGTGGGGAGTAGTACCATGTGAATGAAAGGGTGCCAAGGGCAACTACAGTCGGGTAACAAATGTTGGCCTTTCTAGCGACACTCATATCCATGAAAGAATACAAAAACATACTCAAGGAACCTGGTTTCAGCTTTAGACTAGAATATCAGTAACTTCCAATGTAAAGAGTAGAAGAATTGAATTTAAGGATCATGCTTGGAAATAGGTCTCTTAAAAATTAATTTTATGCTGAATCAGTGCTGTTATGTCATGATCAGTAATTTTCTTGAGCTCACTATTCTCCTTATATTCCGTCCTTTTATGTTGCATATATATTGAAACATAAAAGGTTAAACTTGTGATATATTTGCAGGATAATAAAGAGACAGTGTGCAACAAGGAAAGTCAAGTGCCAATTAAAAATAGTTTAATCTGACTTTGGCTATATGCACATTCACACAAACACAAATGGTCAGAAGTGGATGCTGTGACACGATGATACACTTTCCTCCTTAATGAAAAAGTTACACAAAAGTTCAAATTACATGCAAATTCTATATATTTCTTGTTTTTCATTTATTTTTAAATCTGACTTCACCACTGTTTTCTATTCCAAAGAGGGTCCTTTCTTTCTTAACCCAACCTTCCAAAACATGGGGAAGGTCCTTGACTTATCTGAACCTGAGCCTAAGGAGAAGGTTTTCCCAAGAAAGTCTGATTTTGCCCTTGACCATCAATTGTAATTTCCAATTTATCGGGCATGTCTGTCGGACTCTGGCTTGGATCTGAACCAATTTCAGGCATAGCTTGCGTTGGAGCAACTATTGCTACTCTACTCGTATGCCAACTAGTCAATTCATCAGACTCATTCGATTATTCCCAACTTCATTCTTCTTTGTTAACTTCAGAAGGTAAAACATGATCTATATGTGAAAACCTAGCCTTTTCCCTACCAAACACCTTTAACAAATTTGTGTGAGGTCCACATATTTTTACAACTGTTCCTGGTAGCCACTTCAGCAACTTATGATGATGTTCTTTCACCTTAAACTGCGGGTTCAACTTCAGACTTTTCCTCTCATTTTACCCCTGGGATGTCTCTCTTTCTGCCTGGATTGTTTTTCTTCTACTGACTATGCCAAACTTGGCTGTAGCAATGAAGACCTCATTCTAGGTTGTCCTCTGAGAAACAATTCAGCTGGCAGCCCACTGGTAGTAGTGCAGGTGTGTAATGATAAATAAACAGAAAATTGCCAGTTTGTGATTCAAAGACAACTGACATTTCTTCCAATTTGTTTCTAGCATTTGTTTAACAAGACCATGCTTAATAACAGTTTCTTCTCTATAGCTGGACATGCTCTATACTGTTTCACTCTATCTTCGCTGTCCTTACCTAACCCTGGCCACCAAAACTAGCTTTTGACAAGACTTTTTGTCAAACTCATCTTAAAGTGTTGATCATGAAGATCACTGCCTTTCAGGGATTATAATTCTGACTCCCCACTGTTTCGGCACCTGGAGCTAATACACAGTCAATTCCAGCCCCATGTGCCCCGGAGTCACAACACAAGTGAATTAACCAATAATTCTTGTAAAAATACTCAAAACCTTTGGCCCTTAACTGCCCAAAAATTACAGTCACCAGGTTTGTAACTATAAAACGATTACTGTTTATTTATAACAAGAACCACCAGGAGATATGCAGTAAATGTAACTGGTTAAGGACAAACTAATACCTACGACCCACTTTAACTGCCCCACCCACTACCATTGAAGCCACCAGCTAACCACCCCCTGGGCTGCAATTGTCCAACTCACTAACACTGTGCGTTATCTGTCCACACGCCCCTCCCCCCAGGAGAACATTGCTTAGAATTGCTGGGAGAGGGAACAAGCTGGAGAAGGATTGACGGACCTGCGGCCCGTCACCACAGTGTAACAGAGAGCACTGGACGTAGCTGGTGGGCCTAGAGAAAGGGCAGTCGACATCGGGTGAGGAAGTAGGACCCTGCTGAGTTGCGGTTCCCCATGGCACTTGTGTCACTCCCCCACCACCACCCCTCCACCAACCCCCTCGCCCACACCATCCCCACACCCACCACTCAACCCCACTTCCCCATTCATCCACCACCACCCCTCTTCCCCCACCCCACACCACCCCAATTCCCCACATAGCCCCACGACCCCACTCCCGCCAGAAATGCAAACATGTGCCTTGCCCTGGGTCACGCAGGAGCACTTGGTGATGGCGTGGGCCCTTCTGGTGTCCCCAGACCCCAACCACAACTCCAAGTGGAGAGCAGCGAAGACGGGGACATGGACAGGAGCCCTCGACTTGCATCACATGACACCCCGGAGCTAAAGTCTGGGGAAGACACCAAGTTTCCATCACAGTTTTTTCCAACACCTACCACCATTCTAGAGACACTTGCCTTGGTTGGGCACTTTAGGGCAGAGGCTCCAGGGATACTATCTGGTACGCACCACACACATGCTGTGGTACAACAGGTGGAGGTAGGAAACCCCCCCCCCCTCCCAGGGTGTGGACAGTAGGAGAGTGGGCCGACCCCAGGAACTAGCTGGCATCCAGATAGATTTTGGGATTCAGGAACGGACAGTCCTATCAATTGTGGAGATGCTGTCACAGAGCGAGGAACTGTATGAGGGTTGTCACCAAGCATCCAGTGCCTGCTTGCGCAATGGAAGAGGTCCAATCACGTGCAGGAGCAGAAGGTGGTGCCAGCCATACATGCCACCCAGGTTAACACCACAGGGTGACGTCCATGGTGGAGGCCTCAGGGGCGAAGGTTTCAGCCATAGGTCAAGATGTCCAAAGCCTGGGAAATTTGTGCATGCAGCGGCTGAGGCCCAGGACAGGGCTGCCCTGTCTCAGGCAGCCATGTATCAGAGCCACCTGGGCTTTGCAGCGTCACTCCAGAACGTGACCCAGTCACAGCGGGTCATCACTGGGAACATTGGCGGCATTGCCCGGGTGCTGGCCGACATGGCATAGCCACAGAGGGGGGTGGCGCAGTCACTGGCTGATGTGGCACAGACCCAGAAGGTGGTGGCACAGTCATTGGGTGATGTGGCATAGTCCCAGAGGGAGGTGGTCCACTCTCTATACTCCATGACTGCAAGAATGGAGACTCTATTCGAGACGAGAGCGGGCTTCCAGGACTGGCAGCACCAGGTGTCGGGAGAGCCTCAGGGGTATTCTCCGCTCGCACCCCCGTCCCACGGATTAGCCCGGGAGACGTTGGGTATCCCAAGGGAGGTGGCGAGCTTCCTTCCCTTTTTGTTACTGAGTCCTTCCTTATATTTACCTTATGATCCCTATATATTCTTACACTACCACCTGGCTTAATAATAATCTTTATTATTATCACAAGTAGGCTTACATTAACATTGCAATGAACTTACTGTGAAAATCTTCCAGTCACCAATACTCCAGCGCCTGTTCGGACACACTGAGGGAGAATTCAGAATGTCCAATGCACCTACTACCACTGTGTTGGCAGCCCAATTACTCTGTTCTATATAAAGATCAAGGTGGGATTTAGTGACCAACCCGCCATGTGTTTTTCAGCGTCGAATGCAGTCGCCAGCAGGGTTTACCGACCTAGCCATTGTCGATGGAATTTCCCAGTGACTTCACCCCTCTTTGCTGGGAAGCCCGTGCGCTGGCATGGGACCAGAATATCCTGCTGGCACGTACAGCTGGTAGATCTCGCCCACTGCTCTCAGTTTCAAAACCTTTTCAGTTCTTGCTCTCGTTTCTCTTTTACAGTATATGGCACTGGATGAGGCCTGCGTTATACTGGTCCTGCATTCCTCTGAACCCATACATTGGCCTTATGGCCTTGAAATGGTTTGCCAGTTTCACTACACACCTGAGGGCACTTGGTGATCATATTGCCTTGCGTAGTTTCTACATGAAAAAACCTCATTCCAATTGAACTTAAGTGTTGTTAACCAGTTTCTTCCTAACACGGTTGGTCACCCTTCACCATAATGATGGACAATTTTGCACATTGCCACAGGAACTGACACAGTTCCCAATATGGGAATCCTTTTTTCCTCCATAACTTGTAATTCTATCTAAGATTTCTTCCATTGATCATGACCCAATTTTTCATGGCATAGTGATTCAGGAATCAAGCTGATGATGCACTCATGTCAACCTCCAATTGTTTCGAAGGTCCATTCAACATTATTCAGACTACGACAAATTTCCAATAGACATCCTTGTTCTTAGGATTGTATGGCCCTCAACAAACCCTCGTCAACCTTGTGCTATTTGAAATCCATGTTCAGTGCTGTTTCCTGCGATATTCTTTTGCCATACCTTGGCACGATGACCCTTCTTCTTGTTGTTGTAGCACTCTTTCCTCACAAATGGAAAATCCTGTACCCAATGATGGTCCAGTGGCAGGACTTTTTAGTACCTCTCACACTACTAGCTGCTGCTGTCAGGGCCTTCTGCTTACACTGAGATGCAAATTATTTACTTCAACAGATGACTAACAGTTGTTAAATCTTGCCTCTCCTGAGTCACATTCCACCATGTCCATGGACTGTGCTGTTTGTGAAGCAATGTCAAAAGTAAAATTTGGCAATGTCATCAACTTACCAAGAATGCATACACTTTTTAAATCGCACACTAATCTGTCCCACAGTGTTCTCACAATTACAATGGGTGGGTCGTCGGGCAGGTGTCAGGAGGGTCACGGAGTGGTCAGTAACGCCGTTTCCACGGTGGTCCTGATCTCAGGGGAAGCGCCCAACCTGGCGCCACTTCCAAGGCTTCTCTCAGTGCGGTAAATGTGAACTGCGGTAAAGTTCCGAAGGGCAAGTAACTTGGAGAATGTTATTGTCGAATAGCACACTTTCACTCTCGGTGAAGGTATGGTGCTGAACTGATGTTTAGGCGGAAGCTGAGGTTAAAGAGAGCAGTCCCTTCCATCACTGTTTAGCACAGGGCTAAATTGCTGGCTTTGAAAGCAGACCAAGGCAGGCCAGCAGTTCGATTCCCGTAACAGCCTCCCCGAACAGGCGCCGGAATGTGGCGACTAGGGGCTTTTCACAGTAACTTCATTCAAAGCCTACTTGTGACAATAAGCAATTTTCATTTCATTTCACTGTTCACCATGTCAGCTCAGACCCCCATGCCATTGTCCCCCTTTTGCAGCGTGTCATTGGGTTTCTGCTCGCACTGCACCAAGTTGCAGCAAGGCTTTTATCCTGTTGCGTTGCTCCACAGCCATGCACCTTATTGAAAGTTTTAATGTCAACTGAGCACCAACAGAATGATGGAAGCAAGAGGAAAGCAGCAAACATTAAACAAGAAATAACTGCTCACAGGGGCGACACCGGCTTTTTCATTCCTTTATTCACAGCCAGACAGCCAGAACAAGTGCAGAGTTCGCGAAAAGCCCAACGGGCAAGACATTGGGTGATGCCTTAATAGTGGCTAAAGTTACAACATCAGTTCCAATAAAGCCTTTAAGGATAGACAAATGGAAGAAATTGAAAGTAGAATAGTACAAAAAAATCATTTTGAAGTAAACATGATGGAACAACTATTGTCTACTCGTGATGAATTTGATGTGGCTAAATCATTTTTATTTTTTGTGACAATGGAAACTGGTACTGTTGAGGACAAACTCCTTTTGAAGTTTTGTGTCCAAAAGCAATGTCTGAGCGAGATGCTTGATTTATATGTCATTATGCAAACTAGATTCAAAGTATTGGATGTTGGAGTTTCCAGCCTCTTCATCAGAGGTTTTAGCAAGACCAGTCATTGGAGAGAGGATGTGATGCTTTTAGATTCAATCAAAAAAATGATTAACCCATCACCAAGGAATTACAAATAGATCATTTTTTCGACACTCTGGCATAAAGAACTACACACTGCTTGGAGGTTATTTAAAGATATGGAAGGCATAAACCTAAAACCAAATGAGGATACCTTACTCGCAGTTTTTTTTTTTAAAATGTTTTTATTGGGTTTTTGAACAAATTATATTTGCCGTTATGTACACAGGATATAATAGAAGAGAAGGGCACATACCCACAAATCGCAAAAGGAAAGAAAAAAAAGGTAACAACACGAGAGAAATACAAAATTAATTATTTACACACATAAGTAGGCATCTTTTTGTGTGTGTGTGTGTGGGGGGGGGGGGGGGGGGCGGGGAGGAGGTAGATATACATTTGGGTGACGGAGAGACAATTATGGAGGGCAATACTCGAATGGGTCTGGTGCCGGTGTTGCCCCTCGCTTCTCCCGGATGGATCTCGCTGCCGTTGTCGTCTGTTATAGGCGAGGCTTTTCAGGACCCCAAAATGTATCATGAAGTTCAACCTACATCTCCCTTTAATGGATTTGTTGCTTTTTCGAGCACACGGCTTTTTCCCTAGGTGTGGGATTACAATTATGGACACGTGGGTTTTTAAACACAAAACACTGTTTATTCCATGAACTCAACTTAACATCTTAAATAAACATTGGATCTCTTAACACCTCTTACTTCAAAGATAACTCAGAAAATATTGCAACAGTAAATACTTCCTCAAAATGTTCCGTCAAACTTCCAAGAGACTTAACACCTTTAAACAGTAGCACATCAGGTTAAAGGTTTTATATATTATCTGTAGAACGGCAGCGATACATTAGCTTTGTTGATTTCAGCCTCCAGCACCTTGCTTTTCTTCGTGCAGCTCTCTGGAAGCCCACAGACACACCCAAACTGCTTTCTCAAACCTGGCTTTCTACTTTTTAATCAGCTCACAGCAAAACAGCCAGGCACTTTTAAACTGCTCTCAGCAAAACCAGCCAGGTTCTTTTCAAAACTGAAACTAAAAACCTGCAAAACACAGACTGCAAAATGGCTGAACTGAGCTGAGCCCACCCACTCTCTGACATCACTGTTTTCTTAAAGGTGAATTGCTTACACATCCATTTCTTAAAGGCACTCTTGCATGACACATCTCATGCTCACTTCCGCTTCCGCCGGCCCTCACACCTTCCGCCTGTATTCTCCTTTTTCTCTGCCTCCCCCCTCCCACCCCCACCCCACCTCTTTGGCTCTCCTCTCTTGTTCCCTGTCTCTTCCCTCTTCCCCCCCTCCCCCCACCTCCGCCACCTCCCTCCTGCCTCCGCCCCTCCCCCATGGTTCGCCTTTCCTTCCTCTTAGATTTAGCTGCTCCCCCCCCCCCCCCCACCCCCCTCTCCAGTCTATCTCTCCCTCTCATGCTTTGGCTACTTTCTCCTGGATCTTGGATACCTGGCTATTCTTCTGCTTGTTTGTTGGTCACAAACAGGTCCAGGAACAATTGGGTGAATGGCTCCCACGTTCTGTGGAAGCCGTGGTCTGACCCTTGGATGGCAAATTTAATTTTCTCCATTTGGAGAGATTCTGAGAGGTCGGACAGCCAGTATACAGCTTTGTGAGGACCGCCAGGCGAACAGGGTTCTATGGTGGGCGATCAGGGAGGCAAAGGCAAGGGCGTCTGCCCTCCTCCCCAGGAATAGATCTGGCTGGTCTGAAACCCCGAAGACCGCCACTTTCGGGCATGGCTCCACCCTCACCCCCACCGCCTTGGACATTGCCTCGAAGAAGGCTGTCCAGTACTCCACAAGTCTGGGGCAAGATCAGAACATGTGGCCGTGGTTGGCCGGGCCTCCTTGGCACCGTTCACATCTATCCTCCGCGTCCGGGAAGAACCTACTCATACGGGTTCTTGTTAAGTGGGCTCTATGTACCACTTTTAGTTGCGTCAGGCTGAGTCTTGCACACGTGGAGGTGGAGTTGACCCAATGCAGTACTTCGCTCCAGAGTCCCCACCCTATTTCGATCCCCAGGTCCTCCTCCCACTTCATTCTCGTTGCGTCCAGTACAGTGTCGGCCCTTTCTACCAGTCGGTCATATATGTCGCTACAGTTTCCTTTACCTAGTATGCTTGCGTCCAGTAACTCTTCCAGTAATGTCTGCCGTGGCGGTTGTGGGTATGTCTTGTCTCCTTTCGTAGGAAGTTTTTTAGTTGCAGGTAGCTTAGCTCGTTCTCCCTGGCTAGCTGGAATTTCTCCGTCAGTTCGCCCATTGTTGCGATTCTGCCGTCCGTTTATAGGTCCCTGACTGTCAGTGTCCCTCCGTCCTGTCCCCATCTTTTGAAGGTGGTGTCAGTCAGTGCTGATGTGAACCTATGGTTGTTGCAGATGGGAGCTTTGTCTGACATTTTGGTCAGGCCAAATTGCTGCCGTAGTTGGTTCCAGGACTGGATGGTGGCTATTACCACCGGGCTGCTGGAGTGTTTTTTGGGTGGGGATGGGAGTGCCACCAGGGCGAGGGTCCGGAGGGAGGTCCCCTAACAGGAGGCCTCCTCCACACGCACTCACTCGGCTTCTGGCTCCTTGATCCATCCCCTTATTCGCTCGGCCGTCGCCGCCCAGTGGTAAAATTGTAGGTTTGGGAGGGCTAGCCCCCCCCCTGGATTTTGTTTTTTGTAAGACCTTCTTTGGGATCCTAGCATTTGAGTCGGGCTTGCTTAAACGGCAGTCCCGTTAGTGCTGCCCCACCTACCTGTGGATGTACCGGGAAGATCTCGCTTTTGCTCATGTTGAATTTGTAGCCCGAGAAGGCGCCAAACTCTTTCAGGAGCGCGATGATTCCGTCCATGGTGCTTTGTGGGCCCGAAATGTAGAGGAGCAGGTCATTTGCATCGGGTGAGACTCTGTGCTCTCTGCCGCCCCTTCGGATCCCCCTCCAGCTTTTTGCTGCTCTGAGCGCAATTGCTAGTGGCTCGATTGCCAGAGCAAACAGCAATGGGGACAGTGGGCACCCTTGTCTGGTGCCCCTGTGCAGCTGGAAGTATCGGGAGTTGGTGTTGTTTGTCCGTACGCTCGCCATGTGCGGTGAACCACTGTAATTGGAGATGTAAGGTAGGACCTGCACTACAGGTTCGCCGGTAGCTCCTGCCAGCTGGCTCTGCCCACGGAGAACTGTATAAATATGCATGACCTCCAGTGCCCTGCCATTTTGCCAGCTGCAGCAGGAGGCCACGCATCTGCCTGTAATAAAGCCACAGTTGTACCCAACTTTAGTCTTTGTGCAATTGATCGTGCATCACCATGGGAGCATTGTGTTGGAGTTTTACCCAGGAGATGAACCCTGTTCCAAGACCGAACTGCTCCAGTACCTTTATGAGGTATTTCCATTTGACTCTGTCGAAGGCCTTTTCTGCATCTAGGGAGACGATCACCTCTGGTGTTCTCCCCCCGGATGGGGTCATTATCACGTTCAGCAGGCGTCTAATGTTCAAAGTAAGCTGTCTACCTTTGACAAAGCCTGTCTGGTCCTCTGCGACCACCTCTGGCACGCAGTCTTCTAGCCTTTTGGCTAGAATCCTGGCCAGTGTTTTGGCATCTGCATTCAGCAGTGAGATGGGTCTGTATCTTTCTTAGGTATTGTGGTGTTGGGTGCTCTGGTGCACAGATGAGCCAACACAGTTGTATGTGGTACAAGTCTATTTTATTTTAACTCTTTTATACAGTTCGTTCTGGATACTCTGCACGTGCTGTCTTCCTGAGTGTGTCGCGTAGCAGGTCTGTCCTTGTCCTTGTCTCCAGCTAATACTGACCACCAGGTGTCGTGTTTGTGCTTTTATATCTTTCTGTGATTGGTTGTGGTGTTGTGTGTTCTGATTTGTCTGTTAGTGTGTCTATCATGATGTGTGTGTTTGAATATCATGACATCCCCCCTTTTTACAAAGATATGTGCCTACGTGGTTATAAATATGATCGTGTCGTGAGTGCATCTAAGAGTGTGTGTGTGTGTTGTGTACAGCGTGTGTATATGACGTAACTATTTACATGGGGCGATGTCGGGTGCGTCACACTAACAAGGTTGTACCATAACAAAACATGAATGCGAGAAAAATAAACTTGAACAGTGGTCCGCTCAGACGATATCTGGAACGATAAACAACAACAGGTTATAATACAGAAGTGTTTGACTTTTTGAACGTATGACCAGCGTTATAAGTCCAGTCTAATGGGTGACCGCCTCAAGAATAGGCTGGTCCTCAAGCCGGTTCAGCTGTGGAGATTTGGGTTCACACTGGCTCACCTTGGACTGTTGGAGGTGATGCTGTTGCCGAAGTCTCTACTTTTCCATTTGTTGTACTTCGTGCAGTGCTTGGTTTTTCATTCGTGCAAATATAACAGTCAACATCTTTGTTAGTGTTGCCTTGACTGTAGTTTGGATTACTAAGTTTTTTTGCTGGCCAGGTGTATATTGTAGCGCGTTCTAACAGCCTGTAACACAGTTCCTTCGTGTATTTCTATGTGCTGAGATGTTACTGTAGTTAGTAAGGCCTTAATTATCTGCAACTGAACACCTTCGTCGGTTTGTGGTCCTTGAGAACAACCACATATTGTCTCTATAATTCTATCAATTAATTTCTGTAAACAGTCAGATGATGTGCTGACTATGCGGGGACATTTCGACTGGCATGCCAACTCAAAAGGGAGAAAATACTTGTCTGCTTCAATAAAGTTTGCCCTGGATTTGACAGGTGGCAAGGTCCCAGAAACAGCCTTAGCTTCTGCATGGGGAGGATTTTAGCTGCTGTGGCCTGGTCACGGGTGGCGATGGAAGGGGCATGATCCGTGGCATCTCCACAAAGTCATCCTTGGGAACCAGTGGAGGATCCGGCGTGTGCGTACGGTTCAGTTGTGAGCGTGGAAGGCGGCGCAAAGCTCGCTGATTGCGCCTACGCCCCAATCCATCCGCCCTGCATGCCAGGAACAAGGTGGAGTCTTTTTTCTTTTTATGTTTGTGGTGGACGGCATCTTGTAGCCGATGGGTCGTTGCCATTGAAGAAGTACCATCACTAATATCATGCAAGGCGATGACTGTGCCAGACGTGGAAGTTGGCCGAGACCGTGCACGCTGGTTCCAGCCACCTTCTGTGCCGGAAGGGCGACTCCGCAGAGAAACGTCGAAGCATGTCGCCTTGAAGAGAGAATTGTTGCTCGCATCAACGTCTGGCGATGGTGCGAATTGGTGTGTCTGTCTTGGACCGCCGGTGCTGGTCGCCACTGCCGACCCAGTGGGACTGCCACGCGATCCATTCCCTGTCGCCGTGGCATCCGCCGACACCCTGAGTGTGCCATCACCGAGGCCGCAACACCGCCTGTCCGGAGCAAGGTCTGGCGTGCGCGAATCAGAGTCGGCGCTTGGCTGCTCCCCATCTGGAGTCCGGTCTGCCTTCCGTCGATGCTCCCCGTCCGGAGTCCCAACAGGTTCACTGGAGGCAGCCGAGATTCCCTGAAGCTGCACTTCTGGAGTCGGAACATGCAGGAATGCACCGACCAGTGGAGAGGCTCGAGCCATCGAGGGTGGAAGCGGTGCGCCGCCACCGCAGTCGTCAGTGGTCCCACCGTGATCGTCGAGTGCCTCGGTACGCACTAGGCGAGGTCTGTCACCTTGCACCTTTTGCATGGGAAGTGGGATGCTGTCGTCACTCGTCTCACATCCCGTGGATAGATCCTCATTAGCAGCTTGCTGTTCACTAGGGTTGGGTAAATTGTCAGAGTTTTCATCTGGTGGTGCACACCATGTCGGTGGACTGTCATTGTCTTGCCGTTGTCCTTCATTTGGACTTTTCTTCTCAGGTGCCTCATATGTATCTTTGTCTAATGTACATGCCTTCATGGTCTCTGGGTCTGATTTTGCTGGGACTGGCATGGTCACAGTCTCTCTTTTACTGTTCTCAATTGCCCACATTATACTCCCCATACATAACTGCTTAATCACTGGGGTTAGTGTGGTTAAACATACAGGTAATTTCTTTAGCAAATCCTCAGTATCCTTCTGTGACCGTGCAGCATTATTAATCTCTGTTCGGCTACAGTGATTCTGAAGGTCAGCGCATGAACCTTTTTCCTTCTGGCTTGGAAGAGGAGATTTCTTTGGCTTGTCTTCAGTTGGGCTTGAACAGTCATCAGCGCTGTGCCCTTCATTGTAGCATGAGAGACCGTCATGGTCATGCTGCTGTGCAGTGGAGCATGGTAGGCTGTCATAGCCTTCGCGCTGTTCACGTGAGCATGGCAGACTTGCATAGTCTGCCGCTGGTTGGTCAGGAGAGGTTGCTAGACCCTCATGGTCTTGTTCCTGCAAGGACTGCGCATCGGAGTCAAGCGTTTCTTCTATCGTGGAAGCTGTCCACGAGCTCTCTGTGGAGGCTTGTGACACTGGAGTCACTTCTTATTCGTGCAAGGACTGCGCGCTGGAGTCTTGCGTTTCTGCAATTGTGGAGTCTTTCCACGAGCTTGCTGTGGAGGCTTGTGACTCTGGAGTCACTTCTTGTTCGCGCAAGGACTGCGCTCTGGAGTCTTGCGTTCCTTCTATCGTGGAGTCTGTCCACAAGCTCACTGTGGAGGCTTGTGACTCTGGAGTCACTTCTTGTTCATGCAAGGACTGCGCTCTGGAGTCTTGCATGCCTTCTTTCATAGAGTAGGGAACGCTGAGCGGGACGTGGACCACGCTCTGTGTGGCAGCAGGCCGCTCTCTGTGGGCTTGCACCGCTCTGTTAATGTCAGGCTGCAGCATCATCCTGCACTGATAAGTTGGGACGTCATATCTGCTGGGTTGAAGATCTTCAAATCCGAAAAATGAATCCGCATCTGCGTCGGATTCAATGTGAGGGTCGCCAATGAGCAACACGAAAGGTTCGTCCGAGTCATAGTCGTATAGGACCACGGAGCTATCATTGGGCTCGCGAGGTCCGGAAACACTGTAAAGATCGTCATCGAAGTATTCGAGGTCGGAATCATCGGCATGTGCGTAGGTAACTGCTTGTTGGAGGGTTCTTCGGAGGTCAAATTCATCTCCTGGGTCAATTTGCGGCAATGTGCTGTCATTCCAGGTGAGGGAAGGTTGTTTTACAGCTTTAACAGATTTTTGTTTTTTTGATTTGGGACGTTTCCCTTTTAAATTGGATTTGGGACGTTTCCCCTTTAAATTGGTGCGGTCTGGGGCCTCTGACATCCTGACGCTCGGTATGTAGCACATAGGAAGCGATTGCGCATGCGCAGATCGCTGTTCCTTTACCGATGGCCGTTTTCTTGACTGCGCATGCGCAGCATCTCGCGCATGCGCAAACGAATCTTCCGGTTCTGCGCACTGCTCGCGCAACTGTGCTAGCGTGATACATTTAGCAAGATGGCCGCTGACCTCGACCCAGCCCTCTCTCAGGCCCGGGATTTCGGCCTCTGGGAATTCGGGCTCCGGGATCCCGGCCACGAGGTGAGTACTGCCGCTTTTCTTACCTTTACTTGCCGATTGGATTGCGTTTTCTTCCCAGTACTTGGAGAATTTGTCCAGGACTGCCTGGTAATCGTACCTTTGCTGCCTCCTGAAGAACCTGAACCTTGTGAATATTTCTCTTGCCCTTGCACCGGCGATGGTGAGGAGAAATTCAATTTTTTTGCTATCATCCAGGTCTTGGAGTTCAGCTGCCACCAGGAACAATTCGAACACTTGCCGGAATCGCCGCCAGTTTTCGCGGAGATCGCCGTGGCACTGGAGCGGCTGCGGAACCGGGAGCTCTATCATTTTGCCTGGGCACTGCTGGTTGTCTGTGTACACTGAGGTATGCCGGCAGGTATCGATCCACTCCTGTACCATGTGGTGTTGGGTGCTCTGGTGCACAGATGAGCCAACACAGTTGTATGTGGTACAACTCTATTTTATTTTAACTCTTTTATACAGTTCGTTCTGGATACTCTGCACGTGCTGTCTTCCTGAGTGTGTCGCGTAGCAGGTCTGTCCTTATCCTTGTCTCCAGCTAATACTGACCACCGGGGGTCGTGTCTGTGCTTTTATATCTTTCTGTGATTGGTTGTGGTGTTGTGTGTTCTGATTTGTCTGTTGGTGTGTCTATCATGATGTGTGTGTTTGAATATCATGACAGGTATCAGCGAGATTGAGGCCTGTGCTAGCGTTGGTGGCAGTGTGCCCTTAGCCAGCGGGTCTGTGAACATCTCCCGCAGGTGCGGGGCCAGTGCTGCTCCAAATGTTTTGTAGAAGTCCGCCGGGAACCTGTCTGGTCCCGGCGCCTTCCCCGCCTGCATGCAGCTAATGCTGTCCATGATCTCTCCCAGTGCTAGAGGTGCTTTCAGGCCCCGTTTTCTGCCCTCCCCCACGACTGGAATGTCCAGTCCATCAAGGAACTGTTTCATCCTGGACTCCCCCATTGGGGGCTCTGAGGTGTACAGCCCTTGGTAAAAGGCCCTGACGGTTTTGTTGATCTTATCTGGTTCTGTTTCTAACGTGCCTCTAGTATCCCTGATTTGTGCAATTTCTCTGGTGGCTACCTGCTTCTTACTAGCATTATTTGATTGTGACAAGTCATTTTGTGATGATCAGTATGAAAATAAGGTGATGTATATCCTTTCTTACCTGAGAGACAATCAGATTTATCCTGGGGAACATTTAATGCACAGCATTCATTCATGGTTTGATAGATAAATATTTAGTTACAATGCCCTTTTTCAAAGTTCTGCACTGTAGGGACTCTATGATTCAATGTACAGCCGCTACAAGCTTTTACATCGAGTATGGCAGCCACTGCCACTTTTTAAAGTGGAAATAAATAAGGCTGTGTGGAGTCTTCCAGCCAGAAGAGTGTAAAAGCACCCCTCACCTCGGCCCCAGGTGAGTGTGCCCCCTGCTCCCCCTGGGCCGCCCTCGCCATCCCCCCAGGCAGAGGACCGGACCGTGCGCTGCAGTGTCACGGCCGCATGCAGGGATGGTCCGGATAGATGGTGGTACTGTGGCCATGGGTCAGACATTGTCCAACGATGTGGAGCCAGGAGCTCATCGCAGTGCGGGTCGTCATCATCCTCCATGGCCTGCAATAGACACGCTTCCACCGGCGACCGTGTGAGACCAGCCCGTCGTGCCGCAAGTGGATCTGCAATGGAGGGGTGGTGTGATTGCGGGTGGCGTGGGTGTAGTTGGTGGGTGGGCGGGTGGGGGGGGGTAAGGGTGTTGGTGCTGGGTGGGTGAGGGTGTTGGTGCTGGGTGGGTGAGGGGGGTTGAGGGTGGTCAGATGTTGCCATGGTCTGCGGTAAGTGGCCATACTCGCCGATTCTCACGCCCCTTAGTCAGTGAGCGGCTATCAGCCTGTCCCGTGCCCGCTGGCCCAGCCAGTAATGGTGGGCAGCCACCCGCACATGTCCAGCTCGTCTGGCCTGACCATTGCCCCATCCCCCTTGTCTGGGGAAGACTGCGCCTCTTCCTGCTGCTCCTCCACTCCCCCCCTCCTCTGCCTGCGGCACATTGCCCCTCTGCTGGGCTATGTTGTGCAGGACGCAGCACACCACAATGATGCGGCTGGCCCTATCTGGCGGGTACTGGAGGGCCCCCCAGAGCGGTCCAGGCACCTGAAAAGCATTTTGAGCACGCCAAAGCACCTCTCTATCAACCCCCTGGTCACTGCATAGGCATCGTTGTAGCAGTTCTCCGCATCAGTCTGTGGCCTCCGTATAGGCATCATCAGCCACGACCGCAACGGGTAACCCCTGTCGCCCAGCAACCAGCCCCTCAGTCGGGGGTGGGCGTCCCTCGAACATGCCGGGGATGAAAGACAACACGTATGAGTCATGAACACTTCCCGGGTACCGGGCGCAGACGTGCAGGATAATCATGCAGTGGTCGCAGACCACCTGGATGTTCATGGAATAGGTCCCCTTCCTATTGGTGAACACGACCCTGTTATCTGCAGGTGGCCGCACGGCGACGTGCATTCCATCGATCGTGCCGTGGACCATGGGAAAACCGGCCACGGCAGAGAAGCCCACGGCCCGGGCATCTTGGCTGGCCCGGTCCACAGGGAACCGGATGTAGCGGTCCGCAATGGCATAAAGGGCTTCTGTCACTGCCCGGATGCACTGATGCCTGCGAGATGCCGGACAGGTCCCCACTCGGCGCCTGGAATGACCCCGTGGCATAAAAGTTCAGGGCCACCGCAACCTTGATGGACACGGGGAGAGGGTGTCCTCCCCCAATGCCACGCGGTGCCAGGTGTTCCAGCAGGTGGCAGATGTGTGCCATGGTTTCCTGACTCATCCAAGTCTCCTCCTGCATTCCCAGTCCGTGAGGTCCTGGTACAAATAACGGGGCCGGTACACACAGGGCCTCCTCTGGCCTCTCCATCGCCGTGGCGCCACAACGTCCTCCTCCCTCTCCTCGTGCTCCTCCTCCTCTTCGTGCTCCCCCTGCTCCTTCTCCTCCTCCTCCTCGTCCTGTCGGGTGGGTGGCCCTCCAGCCTGGGCGGCTGCCGCCTGCTCCTCTATGGCAACCTGCGCCGCCTCTCTGGCGGGGGGCGGGGAGAGTGCCGGGGAGGGGGGCGAGAGCAAGGGAGGTTGTCCGCCTGGCCAGGTGCCATCCTCCAACAGTCGCACCCTTGCAGCCCATGGCACCTGGCTGCAGGGGGGGGGGAACGACAACGTGTCATCATTGCCCGTACCAACCCCCCCCCGCAGCCAGGTGCCATGGGCTACAAGGGTGCAATTGTTGGAGGATGGCACCTGGCCAGGCGGACGACCTCCCTTGTCCTCGCCCACCTCCCCGGCACTCTCCCCGCCACTATGCCCCCCCTCCCCTGCACTCTCCCCCTCCCCGTCACTCTCTCACACACACACCCTCCCCGGCACTCGCACTCACCCCCCCTTCCCTGGCACTCTCCCCCCCTCCCCGGCACCCGCATTCACCCCCCCTCCCCGGCACACGCACTCTCCCCCCCTCCACGGCACTCGCACTCACCCCCCCTCCCCGGCACTCTCCCCCCCCCCCTCCTCCCCGGCACTCTCCCCTCCTTCCCGGCACTCTCCCCCCTCCCCAGCACTCGCACACACACACCCTCCCCCGCACTCTCCCCCCCTCCCCGGCACTCGCACTCACCCCCCCTCCCCGGCACCCTTCCCCACTCCCCAGCACTCTCCCTCCCCTCCCCGGCACTCAGCCCCCTCCCCGGCACTCGCTCTCACCCCCCACCTCCTCCCCGGCACTCTCCCACCCTCCCCGGCACTCACTCTCCCCCCCTCCCCGGCATTCGCTCTCACCCCCCCTCCCCGGCACTCGCTCTCACCCCTCCTCCCCGGCGCTCACAACCCCTCCCCGGCACTGTCCCCCCCTCCCCGGCACTCACTCTCACCCCCCCCTCCCCGGCACTCACCCCCCTCCCCAGCACTCACTCTCACCCTCCCCTCCCTGGCACTCACCCCCCCTCCCCGGCACTCGCTCTCACCCCCCCTCCCCGGCACTCACCCCCCCCTCCCCGGCACTCAACCCCCCTCCCCGGCACTCACTCTCACCCCCCCCTCCCCGGCACTCACCCCCCTCCCCGGCACTCGCTCTCACCCCCCCTCCCCGGCACTCTCCCCCCCTCCCCAGCACTCACCCCCCCTCCCCGGCACTCACCCCCCTCCCCGGCACTCTCTCTCACCCCCCCCTCCCCGGCACTCACCCCCCTCCCCGGCACTCGCTCTCACCCCCCCTCCCCTGGCACTCTCCCCCCCTCCCCGGCACTCACCCCCCCTCCCCGGCACTCACTCTCACCCCCCCACCCCGGCACTCACTCTCACCCCCCCTCCCCGGCACTCACTCTCACCCCCCCTCCCCGGCACTTGCTCTCACACCCCCTCCCCGGCACTCTCGCCCCCTCCGCGGCACTCTCCCCCCCTCCCCGGCACTCACCCACCCTCCCCGGCACTCACTCTCACCCCCCCTCCCCGGCACTCACCCCCCCTCCCCGGCACTCACCCCCCCTCCCCGGCACTTTCCACCCCTCCCCGGCACTCACCCCCCCTCCCCGGCACGCGCTCTCACTCCCCCTCCCTGGCATTCGCTCTCACCCCCCCCCTCCCCGGCACTCAACCCCCCTCCCCGGCACTTGCTTCCCCCCCCCCCACACCGGCACTCGCTCTCATCTCCCCTCCCCGGCACTCGCTCTCACTCCCCCTCCCCGGCACTCGCTGTCACTCCCCCTCCCCAGCACTCGCTCTCACTCCCCCTCCCCGGCACTCGCACTCACCCCCCCTCCCCGGCACTCTCCCCCAGCCACCCCCCCACAGAGCCCTAGCCCCTCCTTCCCCAGCCCCTCCCCCCTCCCCAGCCCCCTCTCCCCCAGCCCCCCTCCCCAAGCCCCCTCTCCCCCAGCCCCCCCCCCACAGCAACCCCCCCCCCCACATTCCCCCCCCATCCCCCCCCCCTCCCCCATACTCACAGACTGCAGCCACGCCGTCACTTCTCCTGCGGCCACCCCCCACGCCGTGACCTACCTCCACGCTATACGGCGTCAACCATCAGCACTGGTTGACGCCGTTACATAGGTGTTTTGATTGGAGTTCGGCGCATCCGGCCGGGAGAATACGGACAGCCCAGGGGTCCATAATGTCGCACCGGCCCTCGCCATTCTCCGAGGTGGGCGGCGCAATTGACGCCTCGCCGACTTTTCAGCGTTCGGAGACTTCGGGAGACAGCGGGGCTGGATTCACGCCGCCCCCCGGCGATTCTCCGACCAAGCAGGGGATCGGAGAATCCCGCCCCTTGAGCCATGGTTTTATCAATTGTACCAGTCCAAATAAGGATGCAAAGTCCATGTGTGTTATATGCAGCTAAGTACTGGCAAATGAGAAGGAAAGTTTCAAATTTTGAAAGAAAAATGGTGGGTGAAAAATTCCTTTTGAGCTTCCGACCCCAGAGTCAGTTATTGACTTGCAGCTGACTCCAAATAAGTAGATTACGCTGCTGTAGCTAACCTGTAATACCACATTAAAAGCATGTAAAAAGCCCATGAGGCTTTTAGCATTCTGGTGTAGCATCTCCCAGGAGTATCCAGTGCTGAGTAAAACAAGCATTTTGTTGCTATTGTCCTTCATGAGGAACTCCTTCATGAGGTTGGATTTTCTGGTTTCATAAAGATGAAGATGGCACAAAAGAACTGGCTGAAGTCTGCACCTGATATGTACATTTCCCTCTCTTTCTTTGAACCTGATTCAAGTGAGATCATGAGAACCAATCAGGCTCCACTTTCACATTAAGGGTAAGTGTGGCGTGTATCACGAAGGTCAATCAACATGGGTTGTGAAGGGCAGCCGGCATGAGACCCAAAGGTGGGCCAGTTGGCAAAAGTGGGTCCCGGGAAAAATAGTTTGAAAAACATTGCAATAATACATATTGATGCACCCACTTTTACAAGCAACCTTTTTTCTAAAATCAGATTTTTAAGTCTAATTCACAGCAAAAAAAGAGCCTCACAATTCCTCCACTGGTTTGCCAGAAGCTTCTGCATCCAAAACTGTTCAGCTTGTGAATCCAAAATCCTGTCCTCATTGGCGGATTGTGATATCTTTGCAGGACAGGAAAGAGACAGTGTGCCACATAGAAAGCGAAGTACCAACTGAAACTAGTTTAATCCGGTTTACTTATATATGCGTACACACACAAATGACCACAATAGAGTCCTATTACAATTTACCATACCTTCAAGAAATAATATTGAGATAATTTACTTACTGTACACACAAACAGTTTTTTTATGTACTCTCAGATGCATGTGCACTAGATAGTAATCATTTCACAACATTTACATGCTTCTTACTTCAATCCAATACCAAGGTTCTTGGCCCGTATTCCCAGGTACTTCCCCAATGTAATAAATTATTTGAAATGATTTCAGAGGCACTATTATTTGCTGATTTCAACAGTGCTCCCAGCAGCAATGCTAAAAGTGCTATCTATAATATACTTTAGAAACCAACAGTGTTTGTTTCCTGTAATGTTAAATTGTGCTCTTCCCAATCAATATGATAAATATTTTTGGATTTATTTGGCTGTTTAATAAAATAAACCCCCCAAAAATAAATGTACATTTGGGTTAACAAACTGCTGTGCGAACTCAAAACTAAAACCCAGACTGACAGAAGGCTAATTTTAAAACCTCACAGACTGAGATGAGCACTAATCTCAAAGACTAAACTAAATCCAATTTGTTATCCGCAGACTCTAGACACCTTTCATTTAGTTGATTTGTTTTGTCATCCTGCCAGGTATATTTATCTTCAGTGTTTCCAATATTCAGTGTGCTATCCTTCCTAACGCCATAATTCATAATTCATAATCACTTATGGAGGAAACGCACACTTGACCTTAATGATTTCCAATAAGTTTGCTAATATCACTTCAGTACTCATTTTGCTCTACTTTCATGCCTTGTATATATTTGGTGGACAAGAAGAATATTCCGACAGCAGGTATTGCCGATAAATATATAGCATTACAAACTGTGCCGCAGTGTTAAGAACAGTACATGATCTTACTGGGGAAGAATGACAGTTTTCTACATCACAGGTGAGAGGAAAGCGACCAAAGGGATACAAAATTTTGTCTGTCAACCCCACCAGCTTTTTTTTGAGTTAATGAATACTCTATTGTCGAAGAATTTAAAATACAGCCAAGTGCCTGTTAAAATGCACCAGAGGGATCTACAGTAATAACATTGCAAAAAAACCCAAAGAGGATGATTGTGTTTTTTGTTATAAAAATAAGAATTCCAGAAAATAGCTCAGAAAGGAAAACAAGGGCAGCACAGTAGCACAGTGGTTAGCCCTGCAGCCTCACGGCGCCAAGGTCCCAGGTTCGATCCCGGCTCTGGTTCACTGTCCGTGTGGAGTTTGCACATTCTCCCCGTGTTTGCGTGGGTTTCGCCCCCACAACCCAAAGATGTGCAAGCTAGGTGGATTGGCCATGCTAAATTGCCCCTTAATTGGAAAAAATTAATTGGGTACTCTAAATTTATTTTTAAAAAGAAAGGAAAACGAGGCAAAGTGCCTTTAGAATTCTTGTACAAATCTGATGCATTTCTTGCCACATGTTGTCAGTCCCCTCCAGTCCCTCACTCCCCCGCCCGCTCAACCCACTTGTTACACTGCAGTTAAAGTTTGGAGGATTGTTGTACCACAAGTGCTACTTTGAGATCGGTGCCTGCTGATAGATGACGCAAGTTTTACTGCTGGCTTTGTAATGTTCTGTGGCCAGAGAGAATGGAGGTCTGTTCCCTGCTAACATAATAAAGATTCATGATTAAATTTGAAAGGTCATGAATCAAATAAGACATACTTACCTACAAACATTCAAATCAGGAGCAGGAGTAGGCCACTCGGCCCCTCAAGCCTGATCTTGCATTTGATAAGATCTTGATTGATCTGATTGTAACTGAAAATCCACATTTCCACCTCCCCCGATAACTTTTCACCCTCTTGCTAATAAAACAATCCATATTCCTATGCCTTAGAACTATGCAAAGACTCTGCTTCCACTAGCTTGTGAGAAAGAGAGCTCCAAAAATTCATGACCCTCTGAGAGAGAAACTTCTTCTCGTCTCTGCCTTAAATGGCCCCTTATTTTTAAACAGTGACCCCCTCTTTCCAAATTCTCCCACAAGAGGAAACATCCTCTCCACATCCACCCTGTCAAGCCCCCTCAGGATCTTATATTTTGGAAGGGCTAATGCAGGTAGGGAATATACGGTGAATGGTAGAACCCTCAAGAGTATTGAAAGTCAAAGAGATCTAGGAGTACAGGTCCACAGATCACTGAAAGGGGCTACACAGGTGGAGAAGGTAGTCAAGAAGGCATACGGCATGCTTGCCTTCATTGGCCGGGGCATTGAGTATAAGAATTGGCAAGTCATGTTGCAGCTGTATAGAACCTTAGTTAGGCCACACTTGGAGTATAGTGTTCAATTCTGGTCGCCACACTACCAGAAGGATGTGGAGGCTTTAGAGAGGGTGCAGAAGAGATTTACCAGAATGTTGCCTGGTATGGAGGGCATAAGCTATGAGGAGCGATTGAATAAACTCGGTTTGTTCTCACTGGAACGAAGGAGGTTGAGGGGCGACCTGATAGAGGTATACAAAATTATGAGGGGCATAGACAGAGTGGATAGTCAGAGGCTTTTCCCCAGGGTAGAGGGGTCAATTACTAGGGGGCATAGGTTTAAGGTGAGAGGGGCAAAGTTTAGAGTAGATGTACGAGGCAAGTTTTTTACGCAGAGGGTAGTGGGTGCCTGGAACTCACTACCGGAGGAGGTAGTGGAGGCAGGGACGATAGGGACATTTAAGGGGCATCTTGACAAATATATGAATAGGATGGGAATAGAAGGATACGGACCCAGGAAGTGTAGAAGATTGTAGTTTAGTCGGGCAGTATGGTCGGCACGGGCTTGGAGGGCCGAAGGGCCTGTTCCTGTGCTGTACATTTCTTTGTTCTTTGTTCTTTGTATATGTTCCAATCAAGTCACATATGATGGATGTAAGCACTGTTGTCAAATTGGGAGTGATCTAGTTGTAACTCTATATCTGTAGTCAAGTGTAGGAACTTCTTTGACTTCCTCATCGAATCAGAGGAGCACATCTTCCTCACAAAAGAACAGCACTGAAACCAGGACCAAAACTGTACCATAGGTTCCATCGCTGACCCTGCCAAAGTATGGGGATTATTGACAGATTCCTCCATTTAGAAACCGTTTTTGGTGCCATTGTTGATTCTCATGGCATGAGGGACACAGCTTGGGTACTGAACGTGTTCTTCAAGTGGTGCTATAGATTCCTGAAAATAGAAATAGAGAAAGATTTACGGCATAAAAAGAAGTCATTCCGCCCATTGTCTCCTTGTCTGCTGAAAGGTAATCCAGTTTAATCCCACCTTCCAGTTCCTGGTCCATTTAGGCCCCTGTTGGTCAAGCATCTCAAGTGACTAATCAATTATTTTTAAATTGTGATGTGTAATTTTACCTCCGCCAACCTTCCCGGCAGTGAATTCCAGACTTTCACCACCCTTTACATGGAAACATTCTCCTCAATTCCCTCTAAACCTGGTACCAGTTCCTTGGTTCTTAACATCTCTGCTAATTGAAATAGGTCCTATTCACTCTATCTGTGCTCCTTATAATTTTATAGACGACTTATACTCCTCAGCCTCATCTGTTCCAAAGAGAGCAAATCCATCCTATCTTTGCAGATAAAATTCTCCATTCCTGGCAGCTTCATTTTAATTTCCTACTGCACTATCTCCAGCATGATCATATCCTTACTATAATACAATGACCAGTACTGTTCACAGTACTCTATCTGCAGTCTAACCAGTACTTTGGACAGTTCTATCATAATGTCCCTGATCTTATACTGTTGGCCTCAGCCCTTGTGCCTTCTTTACCACCTTATCTATGTGCCCTACTACCTTCAAGGATCTGTAGACATACATTTCCAAGATGCTTCTTTTCCTCTATAATTTTCAGAGTCCTACCATTTATCAGAAATACCGTCGTCTTGTTTGTCCTCCCCAAATGCATTACCTCACATTTTTCCGGATTGAATTATCGATTTTATGTCGCTATGACTAGTCTATTGATATCTTGCTGCAGTCTCCAGATTTCTTTCTCATTACCTACCTCTCAGCCAAATTTTGTTTCTTCAAAGTTCTTAACCATGACATCTACACTGAAGTCTAAATCATTGCTGTCCCACATCCAGGATACAAGTAAGGGCCCAAGTGTTAAGCCCTGTGGAGCCTGACTGGTAACAGTCTTCAGTTTATAAAATTGCCTATCAACCGTGACACTTTGGTGGAATTCTCCCATCTAGGGACTAGGTCCGGTGGCGGGGGTGGCAACGTGGAGTGTTTCCCGCTGCAGCGACCAGTGGGAAAACACACCAAATCTTCTAGCCTTGACTTCATTAATTATGCAACCTGGTATTTTGGCCATATTCCGTAATGGAGCAGGCCTGATGGCACATTGTCCGCCATCCTGTCCGGATGCACCCAACATTATTGATCCATATGAAAAAAAGAAAGTGGTCCTCCTGAAAATGAAAATGGAACCACGGGAGCACTTTGAAGCTAGAAGATGGACCTCCTGAGAAAGAGAATGGATGTCCAGGAACATTCTGAGTCTGGAGATGCACCCCCTCCAGCTCACCGAATCTGGAAGGTCTATTGCTCCCCATCTATTCCTGTGGTGTTCCCAAGCCCAGGGTTGCCATTGGCCTTCATCCTGAACTCCGGAGGCAGCCCCAGGTTTGTTGGAGTGAGTCCCGACATGTGCATGCCACATTGCTTCAAACATATTTCACACTGGTGTGTTCCTGCTGGTGCCACAGATAATTTGTGGTCAGATCTTCATCTGTATCCCATCAGCAGGATGCAAATATGCTCCACACCCGCCTGGAGCTGGTGGGCACCAGCATAAGATCCCACTGTAGATTCACACCAGCATGAATCCGATTTTTGTACCTCCCACCATTTCTTCTCCACTCCCCCCCCCCTCCAGCCATGCCCACAATCAACCCTTCTGGCAACAGCTTGGGAGAATTCTGCCCTTTGTGTCTCAGCACTGAGGCAATTTTGATCCAACTTGCCAATTTCCCTGGAGTCTCATGAGCTATTAATTTACTGATCAATTTGCCATGTGGGACCTTACCAAAAGTCTTGTTAAAATCCATGTAGACTACATCAATGCCATTCATCAATCCTCCTTATTACCTCCTCAAAATATTGGTCAGCCACAACCTTTCTTTAATAAATCCAACTGACTGTCCTTGACTAATTAGTGTATCTGTAAATAATGGATTATACCATTTCTCAGAACCTTTGCCAATAATTTACTCACCACCAAGGTTCGGTTGACTAGCTTGTCTATCAGTCTATCCTTTGCTCCCTTTTCAAACAACACTACAATGTGATAAGTCCTCTAGTCCTCAGACACGAGGCTTATAGCCAAACTAGATTGAAAATTAATGGTCAGAATCTGTGCTAGTTTTTTTCGATGCTTTGCTTCATGGTCTGGGATAAATTTCATCTGGACTTGGTGATTCATCTATTTTCAGGGCTTCTAAGTATCTTAGTTTTGTTATGGGCCAGGGCTTAGAAACTCCAAAGTGTATTATGAACTGACCTCCAACCTTTATGTTGAATTTGGCTAGGGTGAGCTCAAAAGTCTTCACTGCAGGTGTGAGTCATCAGATTTCTCAGACAGTTCAATTAAAACAAGGTTTATTCTAAGAATGTAATTAATATATATAAATATATATAAACACAGCAAGAATTCTTGTCAATTACAAACATAAAGACACCATCCAGCTACAGTAATCTATGTACATAACATTTTACGAATTCCCCCTTAACTGTTCCAGTTCAATAACAAAATCCAATTGAACCAAAACCCCTTTTCAAGGGCATGGCCCAGCACACTGTATTCTCACTTGACTGGGACTAGTCCTGTTCCTGAAATTCTGATCCAGTTCCAATCAGCAGATTCAAACTCCTTCCTCAAAACAACTATAACTTTAAAGTCAGCAAGGCAGTTAGCCACGCCTAATGTGCTTTTTACTGGAACAACTTTTAAAATGAAAACAGAGAAAAACATAGGGGGCGCGATTCTTCGAGCCCCGTGCCGGGCCGGAGAATCGGAGCAACCGCGCCACGACGCCCCGATGCTGGTGCGCAATTCTCTGAGGTGTGGAAAATCGGCTCCATTTGCTCCGGCGTATTTGGCGTTGCGCCAAATCTCCGGCCCGGATGGGCCGAGCGGCCACTCTGATACGACAGAGACCCGCCGGCGCCATTCACCCCTGGTCGCTGCCGGCGGGAACTCTGCGGGAACACTCTGGGGGTGGCCTGTGGGAGGGGGAGGGGGGCTCCTGCACTGGGGGGGGGATTCCGATGGGGTCTGGCCCACGATCGGGGCCCACCGATCGGCGGGCTGGCTTCTCTGTCGGCAGGCCTCCTTTCCTCCGCTGGCAATGTTATAGCCTTGCGCCATTGTTGTGCGGGACAGCCTGGGGGAGGATGGTCACTGTGCATGCGCTAGTTGGCACCTGCCCAACTGCGCATGCGCGGGACCCAAGGCACCGCGTCATTTATGCGGCGCCGGGTCTCCGACGCTGTGCCGAGGCCCCGACCCCGCAAATCGTGCCATGCCCCTGTCAGCCCCACGGAGGCCCCAGAATAGGGGTCTGGGAACGGGCGCCGACGCCAGAGTGAAACACTCCGGTTTTTACTCCGGCGTCGGCACTTAGACTCCCGTTGGGAGAATCCCGCCCAGGAAAACAGTTCTTTCTCCTTCTGAGTCCAAAGAAGTCAAACTGAAACTGAAACCCCTTCTCACCTCAGCCACAGCCCAATGTGTTGCAAGTCACATGATAAGAGACTAAACCTTTCTTAAAGAGACACTTCCATGACAATATTTCCTCTCTCACTATTTTTATCCCATTCCACAATCTTCCTACTTTACTGCAGTATCAGCTTGTGAAGAAAGGTGCAAGGTATTCATTAAGAATCATGTCCACGTCTTGCACTTGTTTTTCCTTCTGTCCTTCAAACGCAAACTTATTAATTACTCAGGGAGGCCTGGTAAACTTTATTGTGAGTTCTTTATTTGAAGATTACATTATTGCACATTGCTGGAGGGCTATTACTGGTACATCTTGCTTGGCCAACGATATATTCAACTCTGTGTCATGTGCCAGATGACAGCACATCAGATTATTGACATATCCACTTGAAGGTATATTACAACATTCCCTTTTTTCTAAATTTAGGATGACAGATTTATAATAAATAAACAGATAGTAACAAGCTTGTCATAAAATTACATATTAGTTATACAGTAAACTTCTGTGCACAACTTTACAAGTCTCTGAAATGTGCTAATATCACCCAATCTGTAAGCCTCTTTGAGATCTCTGACTGTTATCTCAATGGTCTTGATTAATAGGTGTGCTGGGCAGCAACATTGCTCTGGCTGTTTTCCACCATACAATGTTCAGATCTCATCTTTGAATGTGTACAATTTGTAGTAGGATTGCAGGGTATTGCATAATTGAGCATCTCACTGAGTTGACCGCAATTTCTGTGTCATATGGCTCCAATAGGTGTCACTACTTTATGTGATATCAGCTCTCAACAAGCTTGAGCTATTTCAGCAGTAAACACAAACTTTATGCCCTATGATCAAATTTGACAATTCTTCACCTAAATGTCAGCCAAAATGATTCTTCATCCTCCCCTTTTTTTTCCAGTTCAGTTGGTGAGGGTATACTTGCATCCCTTAGATGTAGCATTGCTTCTTTCAACCTTTAACTTGCTTTGGATACGAGTGCTGTATTTTCTGGAGGGTCTGTAGGAGATGGTGGTATACAAAGCACCCATTCTTCGAGGCACAATGCTCACAAATTTAGCAGTGGGCTAGCCTGTGCTCAGTCTACACATGTTTAGTAGTCACAAGGGAGTCCAGGGAGTAGAATTAAAATGAATGGTTGATTGCCAAAGTAAAGTATATGCACGTAACAGTCGAGTCCCAGCCGGGACTACTCTGCAGCTCGGCTCCTATCTGGGCCGGCTTTTCTTTTTATAAATTTAGAGTACTCAATTCATATTTTTTCCAACTAAGGGGTAATTTAGCATGGCCAATCCACCTACCCTGCACATTTTTTGGCGTATGGGGGCGAAACCCACGCAGCCACGGGGAAAATATGCGAACTCCACACGGACAGTGACCCAGAGTCGGGATCGAACCTGGGACCTCGGCGCCGTGAAGTCACAGTGCGCCACCGGCTTTTAATGTCCAGAGTTAACTATCCCACTAATGGGCCCCTGCCCCTCAGCGGGGGGAGCTCATACTCCACAAGGCTCACGGGAAGATTAATCGGGTCATCCCTGTTGGTCTTGTGGAGCTTATTACAACATACATGAACAGGCGCCAGAATATGGCGACTGGGGGCTTTTCACAGTAACTTCATTTGAAGCCTACTTGTGACAATGAGCGATTTTCATTTGGGCTAAGGCGAAATTCAGCATCTTCATTTTATGGGCATCATGAGTAGCTGTCGAAAACAGGCATTAAGCCCCTTATAATAAAGTAATGTCAGCATACACCCAGATGATCACAGCTGTTTCTCCTTTGAGTGGGAGAGCTGACTGTGGTGATTTAACCTGAGAATCACCACACCTCAGGCGAGGGATAAGGTTGAAAAGGTTGGGCCTTCATGAATAACCTCAGCTGGTACAGGAATTGAACCAGCAATTTTGGCCTCACTCTGCATCACGCATCAGCCGTCCAGCCAACTGAGCTACATATCAATTAGGATATAGCACCTGTTATTACACCTCACTAGAAAACTTGTTGGCAACTGATGTAATGTTATTATTTTTAATTTTGCACTTTTGAAAGACTTTTGAAAAGAGTGATATACAAATTCACAGTAATCACTCCCCCCGCTCCAACCATTGCATTAGTATTTACCTTTATGCCTTTGCTGGTGACACAAGTGGTCCAACATTTGCAATCTTCAATGAGTGAGCCACCTACAGAGGCACAACGGACTCAGTTGTAAAATGTTAATCAGGGCTGAGGACCAATTTGAGGGCAGCCTCAGCCCTCTCGCTTTGCAGTTGTGCACAGCCTTTGCAGAGCCAAGTCTGCTAAATGTCTATTCTAATATGTTGGAACCAGATAGGAAAAATGCACTCTGACCCTGATAAAATAACACAATTATCTTTGACACTGGAAAGTAAATGCTAGAAAAGTAATCAAGAGTGACACTGTCTGTGTGGATTTGCACTTTCTCCCCGGATCTGCGTGGGTTTCCTCCGGGTGCTCCAGTTTTCTCCCACAGTCCAAAGATGTGCAGGTTTGGTGGATTGGTCGTGATAAATTGCCTGTAGTGTCCAAAAGTTAGATGGGGTTACAGGGATATAGGAATGGCGGGGCGGGGGGGGGGGGGGGGGTTAGTGGGTCGAGTTAGGGTGCTCTTTCAGAAGGTTGGTGTAGACTCGATGGGCCGAATGGCCTCCTGCTGCACTGTGGGAATTTTATGATTCGATGAAATAATACTCTCAAAATGACTGTACTCTGCCTCCTTATGAATGTTACTTCGACTGGAAAAATTGTTCGATTTCCCAAATACTAATAGACCTCATCATGTCCTTGGGCTGAGAAAATCCAGGGAAACATTCATATGAATATTCTGCCACCCTGTGTCAACTGTGAAGTATTACACATGAACAATGCTCATTATTGTGTTAAATCTTTTGAAATAATTTATGATAGAATCATAGAATCCCTACAGCGCAGAAGGAGGCTATTCAGTCCGTCAAGTCTGCATCGACCCTCTGAAAGAGCACTCGACCTGCACCCACGCGCCTACCCTATCCTATAACCCCACCGAACGTTTTGAGCACTAAGGGGCAATTTAGCATGGCAAATCCACTAAACCTGCACACCTTTGGACTGTGGGAGGAAACCCACGGACACAGTGGAGGTCACAGGGAGAAAGTGTAAACTCAACACAGCCACCCGAGGCTGGAATTGAACCCGGATCCCTGGTGCTGTGAGGCAGCAGTGCTACAACTGTGCCACCATGCCGCCCCTAAGGGGAGAGGTGTAGAACCCGTTAAAGTAGCACACATTGACCAAGCAGGCAGAAAACAAGGCTTGGTTTTATTTAGGATATACAAGACCTCCACTCCCCGAAGGTTCTCCCTCCCCGACCTGCACCCAGGCCGGTGTTTTTATACTAGTGCGCTAATCTCCTGTTGGGGGAAGCCCCACCTCCACGTTATTGGGGAAGCTCATATTCAGTGGAGATCACAAGGAATCTTATAGTTCGAATGCAATAACCTCGACAAGGGTTATAAGGCTTCCCTGCGTGATGTAGAGATTTTGTCCTATTACATTTGTACATGTAATTTAAAACTTTGGTAGCCCTGAACTAAGAAGAATTCCACGTTTTCTAAAATCAAGTGACTGCCTAAAGATGTCAGCGTAACTTTTCTGCTTGGCTATTACTTTGAAGTTTAAAATAGCGAGAATTCCACTCAGTGCCGGGAAGCACCTCTGACTCCAGTCGTATGGTAGTGGTAGTTAAATAACTTTTGGCAGTTTCTCCAGCCTCCTACCAGGCCACCATTTTGGAACAGCAGGAGACTGCTCACAACTCGCTTTCAGCAGCTACCAAAGTACTGAGGGTGGTGGAGTAGAAGGATCCACTACATTAAGGTTTAACTAGTACCGCTACTGATGATAGAGAAGATATGTAACCTGCAGCTCAGGTCAGCAGTGTAGCGATAGGTAGCAACACATAAGAATATGCCATGGAATCCTCTTCATGCCTGTATCTTTTACTGTAAAGATGTACATAGTTCAGTATTGTTAATACATTCTTGGTAACTTCTACAAGACTACTTAATGGTGTCTAGGCAGTACACATCATGGGCAGCGTGGAGCTCCCTCCCTAATCTACACCACATGGACTGCCAGGAAGATCAAGAAGACTGCACAATACCACCACCTCAAGGGCAATTTGGGATGGGCAACAGATGCTGGCCGAGCCAGCGACGCCCACTTCCCTTGAACAAAATAATTTTTTAAAATAGCAGGCGACCCTCTTGGCGGAGTACAAATTGGGAAAACTTTTACAATTCTTCTTTAAGAAAATTGCCTTCGCCTATGTAATCAATGACCCTACGTTTGATTGAGCACGTTTGTCAACAACAGGAATGCTCAGCATTACTGAGACACAAACAAATAGAAATATGACAAATAGGTTGCAAAATTGCCTGACACATCACCGCTTGTAGCAGCATGTTTTAGTGCTATGGAGACTTTGCTCAACTTTTCATATATCTTTCGCCCTCAGTCACTTCCTGCAGAGCTTGTGTGATGTTCTTCGAGGATAAGGGCACACACAGATGCAGCCCCTGCGTGTGTCAGAAGGTATTAATTCAGTACTGTTATGGTGCCACTCGGCTCGACTGGCTGATGCAATGCCAACATTTCAAATTCAGGCAATAAATACGCAGGCACTGTTTATTCAAGAAAAAAACAATTGTGAAGTTGCAAGTTGGGCCCTACAGTAATGATAATAAAGGGCCAGGCACTCTAATCGCAGGTTAAAAAGAATTCTTCAGAGGTTTTACAATTGCAATGTCTCCAGACATCCTCAGGAATGTTTTTTGGAGGGGGTTTAATGACTTCCAGATTAATTAATGAATTTTGATGAATTGCCAGAGTGTTGCATTCTTATGAAGAAGCCAGAGGTGGAGGTGTAACCTGCCAAACAAAGTAAGCAACAAATGTCGGAGTGGCAAGTGCAGTGGCTCTGGGTCAGCAGCACAATAGGAATGGAGGGTGCGGGGAGGGCAAGTGTTGCACAAAGTCTTCTGTGGCTGGAGTCTTCCATGCACCTTGACAGTGACAGGAGGCTGCCTGGCAGGTGAGTCAATGCACCCAGCATTCGGAATGCATGCTCCTTCACTGCTATCCTCCATGCACTCCCGACCCTCCCTCCTTTCCCCCACCCCCAGCCTTACTGAGCCCTCTATAGACATAGAACACAGTGCAGAATGAGGCCATTTGGCCCATCGAGTCTGCACCGACCCACTTAAGTCCTCACTTCCACCCTATCCCAGCAACCCAATAACCCCTCCTAACCTTTTTGGTCACTCAGGGCAATTTATCATGGCCAATCCACCTAACCTGCACGTCTTTGGACTATGGGAGAAAGCCAGAGCACCGGGAGGAAACCCTTGCAGACACGGGGAGAGCGTGCATACTCCGCACAGACAGTGACCCAGCGGGGAATCGAACCTGGGACCCTGGCGCTGTGAAGCCACAGTGCTGTCCACTTGTGCTACCGTGCTTCCCCTAACAAAACAAATCTGTAGCAAAACAGATTTGTGACCTCATTCTCCAGTGACCTGGCACAAAACCCATCTTTTACCCCTGGCCTGGCTGCAGAGCACCCAAGCACAGACGCCTCACCTTGTGCTGATTTCTATGCTATCCAGAGGACATACCAGCATCTGAGCCAGTGATAGCGATTGGTGTCATTGTTCTGCTGTGGTTCCCTTTCCTCTTCCAGATGGTTCTGCAGTTAGGCAGGTACATTGGTGTCGGGAAGCAGGAGCTAAGAAGGGGACATTTGGAATGAAGGAAGGGGGTTCAAGTGAGGAGCAAGAGGTCCTTGGTCAAACCATCTGCTGTTTGATCTTTATTCCAGATAGCAGGGTAAGGGTGAGCTGGGAGTTGAGAAGGTGCATAAGGCAAAAAATTCTGTCATCCTCGATGTTCTCTGTGATACCGGATGCTATGGATCCTCTCACACCTGGGCCTATGATGCAGAAAACCAATTCCTCTGTAGGGATTAGGTATTGGCATCCTTGTTCCCCGCTAGTTCTTCTCTGTTTGCCTTCATAGTGTACCAGGAGGAAATATTAGAGAGAAATGCCAGGAGGAATAAAACACTGGGAGGGACAAAAAGCACTCATATAAAGTAATAAATGAAGTTGAAATAAGGAAGAAAGTAACAACATCTAAATCAGGGTTACTGTGCATGATTGTGAATGCATGGAATATAGTAAATAAGACTGAGGAGTTAAAGGAACAGAATGTGTTGTGGAAATATGATGTTGTGGTGATAACAGAGACCTGCCTCGAGGAAGGGCAGGACTCAGTATTAAATATTCCTATGTACAAGGTGTTCAGAAAAAAATAGGAAAGGAGAAGGGGTGGTGGTATTGATCAAGGAGAGCATTGCAGTGCTGGAGAAAGAGAATGTTCCAGAGGATTCAAGGACAGAATCAATTTGGCTAAAGCGAAGGAACAAAAAGGATGCAATTACATTGCTGAGTGGAGTCAATAGACCGCCAACTAGTGAGAAGGATGTAGAAGAACAAATCTGCAGGAAAATTACAGAGAAGTGCAAACATTATAAAGTAGTTATAGTGGGAGACTTCAATTACCCAAATGTAGGCCGGGAAAGTGGTCATGTAAAGGGTAGAGAGGGGCAAAAGTTTCAAATTGTGTTCAGGAAAATTTTCAAGAGCAGCGTATGTCCAGACCTACAGGGAAGGACATGTTCTTGGAACTGAAGTGGACTAAGTAGATCAAGTGTCAGTGGGGGAACATTTAGGAGACAGTGATCTGAGTCTTGTAAAGTTTAGGATGATGATAGAAAAGGATAATAGGCAATCTTTAAGTAAAAATAATAAACTGGGGGTCAGTTGACAAGAAAGATCTGGGGCTGGATTCTCCACAAATGGGGCTGTGTCCCCACGCCGGTGTAAAAACGGTGGTGGTTCACTCCAGACTTTCCTAACAAAAATAAAGACCAATTCACCTACCTGCAGAGTTCTGGCAGGGACCCGGGGAACTTCACGCAGCTTTGGTTGCAGATATGGGCCCCCGCATTTCCGGTTCCAAGTCCGCGCTTGCGTACAGCGGCGGCCCCCAGTGGCCGTGCCGAACTTGTTGGTGGACTCAGCCGGCGGCCTGTACCAATAAACAAGGTCCCACCGATCTGCCCTGCGCTGCTTCATATGACCCGCCCGATTGCCGCCCCGGCTGCCCATAAGGCACCCCCGGTGCTTGATCCCCCCTCCCCCCACCAGGCGGGTGCGGACTGACCGGCCAGACGTGGTTAGAACTGTTCTTGGAACTGAAGTGGACTAAGTAGATCAAGTGTCAGTGGGGGAACATTTAGGAGACAGTGATCTTAGTCTTGTAAAGTTTAGGATGATGATAGCCGGGAATTCGGCCGGTCGGGAACGGAGTATCACTGGGAAGGCCTCTGGCAATGGCCCCAGCCGTGCCGCATAATTCGGGGAGCGGCGCCAGGCCCGATTCTCGTGTAAAGGTCAATTCTCCGCCCCCACGTCAAACGTGATTTTGGCGCGGGGCTGCGGAGAATCCAGCCCCTGGGCCGGTTAAGCTGGAATGAATGGTTGGTGGGAAAAACTAGCTGGACAATGGGCTGCCTTCAAAATAGAAATGATCCAGACAGAATCGAGGTATATTCCCTTCAAAGGGAAAGGTAGGGCAAACAAATCCAGAGCCCCCTGGATGAAAAAGGATATAGAAATTAAGATCTGGAAGAAAAAATGTACTTATGGCAGGTGTCAGGTAGAAAATATAGCTGAGAACCTAAACAAATGCAAAAGGTTTAGAAAAGAGGTGAAAAAGCACATTAGAGAAGTAAAGAGGAATTATGAAAAAAGACTGGCAGCTAACATAAAGGGGAATCCTAAAGTCTTCTATAGACATATAAATAGTAAAAGGATGGAAAAGAAGGAATAGGGCTGATTAGGGACCTAAAAGGGAATTTACACATGGAGGCTGGAGACATGGTTGAGATACTAAATATTTTGCGTCCGTTTTTATCAAGGAGGTAAATGCTACCTAGGCCATGATGCCAGATGAGGAAACTTTGTCCCTGGAAGGGTTCAAAATTGATAAGGAAGAAGTGTTGAATAGAGTGTTGGTATTTAAAGTTGACAAGGCACTAGGACTGCATGAGATGCATCCAAGGATATTGAAGGAAGTGAGAATGGAAATTGTAGGGGCTCTGCCATAATCTTCCAGTCTTCTCTAAACTCAGCAAAGTTGCCAGAGGACCAGAGAATTGCAAATGTTATGCCGTTGTTCAAAAATAGCTCCAGCAATTACAGGCCAGTCAGTCAATGGTGGGCAAGTTTCTAGAAACAATTTTCCGGGATAAAATTAGTAGTCACATGGAAAAATGTGTTGATTAAAGAGAGCCAACATGGATTTGTAAAGGCGAAATCGTGTTCAACTAACTTGCTGGAATTGTTTTGAGGAGGTAACAAAAAGGGTTGATGAGGGTAATGCTGTTGATGTGCTGTACCTGGGCTTTCAGGAGGCGTTCACTAGAATGCCACATAATAGAATTTTGAGAAAAATTATAGAAGGTACAGTAGCAACGTGGTACAAAGTTGGTTCAAGACTAGGAAGCAGAAAGTAACGGTTAATGGATATTTTTCGGCTGCAGGAAGATTTGTAGTCGTGTTCCCTAGGAGTCGGTATTGGGATCCTTACCTTTCCTGATAAGTATTAATAATATAGATTGTGGTGTGCAGGGGACAATTTCAAAGCTTGTGGAAAACACAAACTTTGAAGATGACAGTGTAGAACTTCAAAAGGGCAAGTTAGTGGAGTGGGCAGGTAGGTGGCAGGTGAAGTTCAGTGCACAGAAGTGTGAGGTGATGCATTTCAGTAGGAAGTACATGGAGAGACAATGGGTGGACAATGGAGTGCCAACTCAGGCCAGAGAAGTGGGGTGCCAGCCTGCCACTCCAGTGCCGACTTGACTCACGATATTTTTTGACAGCCAAACAAAATAAATTAAGAAGGCGGGTACCACAACATCACACTGGAAGGGCAGGCTGTGAATGAACCTTCCCCTTCAGCAACCTCAGTTAGCGATAGCATGGTAGCACAGTGGCTAGCACTGAGGCTTCACAGCACCCGGGTCCCAGGTTCGATTCCCCGCTAGGTCACTGTCTGTGCGGAGTCTGCACGTTCTCCCCTTTTCTGATTGGGTTTCCTCCGGGTGCTCCGGTTTCCTCCCACAGTCCAAAGACATGCAGGTTAAGTGGATTGGCCATGATAAATTGCCCTTAGTGTCCAAAAAGATTAAAAGGGGTTATTGGGTTACGGGGATAAGGTGGAAGTAAGGGCTTAAGTGGGTCAATTCAGACTCGATGGGCCGAATGGCCTCCTTCTGCACTGTATGTTCTATGTTGACAGATTAGAGGCCGCTCCGGTGTCAGAATGAAAACAAAAGAATGAGTAAACCCATCCCATCATGGAATCCCTGCTCCCCTCCACAGAATCCCATCCCACAACAAAAGAACTGCCCCCCGGCACTAACCTCTGGCACTGCCTCTGGGCACTGTCCTTGGGCAGTGCACTGGCAGTGCCAGAGGAGAGTGGCAGAGGACAGACCCAGAGTACTGCCTCGGAATGAGCTCCCCACCCCCGCCCCGAGGACCCTGTGTGTCCCCAGTAGGTTCTGTTCACCAATTACCTGTTGATAAAAACCTCCTTCTGCATCTTAACAATTTTGTAATTCTACGATTCTGCTGTACCACCTTGTCCTGCAATATAGATGACCCACTGTCAGTCGTTGTGCAACATTTTGTTTGTGTGATCTGCCTTCCATAACAGAATATTTGGAGCTAGGTACAGGGAGTGAGAGGTAGGCTTGAAGCTGACAGCATTAGTAAGTATCTGAGAGTGGGGCAGAGTATGTGGACGTTAGGCATGAGCCCTGAGTGCCAGGGAGTGCTACAGGCTAAGGTGTATGGAGCAACATGCGAGGCTGGAGGTATGGTGAGTAGGGAATGCCATGTAAAGATGCATTCACTGACATTGACCACCTTGTGAGATCAGTAGATGTTCGGTGAAGCTGCTGTCAAATCCTTGGTACCAAACCACTGGAGTTGACCTTCCTTGCCACCAGCTCCCAATCCTTCCTGTGTGTTCCTAGTCCCCAAGGCAATTTGACGGAAAGAGAATCTGCGCTCAAGCCATTTGGGCCAATGTTAAAGTCATGCAAATAAGGTGAGTAGACAAAATACGCACGGACCCCACCTCAGTTTCCTTGATTGTGTGCACACGCATGTTGCCAATCGCAACCCCACTCCCAAAAATCAGAGCAATCCTATTTTTTTGTCCATGATGTTTTCCCAAAAGGTCCATGTCTTTATTTTTAAAAAATAAATTTAGAGTACCCAATTAATTTTTTCCAATTAAGGGGCAATTTAGCGTAGCCTACCCTGCACATCTTCGGGTTGTGGGGGCGAAACCCACGCAAACATGGGGAGAATGTGCAAACTCCACACAGACAGTGACCCAGAGCTGGGATCGAACCTGGAACCTCGGCGCCGTGAGGCAGTAATGCGAACCACTGCACCACCGTGCTGCCCTGGGTCCATGTCTTTATAACATACCCATATTTGGGCAGACACTTTACGTTGCCAATATCACTTCATGATGAAGATACCAGAAGTGGCAGGAGCCAGAGCAACTCCCAAAAAGTTTTCACATCCATTCAATTGAGTTACAAACCAGGGAGCTGATACAACAAATGCACAAATCAAGGCTGCTTTATCGGGATCCAAATAGGTTGGGCAAACATCAGTTTACCGTGACAACCAGATCACATAAGGTCCAACTGCATGGCTCAATAGGCTTGAGGGGATGGCTACTCCTGGTCATATGTTCCTCTGAGCATCTTCCAAGACTGAAGAAAGGATTTGGATTGTAACCTTAAGTTATTCTGCGTTGGCAGAGGGTAGATCAGCAAAGTCATTTCTTCAGGACTACAGTGTTGTACATTCATAACGAGACACGGCTTTGTCTTATCGGGCTCACAGAGAGCTTGTCACTAAACGTTGCCATCTGCTGCAGGCTGATCTGCAGACAAACCATGGAATATGGGAGGACAATTCCCATTGCTGTGAAGGTTCCTACAGCATTCGGTCCTTTACACTACCACATCTTTCCAGACTACCGACACATCGGACATTTGCGGCATTTCTCCGGGGTATCTGCTGAAGTAGACCAAGTGATCAGGGAACCCCCATTGAAATCCCAGGCTGGCAATGTTTACCCGGGGAAACTCATTCACCCACTTTCCTTGCGGAAATGAGGCATCAACTTGAAAGAGCACTGAGTGCATTATCCCAAATGAAATAAGGTTGCCTTATCAAGCAACTATCTTCTAACTGAAGGCCCAGTCAGGTACAAGTCTCATGCCTGTGAAGCTAAGAGACGCCGCAGGCTGAAGGCCTTAAACAGTGCATGCAGTTCATCTATAATCACCTCTTATTGTCTCTTCCTCATTTGCGATTTTTGCTTTTGCTCCTACTAGTTTATAAAAACATTTGCTTGGCTGTCACTGGCAGAGCTTTAAATTTAAACCTTGGACTATATTTGATAGAGACAGAGTTAAATGGAGGAAAATGTCATTGTTTTTCCTCATCTTTGATATTTTCCAGAGTTGATTTTGCAAACCCTGCTGCACAGTGTAGATAATCGAAGTACTTCAATTACATGAGGGCACATTTATTAATTTGACACAGTGCAGGCACCAGTAATTAGACAGATAGCATTAGTAATGCGCAAAGCTGAAACAGTGCACAAGACAGAATCTAATCATATTTCATTATTCCTTATATTTCCTGATAGCTTGCATATATTTTTCTTCAATATGGCGGTTGATCATTTCCCTTTTATAAAATTTTGCTCGATGTATATAGTTAGATACAAACAACATAGCTTTTTTTTAACAGATTAAAATAATCTAATAACAAAGGAGATTGAGCAGCTTTAGCAAAGACTTGTTTAACTTATGGTATGGCAGAAAATTTCAAATGCACACAAATCCAGTATTGAAATGGAATTGGACCACAAGGGATCACTGCATGAATATCCACAGGTAATTATCCAGGAATACAAAATAACAACTTGACTTAGAATATGCATAAACTGTGTAAATAGATCAACAAAATTTTATCATCGGGAATTTTGCGAATGTTGTGGCATTTCTGAATATTTATGAGATGTTTACTTGCCTCATTCAAACCTGTGAGTGGAAAACAAGCACACAGCATACCAATTTAACAGATAATGTGCACCCAGTCTGTGCAGATTTTGGTCATACGAGAATGCTTGGGTGGTTTTTTTAACTGGCGCAGATGCGATAGGCCAAAGGCCCTTTTCTATGCCGTAGACATCTCTGACTGTGAATTTTATGGGGCAGTTTTTATTACACATCACAGTCAGATTCTTAAAATAGGCGACAAACTCCTTAAATATGCAAATTATGGTCTGAGCCAGCGTCAAAAGGCCCCATGCAGGAATAAGACACCTATCAGTGGAACAGGCCTTGAAATCACATTGAGAAACATATATACGGATAATTCAAAAACTGGTCAGCATTTCATCACAATAAAAGCAAAATACTGGGAATGCTAGAGATCTATAATAAAACAGAAAGTGCTGGAAAAATGCTGCATGTCTGTCAGCCTCTGTGGGGAGAAAAACAAGGGCCGGATTCTTCCTTCCTGAGATGAAGTGTTAATGCCGGGGCACGATTTTGTGAAGTTCTACGACCATTAAGGAGCTGGCACCGGCGCCTTGTGGAACACAAACGATTCCAATGAGAAAAGATGCTGGGTTTGCCGGGTTCAGGATTCACACTCAGGAGGCTGACAAGCTGCAGTTGCATAGACAGACTTCACTCCCCCCACACACCATCCCAGCCAACAAGATGGCAGCAAGGAGAGCGACACTACGTTTGACGGACCCTGAAATTGAGACCCTGCTGGACACTGTGGAGAAGAGGCAAGCAACCCCGTACCGAGCGGTGGGAAGGAGGACGCCAGCCGCCGCCATTTATCCTGCCTGGAAGCAGGTGGCAGAGGTCGTGAGCACCGTGGGCAACACTGCTGGGACCAGCCAGAAGTGTTGAAAAAAACTACACAACACCCTCAGGGCTATCAGGGTGAGTAGGCAGCACTGTGCCCTTAGATACAAACCCGTCCCACACACCTGTATCCCCATCCCCCCTCCCCACCATGAGGATTGGAGAACCCCCACCCTGCACCACATGCCGGATCCATGGCAATGTGCCCTGGCCACTGAAGCCACCAGCAACCCACTCCCTGGGCTGCAAACGTCGGACTGTCTAACACAGTGCGCCTTCTGTTCCCCCCCCAGGAGAAGGCTGCTCTTAATCGCCGTGAGAGGGGGAAGACTGGAGGGGGACCGTGGAGGTCGGCATCCACCAAGCACGTGAGGCCCTGCTGCATTGTGCTTCCCCGTGGCATGTGTGGTACCCAACCCATCACCATCCCTCTACCCACATCCACACCCAACGTCACCTCCACACCTCACCCAACAACCCCACTCCACCACCACCACCAACCCCACAATCCATCTCTACCACTACCAGCCCTCCCCCTCCACACACCCCCACTCCGTCCCACCCCCCCTACCCCCGGCGCACGATCCAATGATGAATCTTGCCTTGTGTCTTGCAGGAGATCCTGGTGATGGCATGGGGCCTTCTTGTGACCCGCACCCCAGACCCAAACCATAACCACAAGTGGAGAGCAGCAATGACGAGGACACGGACAGCGACAGGAGCCCTCGACCCACGTACCATGACATCCCAGAGCTTGAGTTCAGGGAAGACACCGACTTCCCATCACAGCTATCTCCAACACCCTCCACCACCCCAGAGACATTCACTCAGTTGGACACTTTAGTGAAGATGCTGCTGGGGCACTATTTGGTGCACACCACACATGTGCTGTCGTACATCATGTGCAGGTAGGAACCCCCGAGGGGACAGACAGTTGGAGGGCAGGCCGACCCCAGGGACTCGTTGCCATCCAGATGGATTTCGGGTTTCTGGAATGGACAGTCTCATCGATTGGGGAGATGCAGTCTCAGAGCCAGGAACTACACGAGGGGTTGTTGGCGAGAATCGAGCATGTGCAGGTGCAGTTGGAAGAATCCAACCATGTGCAGGAGCAGGAGGTGATGCAGACCATGGTGCAATCCAGGCCAACACTGCACGGCTGGCATCCACGGTGAAGGCCTTGGGGGCAAAGGTTTCAGCTATAGGTCAAGATGTCCGAGGCCTGGAGTAATCTGTGCAGGTGGTGGCCAAGGCCCAGAACAGGGCTGCCCTATCAGAGGAGGCCATGTACCAGAGCCACCTGGACATTGCAGCGGTGCTCCAGAGCGTGGCCCAGTCACAAAGGGTCATGACAGAGAGTGTCGGTGGCATTGCCCGGGTGTTGGCCGACTTGGCACAGACACAGAGCGAGGTCGCCATTCCTAGAGGAAGATGGCACAATCACTGGTTGATGTGGCACAGACCCAGAAGACGGTTGCACAGTCATTGGTGATGTGGTGCAGTCCTAGAGGGAGGTGGTCCACTCCCTGTGCTCCATGGCCACAAGCATGGAGACTCTAGTCGAGACGAGAGCAAGTTTCCAGACTGGTAGTGCCAGGTGGTGAGGAGACTCAGGGGTTAGCTCCACTCACACCCTTGTCGATGGAGTTGGCCGGTGGCCATCAAGCACCTCGAGGGAGGAGGAGGTGATGGGCCCATACCGATGACTCCTGCCGGGGAGGTGCCGGAATACCGAAGCACCTCGGACTCCCCACTTCTGTCCCTGGCGCATAATAATAATATAATCTCAATTAGTGGCACAAGTAGGCTTACATTAACACTGCAATGAGGTTACATGGGCAGCGGGCAGAATAGGGCAGCACTACGCCGCTTGGGACACCCGAACAGCATTCTGGCACATACAGGCTCGGTCGCCCCAGAAGACGGCCGCCAAAGGGGATCCAGGTCACAAGGCGGGAATGGCAGCAGGCCACCTCCACTCCTGATGTACCATTTGGGGATTCATCTCAACGTAGCATTTGGGCCCATAAGGCCAGAAAGGTTGGCACAGGTGCAGCTCATAAGATAGCAATACAGGCAGAGGCACAAACCTGTGTATATATGTTCACAATAAACACATGTTCACTATGTTACAACCTGCCTTGGTTCTCTGTCAGAAGGGTGTGAGGGATGAGCCGGGCTGGCTGCAGTGGGGGCGCTGGGTTAGGGGGGAGGGGGAGTTGCTGGGCTGAGGGTCGGCAGTGACTTGCGCCAGGATCCCAGAACAGGCAGCAGGCACCGTTCCTGTGCTCTAACCCTATCCACTACCCCACCCACACGACCGCCACCCCAGGTGTAATGATATCATGTTTGTGTTGTAATTCACTGACTGACCACTAGGAGTCTCATTGTTATATAAGTGAGTGATAGAGTCAGGTGACTTCAGACTGAATAGGGAGCTGGGATAAAGGTTGCTTGTGCATGTCCATACTGTTATTCACCTATTGTTTTATATATATATATTTGACCCACAGTTAATGTTAATAAATCAATTACAGCTTTAGCTACAAGTGTTCTTGTAATATAAATCAGGCCATCCAACAAGAACATTACATGGTCCCAGGACTGGATGGTATTAAACACTGAGGAAAAAACCGTCACAACAGCGAGTGAAGTATGCCACGAGATCCACAGAGATTTGAGGATTTTGCAAGAATGAACAACACGGAGTCGTTGAAGCCAGCAATGAATCTCAGCAATGAACATGGTAATATGGACAGCAACTAGTGTATGTTTAAACAACAATTTAACCTATTTCTTACTGCAGTAAATTTCAGATATCAATCAGATTTGTGTAAGGTAGCGATGTTCCTAACAGCGGCAGGGCCCAAAGCAATTGCTGTGTTTAATACGTTTAAATTTGGAAACAATGAAGATAGTAAACATTTTAATGAAGTAATTCGAAGATTTGATGAACATTGCACCCCAATAAAGAGTGAAATTTATGATCGCTATGTGTTTAGATCACGTTTACAGAGAACAGAAGAGTCCAAAGATCATTTCATGGCCCTGTCCACACCAGGGGGGACACCTATACGACCCATAATGGCACTAAGTTCAAAGCGGGCTGTTAGCGGTGTGCGCAACTGTATGACTGCCTTGCCACCTGAAGCAATAATGTTCCGTGCCCATCCACCCTGACCCAACAGCTCACTGTCCTGGCCACTCCCCATTCCCCAGCCCTGTCAGAAGCCCCCCCCACCCCGGCCAGCAGCACAACTGTCAGCAAATTATGACATTGATGGACACCATCCGCACACCCTCTCTCTCCCTCAGCAACCACCACGCCGGTTTCCCGATTTTTCAAAGCACAAGCGAACTATGCCATTGGGAACTCAGCCCATCGGAGACGGAGAATCACGAGGCCCAGGAGATTACCGGGTTGGGCTGCTAATAATATGTAAGCGCCGTCTACTGTTCGTGTGTTCCGGGACGCATTTACACTGCTGTTGAGGTGTTAGAGCATTTAGTTTTTTATGTCAAATTAGCATCTGCGCATCTTCGGCATCGGAACCGATTCTCCACCCAATCTCCTTTCCCGATTTGACGTTGGCTAACGGAGAATCCTGCCCCATGTCTTAAAGAACTGTCGCTGAGCACAGTAGATTGTCCGCTCATGAAAAAGGTCAGGCAGTGCTTTGCTATCCTTCATCACCCAAAGGGCAAATGAAATTTCCAGAAGAATGCTGGGCTTTTGCCATGATGATGTTGCCTAGTTCAGGCAAACAATCATGAGTGTTAGGAGAGGAACAAGTGAATTCTAATTAAAGTCCAAAGCAAAGAAGCAAAAGTGCACAAAAAAATACTTTCCCGAAATCACAGAGAAGAGTCAGCTTTGAGAACATTTTCTAGCGGAGAGTCATTCAGACTCGAAATGTTAGCTTCATTCTCTCTCCACAAATGCTGGCAGGCCTGCTGAGATTTTCCGTTTTTGTTTCAGATTCCAGCATCCGCAGTAATTTGCTTTTATCTTGTAAACATTTTCATTGGCTGTGAGAGTGCACCACTCCCACTTTGCGGTTAAAGTCATCTCCAGTCACCTCTCCCCCTGGTTTTCCACTCTCTCTATGTACCACTGATGCATCAGGCAGAATTTCAGTCCCCTGACTATTGATAACACTTGTTTTAGCCAATATGAAAAATTGCATTCAGAGAGGATTATCCTTCAGGCTTAATTAAACACTCCCTAAGTTTCCTTCAATTATGCTAAGCAATATACCACATGATATTCCTTTAGGTATCGTTTGGTGCTTCTGAAACTTGTGCAACATTCCTATTGAGCCTCCCCTTCTCTTTGTGTTTAAATTACTGACTGCCATCATTTATAATCTCCTTTTCATCATTTCTATGAAAAACAGTTAGTTCAAAGCCCACAGCACAAATAAATGAAGATGCAAAGCACTCCACCTAATAAAGTAAAACAACTTAAATATTGAGGAAGAAACAGAATTGTATTTGCAAATCAATGTGGAATGATATCGGCTAATGTACTGAACAGAAAGTATATATCAGACGCTGATGATTGCAGAAATATGTGCAATATAATCAACATAATTTACTGGTTGCTGCATCATATATGTATAACACAATTCCAATGCTAATCTATCGTTTCGCTCAATGTAAGTATTTTCTAGAAATCAAAATCTTGGAGTCTGCATAGACGAGGAAAAGGAACAAAGGTCAAGTACCTGTCCTCAGAATCCGATTGTACTTATGGCCTGTATGAGCGATGGGAGTGGGTGTATGGGGACAATGGGGAGAGCATTTTGCTGGCAAAATGCCACAAAGGCCACAGAATTGTCCTTATTGAGGGTCACAATGACCTTAATTAGTTGCCTGCCTTTCGGCTGCATGTTAACTCTCTTCCCAACACATCCCTGGGAAACCTCCTCAGTGGCAGATTGTACCAGTGCTGTGTTCTGACATATTTCTTCTGTTTTCCCAGCTCCCCCTCCCTGCCCCCAATCCCTCTCTTTGGTCTGGGAATATCTAGTCTGTGAAATCTGTTTCTCTCTCTCCACGGATGCTGCCAGATCTACTGAGCATTTCCAGCATTTTCTGTTTTAAGTTCAGATTTTCAGCAGCCGTTGTATTTTGGTTTTGTCTGTATGTATGTTGGAACACCAGAGCAGAGAAGCTACGATGAACAATAATGCAATCTAGATGCTGATTAACACATTCCTAACTGGCATTTTAAGGTTACACTAAGTATTGCATATAATACGACGTGGAAGAAATATTAAAGAAACAATTCTAGAATAATTAGTCATTTTGTTTGTTTGGTAAGTTTTCTTTGGAAAGGTGGCCCACTTTCTTGGGTTCACCTGAAGCTTTGTTAAACACTATTTACCGAACACATTATTTTCATAAAGCCAAGCACACTAATTCAGGGGAAGCATCACCAAATCTATTCAAACACAAGGATATGTTTTCTGACTCAGCAATTCCAGCATAAGGCTTCATCCATTCAGAACACATATGAGCAAATCACACTTACGCAGACCTTGTTTTTTCATCGATTCATTTTAATGGATAGGAAATCAAGGGCAATGAGAGCAATCTTTACTGATTGTGCATTCCTGACAGCCGAGGTTTCATATTGGAAACGTGCGAGTAGAAAATTTACCTCAGAACGTTTTCACTATGCCTCCCTGGTGTTTTCTCATCCAGAATCTTTTTTTGACCATAACTGTCCTGCTAAATCTTCCCTTCCACACCTTTTCAAATGCCGGGTTAGGATCTGTATTTTATTTGCAGATGTTGGCAGATTCTTTTTCCACATTTTGAGAAGTTTGAAAATCTGATCTGTTACATCATCGGGGTTGGTCAGCTTGACAAGCTGAATGGCGCTGCGCCGAATTCGAAGGGAAGTCACAAGCATTATGGCATCTTCTTCAGAAAGTTCTGAAGCCAGCCAGTAAAGCATAGTCTCAGATGTTGATTCTGTAAGTTAAAGAGTTCAGACATTATTAATAACCATGATTTTTGTGTGTTATTCATTTGTATGATATGGGCGTTGCTGGCTCGGTCAGCAATTATTGTCCATAATTGCCTTTGAGGAGGTCACCCGTATTCCAGTACAGCTATGATACTGCATCTACCCGGCAATGTGGAAAACTGCCCAGGTATGCCCTGCAGATCAAAGGCAGGACAAATCCAATCCTGATTATTATTACCCCATAAGTGTAACATTTAATCATCAGTAAAGTGATGGAAGCTGTCATCGGCAGTGCTATCAATCAGCATTTACTCAGCAATAACATGCTCATTGATGCTCAGTTTGGGTTCCACCACATCCACTCATTCCTGACCTCATTATAGCCTTGGGTTGAAGATGGACAAAAGAGCTCAGCTCAAGAAATGGGGTAAGAGTGACTGCTCTTGACATCAAGGTAGCATTTGACCAACTGTGGCATTAACGAGCCTGATAGCTATGGGAATCGGGTGAAAACCCACCATTGGTTGGAGTCATACCTGGCACAAACAAGGATGGTTGTGGTTGTTGGAGGTCAATTATCTCAGTCCCGGGATATCATTGCAAGTGTTCTCCATGTTAGGGTTCTAGGCCCAACCATCTTCAGCTGCATCATCAATGACCTTCCCTCATCATAAGGTCAGAAGTAGGGATGTTCACTGGTGATTGAACAATCTTCAACATCATTCATGACTCCTCAGATACTAAAGCAGTCAGTGTTCACATGCATCAAGACCTGCACAGCATTCCAGATTGGATTCATAAGTTGCAAATAACATTTGCACCATGCAAGTGCCAGGAAATACCCATCCCCAATGAGAGAGAATCTAATCATGTCTCCTTGTCATTCTATCGCATTACCATCACTGAATCATGCACTATCAATATCCTGGGGGTTACCTGGGGCAGCATTGTGGTACAGTGGTTGGCACTGCTGTATCACAATGCCTGGGATCCGGGTTTGATTCTGGTCTTGGATGACAATGGGAGTTTGCACATTCTCCCCATGTGTGTGGAATTCCTTCGGGTGCTCTGGTTTATTCCTACAGTCCAAAGATGTGCAAGTTAGGTGGATTGGCCATGCTAAATTGTTTCTTAGTGTCTAAAGATGTCCTGGTTAGGTGGGATTAAGGGGATAGGTGGGTTTTGTACTCAAGGAGGAGTCCGGAAAGGAGAGTCAAACATTAGTTTATTTCCAAAAGGAAAGTATTTACAAGAAACAGTTCAAGTTCCAGCCAGGACTACTCTGCTGCTTATAGTGCCAGGAGCGACCCCACTGTGTAATGCCTTCAACTCAGCCCCCACGCGGAGAACTCGGCTGCAATATTTAAACACTGGCTGGCGTGCTTTAAAGGCTACCTCGAGATGGCCGGAGGTACCCCCTCAGAAGGACAGAAAATGCATCTCCTGCGCGCAAGGGTCAGCCCTGGGATCTACACCCTTATCGAGGAGGCGGAGGACTATGATGCCGCGATCGAACTGTTAAAAGGACATTATATCCGCCCTGTAAATCAGGTCTACGCACGTCACCTGCTTGCAACTAGACGGCAAAGCCCCGGGGAATCATTGGAAGATTCCTACCGGGTGCTACTGGTGCTGGGCCGAAACTGTGGCTGCCCGCAAGTTTCGGGGAGCGAGCACACGGAACATTTAGTCAGGGATGCTTTCGTAGCAGGTCTGAGCTCCTCAGATAT